>NW_006203577.1:2570343-2602087 GCF_000334495.1 Tupaia belangeri chinensis
GGGCTTTTAACTTCTTCCTCACTATCTAGGGAAATAAGATCCTCTCTATGTTCTTTTTCAATTTTAGAATCTTTGGTTAGATCTGAGGTGGCTCTAGCCTCCTCCCGGGGTTGATCATTTTGCATGATCTGCTCTCCTTTAACGACCATAACGGCAAGAGCTTCTATTAAGCTCTGAATGGATATTTTGTGCTGACTAACCTTTTGTCCCATTATTACCCGTACTTAAAATAAAACGTAAGTAAATACTTACCAGGACGTCTTCTCTTCGTCCCTCTATATTTTTCACCGGCCTTTCTCGGAATGAATCTCTGCCATTCCCTGCTGGACGATTCTATGCCGTCCTCTCTGTTTTCTGCCGCGGCTTTTCTGGGTTGCTCTGCACTGGAGCTTTCTCGGGAGCTCTTCACTGGATCCCTCGTACCCAAGTCCCTGTTCAGGTGCCAAATGTCCCGGCCTGCGGGACTGTGGAACAGGTTCCTTGGGGGAGGGACTGAGAGATGGGACAAACACACACACACACACACTACCAGGTGCTGATCAAGTCATCGTCTTCCGTCTACTTCCGTTTATTCAGGAAAAATGGCCAGTTATATACAGCTGGTGGGCACCAATTGGCTGCCCGAAATGCAAATGAGATAGAACAGCACTAACCAATCATTGATGTGGGTGGATCTCTCCCGTTGCCTAGAAACCCAATCACTTCCGGGGAGAACGGTTGGTCACATGATTTCTGAGAAACGATTTGCTCAGTGAGGAAGTGAAGTCTAATGGTTTCAAGATGGCAGATAGCTCAAGATGGCTTCCGTATGCAGTGCTCGCCACAATTATACACTTACTTACAAAAATAAAACAAAATAAAATGATCTTAAAATTAGTTGACTGACAATATTATTGCAATTGCTCTGAGCACTTTATTTGCCATGATCCAGTAGGAGAAGAAATTATGTGGCTAGGCCAGGTTTTATTTGTAAGATGAGAGGAAAGTAGTCACCCAAGAACAAAGTAGCATAATTATACAGTTTATTAAAAGGAAATCAGGACTGCATCTCAGAAATAAAGATTTGTTCTATAAGAGAAGATGAGAGAGGATATGCATTCCCACATGGTAGTAAGACTCAAGAATTATTCCAAAAAAACCACTATCAGTAAAGTATTTCCCAAAACTCTAAATTAGAGAAGTCATTTTTAAAAATAATTAGTGCATGGAGACATTGGGGAGTTAAATCTTCAGTTTCCTAGTAGAAGGTCTAAGGGTCTTAGATAGATGTGATTTGATATGGAGGGGGTTGGGAATAGAATGAAATACAAGATTTTTACTTTTTTCTCATGTATACAACTGTCCTAGATAACTTTTTAAAATAATTTTATTATGATATAAATGATGTATGAAGAACTGCACACATGAGTGTGTATAATTTGGTGAGTTTGGACATAGTCTAACACCCATGTTATTAACACCATCAACAAAAAAAATACACATAACCAACTCCTTCCAAAGTTCCCTTGAGAACATTTTTAATGACAAAGAAAGTTTTAGGGTCAGTCTCATGGCCTTGTGGTTAAGGAAATTATATCCCCCATGGCTAACTGCACTTCAAGTTCTGGCTAGAGTGGCTTGAAAATACACCAAGCACATGTGCATAAGTGCCAAAACTCCTGACAGGATTGAGAAATGGTACAGAAGGTATTGTGGTGTGACCACTGTTCCATTGGGGAGCGTTTTCTCTCTCTCCCTCTCCATCTCTCTGACAAGTACACATAGCTACTGGCAAATAAGTTAAGAAAAAAAAGAAAAGAAAAGAAGAAAATTGTAAGTGTAGTCAGTTGTCTTTTATCATGATCCCTTAACCTTATTATTTGTAGTATCATAAACTAAGTGACCTTCAGCTGTCACTGGACCAGTAAGACCAAGTGCTATTTAAGAGAATTTGTAACATAGAACTTTTTATGTGAACAACCAAGATAATAAGCTAAAACGTGAGGGGAACTATATGTAGTTGTGATCTTTTAAATTCCACGATAATATACAATTCTCAATGTAGACTCAAGCTTTGAATTTTTTATTAGTCTGAGATCCGGTGTCTTAAACTTCACAGTAGGCACCTGTACATGTGTGCCCAAGATCCTGAGAGAAAATGGAGGAGAAGGGATTGCAATATGGCCATCCCCCTGGGGGCATGTTTTCTCACTTTCTGTCTCTCTGTCTCTCTCTGTCTCTCTGGCAAGTGCATGTGCCTTGTAGCAAAAATCTCTCTAAAAAAAAAAATTCAGTATTTCCTGAAAGTTCTGTCTTGTGCAATTTGGCACATACACTAAAACACTGATCAATTTATCTGAACTTCTAATTTAACTGGGTCTCTTTCATTTTAATTTGCTATAATCTGACAACCTCATTGAGGTTACTAGAATGCAAACCAAAATATGTAAACTTAGGCTCAAAAAGAACACTGCACAATTATGAAAGGAAATTGGCTCAATTTGCATCTTAGCAAAGAGTAACTCAGACTAAATTAACATATATGGAAAAGTACAACCTACTGAGAAGGAACATGGATATACAATGGCCAGAGGAAAGATTACCAATCATATCATTTGTCAAGACCAATTAGAATTTAATGAAGACAGCTTCAGTCTTTGTTTATCACATCAGTCTTCATCACAAAACAGACTACAATATAAGAGGTAAAGAAAATTACAGTAAAATCTGAGAATCAGCTGTAGAAGTCCAGCTGCATTGGGTTGACTCAAAACTCATTTCATACTTCTCTATTTGCACATGCTGGACAAAGAAATGAATATTTTAATCCTCATAGTAGCAGGAGAGTTTTCCATGGGCATCTTAGGAATTACATTCATTGGGTTGATGAACTAAAAGGACTGAGTCAAGAGCAGGAAGATTGCCTTCATCATTTTAATCTTTACGAGTCTTGTCATCTCCAGAATTTGTCTACTGTGTGTCATACTATTGGTTTGTTTTTGTTTGTTTGTTTGTTTGTTTGTTTTTTGGAGAGACTTTCACTGTAGGGCGCGTGCGCTCGCCAGACAGACAGAGAGAGACAGAGACAGAAAGCGAGAAATCACCCCCCAGGGGGGATGGTCATGCCGCAATCCCTTCTCCTCCATTCTCCTCTCGGGATCTTGGGCACGCACGCACACGTGCCCGGCGTGAGTTTTAAGCCACTGGGTCCGGGACATGAACCGCGGTCGACTACGTGGGAATCCAGCGACATAGCCATTACACTAACTGCTGGTTCCCCTATTGGTTTGTTTTATATTGACATATCCAGATAGTTCAGGTAAACAGATGAGACTCATTGACTTCTTCTGGATGCTCACCAACCATTTCAGTGTCTGGTTGGCTACCTGCCTCAGCATTTTCTTTTTCTTCAAGATAGCTAATTTCTTTCCACCTCTTTTCCTCTGGATGAAGTGGAGAATTGACAGAGCAATTCTCAGGATTCTACCAGGGTGCTGGCACTCTCTGTGTTTGTTACCCTTCCAGTCACTGAGAATTTGAATGATGATTTCAGGCACTGTGTCAAGTCAAAGGGGAAATCAAACTTAACTTGGAGGTGCAGAGTAAATAAACTTCAATATGCTTCCACCAAGGCATTTCTCAACCTCTTCACGCTGCTGCCTTTTTCCATGTCCTTGATCTCATTTGTCCTCTTGATTGTCTCCCTGTGGAGACACACCAGGCAGATGCAGCTCAATGCCACAGGGTGCAGAGACGTCAGCACAGAAGCCCACGTGAGAGCTATGAAAGCGGTCATCTCCTTTCTCCTCCTCTTGCCATCTACTATTTGGCCTTTCTCGTAGCCACCTCTAGCTACTTCATGCCAGAGACTGAGATAGCTGTGATTGTCAGTGAGTCGATAGCTCTAATCTACCCATCAAGCCACTCATTTATCTTCACACTCGGGAACAATAAATTAAGACAAGCTCCTCTAAGGCTGCTTTGGAAAGTAAAGTATATTCTAAAAAGAAGAATACACTAACCAGAAAAACTGGTCTGAAAAGAAGCTACCATTTTGTAAGACTAGTGAAGTCAAGATATTTCTTAATTACCTTTAGTTCTTTTGTCAATGTTGGTTTCTTTTAGTTAATTTCTCTTTAAACTTAATAAGTATACCTATGGTTGTAATTAGGGAGTCTCATATAGTTTCATATCTCTCTCTGTCTCTCTTTATGTCTTCCTCACTTTTTCTTCAGAACTGCTGTTTTTAAAAGTACATTTCAGGGGACCAGCAGATGGAATAATGGTTATGTCACTGTACTCCCACTTAGTCGACCACAGTTCAAGTCCCAGATATAGTTGCTTAAATTCATGCTGGGCATGTGTGCATGTGTGCCTAAGATCCTGAGAGGAGAATGGAGGAAAAGAGATTATGGTATGGCCATTCCCCCTTAGAGGTGATTTCTCACTTTCTGCCTCTCTGTCTCTGTCTTTCCAGTGAGCACATGTGCCCTATAGCAAAAAAACTCTCAAAAATAAATTTCAGAGCAAATAGAAATCAACATACTAATAAAAACATGAAAGGATAGGGCATTCAGGTAGGTAGTTCAAAATCATGCTTCCAGATGCAAAGTTATACGACTAATTTAGAACAACTGTAATAGCATCTCTCTGTTATTTGCTTACCTATGAAAACAAGTGGTTCATTCTCATGACTCTAGTTTGACATTTCTTTTCAGATCACCAAACTAAGCTAAACATTTGGAAAAGACTCAATAAGTGACAGGTTTTAATAAATGTAGTGGAAGTCTATGAATGTACCAAAAATTAATCCTGATAGCATTTAAAATTGAGTTATAAATTGTGGGATAGGCCCTGTAGTCTAGTGGTTAAAGGAGCCAGATCCCACACGATAAACCATTGTTCATATCCTGGTCTGGCAACTTAAAACAAACTGGGTGCATTTGTGTGCATGCCCAAAACCCTGACAGGATGGAGAAATAGAGAAATAACTCCCTTGGGGTGGGGGGAGTGATTTCTCACTTTGTCTCATACTTTTTCTGTCTCTCTTTTCTCCAGTGAGTGCATGTTCCCTATGGGGGAAAAAAATAAGAAAAAAGAGTGATGAGGAAGAAGGAAGAAGGGAAGAAAAACACATTCAACAGGGTCTCATGCTGCAATGCCTATCCTCCTCCATTCTCCCCTTTGGTTCAAGATCTTGAATATAAATGTTTGGATTATACAAGGTCAATTAGGTAACCAAACCTGTGCTCTTTCTTATGGATTCAGTACTGCTAGAGCAGTACATGACCACTGTTCTATCTACTGAGTCAGCCCCAAAAGAAAAAGCTTTAAAATTTTTCTGGGGGCCGGCAGTTGGCGTGGACTCCCACATGGCTGACTGAGATTCGAATCTTCAACATGGTGTCTTTCTTTCTCCTTCTCCATCTCTCTCTGTCTCTCTCTGTCTCATCAAATTAAAAAGTAATAATAATAATAATAATAATAAATAAAATTAAATAAATAATTCTTTAAAAAATTTTTCCAATGTAAGTTTTATATTAAAACCAGGACATAACTTCACTGAACAAAAGAATAAAACTAAAGTCAATTTCTACTTCTTGGTTCTGGGATATGACTATCAATATGAAATTCATAAATTGATTATTAATACATAGACATGCAGCAGTGTTTCCAAAGTAAGGGTCGACCAGGTAGAATTTATATCATAGATATGAGAATAACTTAATATTAGAAAATTTACCCAGATAATCGAGTAGATTTATAAATTCAGAGGTAAAACGTATATTATCATCTCCATAAACCTGGAAAAGATATTTCAAAATTGCATCATTTATTCTTTAGAGCAAAACTCAATAAACTAATTATATGTAAATTATGCCTACATATATAATTAATTGACATTTTATTAATGAAGACATGATGGATTTCACTATCACTGTATGTTTTACATCTTTAATTATAGAAAGAATCTTGGTAATTCCAGCAAGCATGAAGTATTGCTTAGGTCTAGTACGCTGGAAGGTGGAGAATTTAGGAACTTTCATTGACCCTTTTGCCATTTTAACTCTCACTCCACAGTTATGAGTGCCAATGTAGAAATCTTTTGAGTTCTCAGGTATGCCTATTTCAATTGTAATCCAGAAATGCAAAAACAAACAAAAAAAATCACAGAGTAAGCCCATGAGATCTAGTACCATTATAATTTAATAATACCTCACCAACATAAGCCTCTATCTTAGTGCTTAATGATTGTGATGTTTGGGGTCCTCAAGACTTAGTGTAAATTGGAGTGGATGTCTACTAATCCATGAGATTTCTGGATTTTTCCAGAGTTATGCTAAAAACTGGCAACAGGCAAGGTCTTTGAAGAAGATCCGTAGCAATACACTTGTGGCAATTCTATAGGACCCTTCTTCAAAAGAATCTGGCTTTTATTCACTTAAAGACCTCTGAATTTGTAAAATGGTTTAAGACTGAAAACCAAGTGAAATCCATGTTTTTCCCTTGTGGAAACAAGTTATTTTTCTGGTCACCAGTTACACAATGTCTGCTGTTGTAGGAATAAGAAGAAGTTTTGCAGGCTGTCCATTGTTTTCATTCTCAAGACAGTTACATACCAAAGATACCTGACGGTCAAAGCATTTTAATAACCACACATCCTTGTGTCCATCTTGTCTCTTGGTTAAGCATGGACACATCAGAATCTCATCTTCCCCACTGGAAAAGAGAAATCACCCCAAGCATCTAACACTGTCCTTTTCTCTGTTGAAGAGACAGACATTAGAGAGCTTCTCAACAATACTGTCAATTTGCTTGATACATTTTTATCAACCTGCTAGTAAATGGATCATTTCTTGGGCCCTTTCAGGTCATATAATGGGGAAAAAGTGAAGGTCACATGTGAGAAATTCACCTTACTACTTTTATCTTCGTCCACCTTTAAATTCTTTCCTCTTTTACCATTTCTGGCATTTAAACCTCACTTAATATAACCAAATATTTATCTAAAGCTTTAGTCAAACAACTAAACTAGCTGCCTAAGCTAACACATTAAACCCAAAATTTGTGACAGGGTGGCCATAATAATGTATTGACCAAGGTCCAGTGTTATATTCTATTTTCTGTGGTCTAAAACATGTAAAATCCATTCTCACATATAATTTTCATCCTCCAATATAAATGAGCAAAACCTTATCATTCTTCTGGAGTTGGGACGAGCAGTTAGTGTAATGGCTATGTCGCTGGACTCCCCATGTGGCTGACCATGGTTCACGTCCCAGACCCAATGGCTTAAAACCCACCCCGGGGGGAACCAGCAGTTAGCGTAATGGCTATGTCGCTGGACTCCCACATAGTCGACAGCAGTTCGCGTCCCGGACCTGGTGGCTTAAAACTCACGCCGGGCGCGTGTGCGTGTGTGCCCAAGATCCAGAGAGGAGAATGGAGGAGAAGGGATTGCGGTGTGGCCACCCCCCCTGGGGGGGGTGATTTCTCGCTTTCTGTCTCTATGTCTCTCTCTGTCTGTCTGGCGAGCGCATGTGCCCTATAGCGCCCTATAGCAAAAACTTCTCCAAGAAAAAAAAAAAAAACTCATGCCGGGCACGTATGCCTGCGTGCCCAAGATCCCGAGAGGAGAATGGAGGAGAAGGGATTGCGGTGTGGCCACCCCCCCCGGGGGGGGTGATTTCTCGCTTTCTGTCTCTCTGTCTCTCTCTGTCTGTCTGGAGAGCGTACATGCCCTATAGCAAAAACCTCTTCAAAAAAAAAATATCCTTCTGGAGTGTGTTTTTCCTTTGATCAGAAATTGTAACTGTTCTCTTTCTTCCCACTGTTCTAGAACATGCCAAAGTGTGATATTGATAATAGGTCTAGAGTCAATACTTGCTGATTGATCCCAAGGTGACTGAATAACAGAGATGGATCTTGAAAATGGCATTTCTTTGCATGACAACTTTCCTAGGTGTAATTACTGTAGCGTCTTCAAGCAAAATGAGGCAAATCACCTTAGACATGAGACAGTAGACCACTTGTACTTAAAAGGGAGTTCAAGATTTTCAGCTTTTCATATACACGTCCACACAGATGTTCTTCATTTAAATTTTATTCTTTTATAAATCTTCATTCCAAGGTACTATTTTCCATTTGTCGCTGCTAGTTCTGCTTGCGAGACTTAGCAACTCCGTGAATCCATCTTAAATAGTAACTCTGTCATATACGCAGTAACTTTTAGATCTCACTTGAAGCTATAGAAGATAACAGACTGTTTCAGGACCACCATAGGATATCACTGATTTTCTGACATTCATAAATTGAAAATTAAAAACCTTGAATTGTCCAAAGTTCTCCCATACAGTTAGAAACAGCTTTAATCTTCAAATAAATAGGTGGAAGTTTGGTTAAGGAAATGGATCTCACATGGCTCTGCCATTTGAGTCTCAGATCTGGTAGCTTGAAAAACACACCAGGTGTATGTGCATGCATGCTCAAAATCCTGAGAGGAGAGTGGAGGAAAAGGGCTTGTGGTGCGGTCATTCCCCTAGAGGGTGATTTCTCACTTTACTTCTCTCCCTGTCTCTCTCCAGTGAGTACACACATCCTATGGCAAATATATATATTTTTAAAAAGTACTTATAAAATTAATTAATTACCAAGTCAATATTATTGGAAGTGGCAGTTATCTTTAGAAAAATAAAGTTGTATCCACACTTGACAATGGTAGGTCATAGTCAGGGGTTGCTTAACAATGAGAACTTGTTCCAAGAAAAATGTCTCAACATAATTAAAGCCATATATGAATAGCATATGGCTGACATTATACTGAATGGGGAAATGCTGAAAGCTCTTCTACTAAAAACTGGTACTAGACAAGGCTGCCAACTTTCTCTACTCCTTTACAATATAGTGCTGGAAGTCCTAGCCAATGCAATCAGAAAAGAGAATAATATAAAAGGCATTTAACTATGGAAAAAAAGAGTCAAAAATATCTTTATTTTCAGATTATATAATGGTATACTTAGGAGACCCAGGGTTTCCATGAAAAAACTACTAGAAGTAGTAAATGAATACAATAAAGTGGCAGGATATAAAATCAACATTCAAAAATCAATAGCATTTTTGTATATGAACAAGTTGACTGAAGTATAATTGAAGAAAATAATCCCTTTTAACATAGCTACAAAATGTATAAGATACCTAGGGATAAAACTAAGGAAGTCAAAGATTTTTACAAGGAAAACTATCAAAGTTTTTAAGAAGTCTTTGAAAATGACACAAAAAAGTAGAAGGACATCCCATGTTCTTGAATTGGAAGAAATAATATAATCAAAATGGCAATTCTACCCAAATGAATCAACATATTTAATGCAATTCTAATCAAATTACCAGAGACATTCTTCACAGATCTAGAAAAGACAATCATGGAATTTGTCTGGAATCATAAAAGAACCTATCTTGCTAAAGCAACCTTGCACAAGAGGACTGGAGTGGGCAGCATCTCAGTCCCTGACCCCAAAATATATTATAAAGCTGTGATAATCAAAGCAGCCTGATGTTGGGAAACAAAAAAAAAAAAAATTGCAGCCAACTGATTTTTTGACAAAAGAAATCATTCAATCCAGTGGGAATTTTCCAGCAAATGGTGCTGGAAAAACTGGGTATCCACTTGCAGAAAGATGAAGCTGGACCCCCATCTTTCACCATTAACAAAAATCAACTCAAAATAGATCAAAAATCTAAACCTAAGACCTCACTATAAAACTACTCATGGAGGGAACCAGCAGTTAGGTAATGGCTTATGTTGCTGGACTCCCACGTAGTCGACCACGGTTCGCATCCCGGACGCGGTGGCTTAAAACACACGCCGGGCGCGTGTACGTGTGTGCCCAAGATCCCAAGAGGAGAATTGAGGAGAAGGGATTGCGGCGTGGCCATCCCCCCTGGGGGGTGATTTCTCGCTTTCTGTCTCTCTGTCTCTCTCTGTCTGTCTGGCGAGCGCACATGCCCTGTAGCAAAAAAAAAAAAAAAAAAAGACCTCCAAAACATAGGCAATAATTTCCAAAATAGACAGGTGGGATAACATCAGATTAAGAAGTTTCTGCATGGCAAAAGACACAGTAATTATGGGACCAGCAGTTAGCATAATGGCTATGTCACTGAACTCCCATGTAGTCGACCATGGTTCAAGTCCTGGACCCAGTGGCTTGAACTCACACTGGGCACCATGTGCATGTGTGCCCAAGATCCTGAGAGGAGAATGGAGGAAAAGGGATTGTAGCGTGGCCATCCCTCCTGGGGGGTGATTTCTCGCTTTCTATCTCTGTCTCTCTTTCTGGTGAGCCCACATGCCCTATAGCTATAAAAAAAAAAAAAAGACACAGTAATCAGTGTCAATTGACAACTCTCAGAATGGGAAAATACTTTTGTAAACTATACCTCAGATAAGGGACTGATAACCAGAATACACAGGGAACTCAACCTCCTCTCCCCCCACCCCCGAAAAAAAAACATATTAACCCAATTAAAAGAAGGGAAAAATGATCTGAACAAAAATCTCTCTAAGGAAGACATAGGAACAGCTAAAAAGCATATGAGGAAATGCTTAACATGCCTCATCATAAGGGAGGGGCAGATCAAAACCACAATGAGATACTATCTAACCCTTGTCAGAATGGCGAAGATCAAAAAATACAAAAGCGATAAGTGTTGGTGGGGATGTGGTAACAGGCGCACTCTGTTGGTAGGAATGTAAATTGGTCCAACCACTGTGGAAAACAATATAAAGGTTCCTCAAAGATCTACAAGTAGAATTACCATTTGATCCAGCAATCCCACTTCTGAGTATCTACCCAAAGGTCGGGAGAACGCAAGGTTGGAAAAGCGCTTGCACAACTACATCTTTTGTGGCATTATTCATGATTGCTAAGACATGGAACCAATCCAAATGTCCACAAACAGAGGGATGGATTGAAAAAGTGTGGTACATGTACTCTATGGAATACTATTCAGCCATAAAAAGTAACAAGACCCTGTCATTTGATAGAAAGTGGATAAATATGAAAGATTTATTGCTGAGTGAAGCAAGTCAGGCTATGAAACAGAGACATTGTATATCTCCATTTAACATATACCAGCTGTCTAAACTTTATGGCAGAAACTAGAGATTAGAGGGCATAAAAGCATTGAAAATAGTTATGGACACTGGATACAGTGTGGAAAGAGGGTGGGAAAGGGGAAGAGTATAGAGAAGGAAATTAGGGAGAAAAATAGAGAAGACATTTGTGGGGCACAAAAATGGCTTATTACTTGCTGATGATGACTTGTATTTTATTCTCAACTGGACCAGTCTGAGGTTTATTTCATGTTGGGTAAATTCTTTCTACAAACAAAATGATGTTTAGTGATTGAATGTATAAAATAATAAAAAAAATAAAACAAAAATGTTAAAAATAATAGTAATGAAAAATTAAATTAAAAAAAAAATTTTTAAGTGAATGAGATACATTTTCCCCTAAAAAAATACCTGGAAGGAAATATACAAATAACTATAGTGACTGTTTGTCAGACTACTAAATAAAGATGACAAGTAATTTAATTTAAAATGTAAATTTTAAATAAGCAAATAAATAAATAAATAAGAAAAGGTGAGGGCCGGCAGGTGGTATGGTGGTTAAGGGCACTGGACTTCTACGTGACCAACCGTGGTCAAGTCCTGGACCCAGTGGCTTGCTTTCTCACTTTCCCTCTCTCTCCCTCTCTCTCTCTCTCTCTTTGTCTCTGTCTCTCACCCTGGTCCTCTCAGATCAAATTAAAAATAAAATAGAGTGAATAAGGCAAATAAAATAATTCTTTTTTAAAAAGAAAAGAAAAGGTGAAAGACAAATGAACACTGGGAAAATAACTTCTATTTATCACATGGCAGAAGTTCTGCTCTCTGCATTTTATATAAGAACATCTTAGAAATTCATAGAAAGGTTAATAAATAAACAGAAAGTACCAATCATTCATGAAAAGGAAATATAAAGAATGTTTAACTATATAAAAAGATATTTGGCTCTTAATCCCCCCTGATGGTTGAGATTCTTCATCTCCAGTTTCTGTACTCTGTTTCTGTTACTTTCAACAGTCTTAAAATACATTTGCAAACAAAGCTAGGCATAAACTGAAAATCACTTCAAGCCCTTTCAATCTATTAATATAATACTTCCCCCAGTTAAACCAAAGACTGAAAGCCTCCCATTTTAAGTTGGTGAAACATGGAATTGGATACAAGAATATA
The DNA here is from genome assembly GCF_000334495.1 of Tupaia belangeri chinensis. Lineage (NCBI taxonomy): Eukaryota > Metazoa > Chordata > Mammalia > Scandentia > Tupaiidae > Tupaia > Tupaia belangeri. Next base: position 2,582,600 of record NW_006203577.1, read on the forward strand.
TCAGTAGAGTTTGGTTCGTTGTTCTTTGGATTTAGGTGCTGTGTGCTGTGAATCAGGAGGTGTTCCTCCCCAAAAAGAAGTATTCAAACAGTAAAAACTAGTGAAATATGTTTTACTTCTGTAAGGGATATCCATTCTTAAGGAGACATTATGAAAGTAATAATACTTATTTTAACTAACCCGTAAGAGTTGCACACACATATAGTTACTGGGGCCTAACTGGGTAATATCTGGCACAGTCAGAGGATCTTCAGGGCTCAGTTTCTCACAGTACAAGAAAAAGAGCTACATGTGAAGTAGCTGTGCTGATTCAAGAAAACAAAAAACTATTACCTTGATTTTCCTAATTCATAATGCCAATGAATTACTTTGAAGCTGAAATTATTAAGTGTTAACTGTCTAAACTTTAAATTCACATTTTTTTAAACCTCAAAAATTCCATTTGTATGAAGTAGACTACAATTTTTGGTTATTTTGTAAGTCACCAAAGATGGTAAGGAGGCCAAAACAGTTCACCTCCAAATTTAATTTTAGCCAAACATTACAAGTAGTTGATTCCTATTTGAAATTCTTAGTCAACAGCTCAGCTTGATGAATTCAAAATATACAGGACTTAAAATGAGAAAGATTACGCAAATCCAAGAAATCCGATCCATTTCCATTTGCATCTTAGAGCCTCTCAATCATGACTGCACAAAAAGGAATATTACTGGCTCCAATCTGTAAAGTCTTTAGGCAGTTCTGATGCAGAACACAACAGCCTATTTTCTTGAACTGGGTCATGGCTGATAAAAAGGAGAAATAAAGACAATAGCAGCGTGGCCTAGGTGCCAGACTTACACGCCATTCTTCTCTGGTCAACTGAAAGTCAACTCATCATCAGTGATACTCAAAATCAGACCTCTCTACTGGCATGTCAAGGACAAAAGAGGCAATATACATTAGTTTGATTGCTGGCCAATTAACAATAGGTATTTGGTGAAATGGATTCATTGTGCTAATTAACTGCATTGTGGTTCAAGACAAGAGATATCACCTTAATTAACATTATCCTGATCAGCTTGGCCATCTCCAGAATCTGTGTGTTGTGTGTAGTAACTTTTGATGGCTTCATCCTGCTGGTCTCTCCAGGAAAATATGACAGTTATAAGGTAGTGAACACACTGGATGTTATCTGGACATTTTCCAGTAATTCAAATGTCTGGTTTACTTCCTGCTTCAGCGTCTTCTGTTTACTCAAGATAGCCAATGTATCTGACCCTTTGTTTTCTGGCTAATACTAAAGACAAACAGGATCATTCTTGGAATTCTTCTGGCATCCATTTTCATCTCCTTAAAAATTAGTGTCTCAATGAATGTTGATACCATCATCATCTTCAAAGCCAGTCTTGAAAACATTATTTCCTCAAGTAATGTTTCCAAAGTGAGTAAAATCCCAAATACTGTGAAACAGATTAGTATGAACCTGGGGGCTTCTGTTCCTTTTATTCTTTGCCTTATTTTATTATTCCTGTTAATTTTCTCTTTATTTAGACACACCAAGCAAATGAAACTTCATGCCACAGAATCAAGACACGAGCACTGAGGCTCACATGAAGGCCATAAAAGCAGTGGTCATCTTTCTGCTCCTCTTCATTGTGTACTATGTAGTTTTCCTTATATTAAGCGGGAGCTTTCTGTTTTCCCAGAGAAAATAAGTGATTTTGATTAGTGGTATAATAACTGCCATTTTCCTATCAGGCCATTTATTTGTCCTGATAATGGGGAACAACAAGCTGAGGGAAGCTTTTCTGGGAATGTTAAGGTTTCTGAAGGGTTTTCACAAAGGAAGGAAGCCTTTTGGTCTTCAGAGACCCCAAGAGAGTATCTTTAATAGAAGGAGGGAAAAAAAATTAACCAAAGACTTTCTTTCTTCTACATGTATGTATTGATTTTTCCTTATATAAAATATCATTCATATCTATCATTATTCTAAAAACTCTTTTTATGATCCTTCAGTTTTTTGTCTTGCTTAGTTTTGAATTTAATATTATCATCACATCACATGTGATTTCTATATCTCTACAGATAAAATGAATCTAATTCATGCATTAACATTTCACATTGATTAAATGTAAAGAGGTCTCATTTCTTTTTACCATGTACTGACAAAAGCCTTGAACTCATGACTAGAGGAATTTAATATAAAAAAGCTGGGAGGAAGAGATTGAAGTACTCATCAGCCCTTTCTATAATATCAGTGATGTGGAAACGATCTGCTTTGAATCAAAGACCAGTCCATATCTTTTTTGCCTTGTCCCTTTTACTTCTGCAAAAATTCATATTGATCAATAGGCAAGAAAACAAGTCTTCTGTGAGATTCTGCCTACAATGACATATGATGTAGGATAAGTAGTGTGACTCCAAAAATGAAGATTTGCCCAGGAAAGGAGTGTTAGTACTGTTAGGAATACATATAATAGAATCACCTTGAGCAAGAAGGTTGGAATACCTTCAGGGTTTCTTCTTTGTTTAATTTTTTTATTTTGATTTTTTTAGAATTTTGCCATAGGTCTTGTTCACTTACCACAGAGAGACAGAGAGAAGGAAAGTTAGAATTCAATCTTCATAGGGTAAGGACACACCATAATCCCATTTTCATTTTGGAGGGGGGGATTTTGGACACATTTGTCTGGTGTGATTTTTCAAGTCACTGGGTCTGGGACTCAAATGCAGACCATGTGGGATCAAGTGCCTCACATACCACACCACCTGCTGCCCCTTCTTCCAGTTGTTTTATAAACAACCCTAGCTTTACATAGCAGTCTTAAGAGTGTATTCTTAAGGATTCCTTGGAAGTTCTCTCTATCCTTTTAACTCAGAAAACCTCCCTCGAAGGGTTTTTTTTTAATTAGAGTCATTTTCTATTTTTTTCTTATAATATTTACAGGTAACAGGGTTTTTTCACATTATTTATTCATGCTTTTCTATTATACATTATATATACATAAGGCATATGAAAAATACTACATGTATTGTTTACATTATTAAACTATTTAGGTACAAAGAGAAGAACCATAGTTCATTAAACTTTTTATGACTACCTTCAGATGTATTGTGGACTAATCCATATCCCCTCCACCCCCAATAATGAATCTGATTGAATAATAGAATTACTCCTATTTCCTGGAATAATGTTTGATAAGAAAATATTTTAGATGATTGCATCATCTAAAGAAAGAACTACAACATGCCCTGTAAGATCTTAAATATCATACAAGAATTTAATTTGAACTAGAATAATGTAAAGCATGAGTTCCTTTCACTTTAAATGAAAATGCTTATTATCGAAGAGACAATGTTTCAGGGAGTTGTCTTGAGGTTCTTCCTCATGTTAAATAAAAGTAAAGATAGTAGTAAATCTTTACTTGACTTTTTTTTTTTTTTTTTTGCCCTAGGGCATGTGTTCTTACCAAAGAGACAAAGACAGAAAACAAGAAGTCACCCCCTAGGGAGGATGGCCACACCACAATCCCTTCTCATCTGTTACACTCCGGAAATCTTGGATATGCATGCACTCACGCCTGGCATGAGTTTGAAGCCACCAAGAGTCTAGGACTAAAGCTGTGGTTGGTCATACAGGAATCCAGCGACATAACCACTATGCTATCTGCTGGCTTTGGCATCTTTCATTTCTAATAAACTGGATAGAAAGAAAATACATTATAAATATTATAAACAGCATCGCATCATACCCCTCCTTAATTGAACATTTTAATAAATATAAAAGTGTCCTCTGAATGTTAACTGTCTACACTCTAATTGGACCATCCATTTTGAAAATGAAAATCTATTTCCACCTGGATGACATGCTTATGAGTAATTTATCATGTATCATGATGAAAATGACATTACATGTATGCATTTTGATGTTTATTAAACACATATTTTCATTTACTTTGTGATCCCCTATTTAAAATTTGGTCTTATAGGTCTAAATATAGAACTTAAAGCAATAAGCTCATCGCAAATTCATAACATAAGTCTCTAGATTTGCATGAAAGGCGTTTCAGCCTAACATTTCGCTTGTCACTCACTATAAGGTAACAATCATAATTTTTTCAGGTTATAAATAACTATTCAAGGAATTTGCTTGGAGTTATCAGCTGGTTTACACTTCAGGAATACAGAAATGACCCTATTTTGGAAGAGAACTTAGAACTTCTGGAATGATATCAAAGTCAAAATAATGACAAGTAAACATGTATGATTTGAAGAATTTATCATATTGCTACTAGCCATTTGTAAATGAGCCCATCTCCAGTGATATCTGAAATCAGGGTGTTCTTTCTAGAAACATGTTATATATCAAAGACATCTTGGTGATCATATTAACTGCAGAATTCTTAATAGGAATATTAGGGAATGGATACATTGGACTGGTCAACTGGATTAGCTGGATCAAGAAGAAAAAGATCTCTTCAATTGACTACATCCTCATCAATTTAGCTATCTCCAGAATTTGTTTGATTGGTGCAATGGTATTAAATGCCATTTTTCTAATATTCTATCCAGATGCTTATGATCTTAATGAAGTAAGGGTAGTCATTTCTGCCTTCTGGACACTTGCCAACTATTTAAGTACTTGGCTTGCCACTTGCCTCAATGTCTTCTATTTTCTCAAGATAGCCAGTTTTTCCCACCCACTCTTTCTCTGGCTGAAGTGGAGAATCGACAGGATGGTTCACTGGATCCTTCTGGGGTGTTTTGTTATTTCCGTATTGGTCAGCTTTATACTAGCAAAGGTTTTCATTTGTGATTATTGGTATTTTAAAATTTCAAAACCTAAAGAAAATGGCACTGATCTATTCCATGTGAGTAAATTCCAATACTTCAATCCATTGACTCTCTTTAATCTTTCTTTAATAATCCCGTTTATTGTGTCACTGATCTCATTTTTGCTTTTGATAATATCTTTGTGGAGACATACTAAGCAAATGAAACTCAACGCTACAGGATTTAGAGACCCCAGTACAGAGGCACATGTGAAAGCCATGAAAACTGTGATTTTGTTTCTCTTTCTTCTTATTATGTACTATGTGGCTTCTCTTTTCATAAACTTTAGCTATCTTATAAGAGATAACACTTTAGCTATAATTTTTGGAGAGATTGTTGCAATTCTCTGTCCCTTAGGCCATTCATTTATTTTAATTATTGGAAATAATAAACTGAGACAGACATTTGTCAAGATGCTCACATGTAGAAAAATAACCTGCGTGATGTAAAAAGGTTAGCTTTACAAATGGACTTTAAAGTACATCTTATTTTCTTAAAAAAATACTTGCCCTTTTCTTTTATGTATATTCTCATTTTCTCAGTTATTTAATTTCCTTGAAATGCATGTCTTTTTTCTTTCTTTCTTTCTTTCTTTTTAGATTTTTGCCAGAATGTGCACGCATACATTGGAGAGAAAGAGAGAGAGACAAAGAGAGGCAGAGAGGGAAAGTAAAAAAGTCTCCTGCCAAGAATGGCCAGCCAGAATTCCTTCTCCATTTTCTTCTTGGGATTTTGGATATGCACACACACTTTTTAACTCACTGTTTTGGGACTAGAACCGTGCAGCTGGCCATGTGGGATCCAGCACCTCCCACACCATGCCATGTGCTTGCATGAGCTGTGTATCTTTAAATTTTATCAGAATGTATTAGCAAACTGATGAATACATCCTGTTGTCCCTTTTTAGAGAATTTTGCCAGAGGACATGAGAAACAGAGAGGTGGGGGAAAGCATGCCCAGGTGGAGCACGGTCACACTGTAATCCTTTCTCCCTCATTTCCCCATCCCTTCAGGATTTTGAGCACTCATGCACATGTTCTCAGCATGTTTTTCAGGATTCAAATCATGTGGTCTGCCCTGTGGGACTCGGTTTCCCTGACCACTCGCCTGTGGGGCCAGCTCTTCTGCTTGTCTCCTTACCACAGAGTTAGTGCGAGAGACTAGACACAGAGTTAACGTCTAATCCCCCCTCTACACTAACTTTCATCCACTACTACCAGAGCTCATGCTTCTCTTTTCATCTCCTCTGTGCAAATGTTAGGCCTATATTGCCCCATTAAAATTTTTCTTTGGCTCTTTGAAAATGGCAACTGAGCTACTCTTACTAGGTTCTCATTTTTCCATCATGTATTTCTCTTTCTGCTGAATCGCTTCTGTTTGACGCATCAATGAATAAATCAGGTCTCCCCTGGCCTGTCTGGTTCCACTTCCTGTGTGATGCTTTAAAGTGGTTCCTAGGTAATAATTTCTGATTGACCTTATTTTGGTACTTCCTATTCACTTTCTTCTAAATTAAATTTTCTTTCAAATAATTTGCTTTGTCTGAAGTACCTGAATAAGAATAGATGTGTTTCGGGACCAGCAGGTGGCGTGGTGGTTAAGTCGCTGGACACTCCCACATGGCCGACCGTGGTTCAAGTCTCAGACCTGGTGGCTTTTTTTCTCACTTTCCTGCTCTCTCTCTGTGTCTTTCTCTGGTCAAATTAAAATAAATGAAAGGAATTAAAAAAAAAAAAAAGAATATATATATTTCAGACATCTCTCCGTAAGGGGTATAAGTGCCCCTCACAAACTAAATAAAAGGATGGGGATAACTAGTCTCAGACTGATTCACTTGGGTTACTTTCTTTTTTTTGTTGGAGAGGTTTTCACAATAGGGCGCATGCGCTCGCCAGACAGACAGAGAGAGACAGAGAGACAGAAAGCGAGAAATCACCCCCCAGGGGGGAAGGTCACGCCGCAATCCCTTCTCCTCCATTCTCCTCTCGGGATCTTGGGCACACACGCACACGCGCCCGGCGTGAGATTTAAGCCACCGGGTCCGAGACGTGAACCGCGGTCGACTACGTGGGAGTCCAGCGACATAGCCATTACGCTAACTGCTGGTTCCCAAAACGGAGAGGAGGCATGGAGATGCTGGGGAACGAATTGGGTTACTTTCTTTAACAAGATCTGGAAGGAGTTTATTTTAGAGGTTAGCAAAAAAATAAATAAATAAATTAGCTGGGAATTAATTAGCATATATCATGGAATAACTATATACTGTAGCTTTCAAAAAAAAAGTAATATATGTCTATAACGTGCAAAGTAGATACAAAAAAAAAAAGAATAAAAAATTCAAGTCAATAAAATCAAATCTCTCCTCACTAAGATATATAGAAACTTGGTCTGGCATATCTAAGGTGATGTATGTTATGATCTGGTTCTGCATTTTTTTTTTTTACTATTTACTTTTTTTTTAGAGGTTTTTTTGCTATAAGACACGTGTGCTCACCAGAAAGACAGAAAGAAAGAGAGACAGAAAGCGAGAAATCACAACCAAGAGGGATGGCCACATCGCAATCCCTTCTCCATTCTCCTCTCAGGATCTTGGGCACACAAACACACGTGCTTGGCGTAAGTTTAAGCCACCGGGTCCTGGACTCGAATCACAGTCATGAGAGTTCAGTGACAGCCATTACGCCAACTGCTAATCCTTGTACATTTTTATTTTTACTCCCAACATTTTCTTTGTTCAGTTTTAATCTATTTCAATGTACTCATTTCCTTTAGTTGTAAGTAAAATACTAATAACCTAAAAATAAATAATTGTTTGCTTCCTGTTATATGAAATCTACTCTGTAAAATACTAATCTTAGTACTCAGTATATACATCATGAACTATATTTCCAATATGCTAGTTATTTATGTTATCATTTGTTGTATAAGACAGGAAAATCGATGTTCATTTGATGGAATAAATGTATGTATTCTACAAAGTAACTATAAATTCTATGCTAGAATATACTCTATATTTTCAGCAGATTTAGATAAAATAAATGTTTTATAGAATTAGTACTTTGTTCCATTAGTCTGAAATTGCTTCTTCCATGTTTTATTTTTCTGTATCCCCAATGTTTCAGCTCTCTCCAATGATTGGAATTCAAGATAGTAAGCTCGTGACTAAATGTTATATTGCAAACTTTTTTTTCCTCAACTATTATATTTACCTAACTTCCATGCTATTCAACACTGACATATATGCATTCTACACTTATTTTCAAAAATAAAACAAAATAAAATGGTCTAAAAATTATTTGAGTGACAGTAATATTGCTATTGTTCTGAGCACTTTATTTACCAGGATCCAGTAGAAGAAATTATGTCCCTATAACAGGGATTATTTGCAAGATGAGAGGAAAACAGTCACCCAAGAACATGTAGCATAATTATACAATGTATTAAAAGGTCAGGGCTGCATCTCAGGAGTGAATGTTTGTTCTTTAAGGAGGAGTAAGAGAAGATACGCAATCCCAGATGGTGGTAAAATACTCAAGAATTAATACAAAGAAACATTATAAAGTAAAGTATTTCCCAGAACTCTAATTAGAGAGGCTTTTTTTGTTTTTGTTTTTGTTTTTAGACATATATTTGCTAAAGGATGTATGACCTTGATAGATAGACAGAGAGAGAGACAGAAAGCAAGAAATTAATTACACCTTGGGAAGAATGACCATACAGCAATCCATCTCTTCCATTCTCCTCTTGGGATTTGGGGCATAGAAGTACACACACCTGGCATGTTTTAAGCCGACAGGTCCGGGACTTGAATCATTATCAACTACTTTGTGGTCCAGTAATGTTAGCAATATGCCATCTACTGGTCCCTAGAGATAGTGGGGACTTTAATATTCAATCTCCTGGTAGAAGAACTCAGAGTCTTAGATAAATGCAATCTGGTATGCAGGAGATTGGAGAATAGAGTGGAATACAAGATTTTATATCTTTCTTTATCATGTATACAACTGTCCTAGAGATATTTTTAATGGTTTTGTTTTGATATAATTGATGTATGAAGAACTGCACAGGGAACCAGCAGTTAGCATAATGGCTATGTCACTGGACTCCCACGTGGTTGTGGTTCACGTCCCGGACCCTGTGGCCTAAAACTCACGCCGGGCGCATGTGCGTGCGTGCCCAAGATCCCAAGAGGAGAATGGAGGAGAAGGGATTGCGGCGTGACCATCTCCCCTGGGGGGTGATTTCTCGCTTTCTGTCTCTCTGTCTCTCTCTGTCTGACGAGCGCACGCGCCCTATAGCGAAAATCTCTCCAAAACAAACAAATAAAAAAAGAACTGCACATATTAGTGTACATGTTTTGGTGAATTTGGGTATATTCAAACACCCATCATCCCAACATCATAAACAAGGAAATACACATATCCAACTCCTTCCAAAGTTTCCCTGAGAATACTTTTATTGACAAGAAAGCTTTAGGGCCAGTCTCATGGCCTTGTGATTAAGGAAATTATATCCCCCATGGCTAACTGCACTTTGAGTTCTGGCAAGAGTACCTTGAAAACATACCAAGCACATATGTGTAAGTGCCAAAAGTCCTGACAGGATTGAGAAGTGGAAGAGTCAGAATTGTTGTGTGACCACTGACCCACTGTTTTCTTATCCACTTCCTCTCTGTCTCTCTGTCAAGAGCACATAACTATTGGCAAATAAATTTAAAAAAAAAAAGAAGAAGAAGAAAATTTTAAGTTTAGTCAGTTGTCTTTTTATCATGACCCCTTAACCTTATTATTTATAGCATCATAAAGTAATGACCCTCAGCTGTCACTTGACCATTAAGAAAAAGCATTATTTTTATTTAAGAGAATTTGTAACATAGAGCTATTTATGTGAACAACTAAAATAGGCTAAACTTGAGGGGAACTAAATATAGTGTTGAGCTTTTAAATTCTTTGATAACATACAACTCTAAATACAGATTCAAGCTTTGAATTTTTTACTGATAATCAATATTATTTGACACAATGAGGATTCTCCCACAAATGTTAATTTTGCCAATTTCCTAATTGCTAGAAAATCCTTGACATTTGGATTTGCTGTACAAAATACAGAACTCAAATGTAAACTTCAGTACTTCCTTAAAGAACTGTCTTGTGCAATTTAGAACATACATTAGAACATTGCTTAGTTTTTCTAAAATACTAATTTAACTGGGTCTCCTGCATTATTATTTGCTAAATTCTGACAAAATAATTGAGGTTACTAGTATTTATTATAGACTAATGAATCCAAAATTGCCTCAGAAAGACACTGCAGGACTATGAAAGGGAATTGGATCGATTTGCATCTTAGCAAACAGTAGCTCAGACTAAATTAATATATGTGGAAAAGTACAGCCTACTGAGAAGGTACATGGACATACAGTGGCCAGAGCAAGGATTACCAAGAACATTGTTCAACAAGGCTTCCGAGACGTGAACCGCGGTCGACTACGTGGGAGTCCAGCGACATAGCCATTACGCTAACTGCTGGTTCCCAAAACGGAGAGGAGGCATGGAGATGCTGGGGAACGAATTGGGTTACTTTCTTTAACAAGATCTGGAAGGAGTTTATTTTAGAGGATAGCAAAAAAATAAATAAATAAATTAGCTGGGAATTAATTAGCATATATCATGGAATAACTATATACTGTAGCTTTCAAAAAAAAAGTAATATATGTCTATAACGTGCAAAGTAGATACAAAAAAAAAAAAAAAAGCTAAAAATCAAATCTCTCCTCACTAAGATATATAGAAACTTGGTCTGGCATATCTAAGGTGATGTATGTTATGATCTGGTTCTGCATTTTTTTTTTTTACTATTTACTTTTTTTTTAGAGGTTTTTTTGCTATAAGACACGTGTGCTCACCAGAAAGACAGAAAGAAAGAGAGACAGAAAGCGAGAAATCACAACCAAGAGGGATGGCCACATCGCAATCCCTTCTCCATTCTCCTCTCAGGATCTTGGGCACACAAACACACGTGCTTGGCGTAAGTTTAAGCCACCGGGTCCTGGACTCGAATCACAGTCATGAGAGTTCAGTGACAGCCATTACGCCAACTGCTAATCCTTGTACATTTTTATTTTTACTCCCAACATTTTCTTTGTTCAGTTTTAATCTATTTCAATGTACTCATTTCCTTTAGTTGTAAGTAAAATACTAATAACCTAAAAATAAATAATTGTTTGCTTCCTGTTATATGAAATCTACTCTGTAAAATACTAATCTTAGTACTCAGTATATACATCATGAACTATATTTCCAATATGCTAGTTATTTATGTTATCATTTGTTGTATAAGACAGGAAAATCGATGTTCATTTGATGGAATAAATGTATGTATTCTACAAAGTAACTATAAATTCTATGCTAGAATATACTCTATATTTTCAGCAGATTTAGATAAAATAAATGTTTTATAGAATTAGTACTTTGTTCCATTAGTCTGAAATTGCTTCTTCCATGTTTTATTTTTCTGTATCCCCAATGTTTCAGCTCTCTCCAATGATTGGAATTCAAGATAGTAAGCTCGTGACTAAATGTTATATTGCAAACTTTTTTTTCCTCAACTATTATATTTACCTAACTTCCATGCTATTCAACACTGACATATATGCATTCTACACTTATTTTCAAAAATAAAACAAAATAAAATGGTCTAAAAATTATTTGAGTGACAGTAATATTGCTATTGTTCTGAGCACTTTATTTACCAGGATCCAGTAGAAGAAATTATGTCCCTATAACAGGGATTATTTGCAAGATGAGAGGAAAACAGTCACCCAAGAACATGTAGCATAATTATACAATGTATTAAAAGGTCAGGGCTGCATCTCAGGAGTGAATGTTTGTTCTTTAAGGAGGAGTAAGAGAAGATACGCAATCCCAGATGGTGGTAAAATACTCAAGAATTAATACAAAGAAACATTATAAAGTAAAGTATTTCCCAGAACTCTAATTAGAGAGGCTTTTTTTGTTTTTGTTTTTGTTTTTAGACATATATTTGCTAAAGGATGTATGACCTTGATAGATAGACAGAGAGAGAGACAGAAAGCAAGAAATTAATTACACCTTGGGAAGAATGACCATACAGCAATCCATCTCTTCCATTCTCCTCTTGGGATTTGGGGCATAGAAGTACACACACCTGGCATGTTTTAAGCCGACAGGTCCGGGACTTGAATCATTATCAACTACTTTGTGGTCCAGTAATGTTAGCAATATGCCATCTACTGGTCCCTAGAGATAGTGGGGACTTTAATATTCAATCTCCTGGTAGAAGAACTCAGAGTCTTAGATAAATGCAATCTGGTATGCAGGAGATTGGAGAATAGAGTGGAATACAAGATTTTATATCTTTCTTTATCATGTATACAACTGTCCTAGAGATATTTTTAATGGTTTTGTTTTGATATAATTGATGTATGAAGAACTGCACAGGGAACCAGCAGTTAGCATAATGGCTATGTCACTGGACTCCCACGTGGTTGTGGTTCACGTCCCGGACCCGGTGGCCTAAAACTCACGCCGGGCGCATGTGCGTGCGTGCCCAAGATCCCAAGAGGAGAATGGAGGAGAAGGGATTGCGGCGTGACCATCTCCCCTGGGGGGTGATTTCTCGCTTTCTGTCTCTCTGTCTCTCTCTGTCTGACGAGCGCACGCGCCCTATAGCGAAAATCTCTCCAAAACAAACAAATAAAAAAAGAACTGCACATATTAGTGTACATGTTTTGGTGAATTTGGGTATATTCAAACACCCATCATCCCAACATCATAAACAAGGAAATACACATATCCAACTCCTTCCAAAGTTTCCCTGAGAATACTTTTATTGACAAGAAAGCTTTAGGGCCAGTCTCATGGCCTTGTGATTAAGGAAATTATATCCCCCATGGCTAACTGCACTTTGAGTTCTGGCAAGAGTACCTTGAAAACATACCAAGCACATATGTGTAAGTGCCAAAAGTCCTGACAGGATTGAGAAGTGGAAGAGTCAGAATTGTTGTGTGACCACTGACCCACTGTTTTCTTATCCACTTCCTCTCTGTCTCTCTGTCAAGAGCACATAACTATTGGCAAATAAATTTAAAAAAAAAAAGAAGAAGAAGAAAATTTTAAGTTTAGTCAGTTGTCTTTTTATCATGACCCCTTAACCTTATTATTTATAGCATCATAAAGTAATGACCCTCAGCTGTCACTTGACCATTAAGAAAAAGCATTATTTTTATTTAAGAGAATTTGTAACATAGAGCTATTTATGTGAACAACTAAAATAGGCTAAACTTGAGGGGAACTAAATATAGTGTTGAGCTTTTAAATTCTTTGATAACATACAACTCTAAATACAGATTCAAGCTTTGAATTTTTTACTGATAATCAATATTATTTGACACAATGAGGATTCTCCCACAAATGTTAATTTTGCCAATTTCCTAATTGCTAGAAAATCCTTGACATTTGGATTTGCTGTACAAAATACAGAACTCAAATGTAAACTTCAGTACTTCCTTAAAGAACTGTCTTGTGCAATTTAGAACATACATTAGAACATTGCTTAGTTTTTCTAAAATACTAATTTAACTGGGTCTCCTGCATTATTATTTGCTAAATTCTGACAAAATAATTGAGGTTACTAGTATTTATTATAGACTAATGAATCCAAAATTGCCTCAGAAAGACACTGCAGGACTATGAAAGGGAATTGGATCGATTTGCATCTTAGCAAACAGTAGCTCAGACTAAATTAATATATGTGGAAAAGTACAGCCTACTGAGAAGGTACATGGACATACAGTGGCCAGAGCAAGGATTACCAAGAACATTGTTCAACAAGGCTAATTAGAATTTCATGAAGGTAGCTTCAGTCTTCATTTATCACATCAGTCTTCATCACAAGACAGACTACAAGAGAAGAGGTAAAGAAAATTACAGTAAAAACTAAGAATCAGGTGTAGCTATCCAACTGCATCAGGTTGACTCAAAACTAATTGCATACTTCTCTATTTGAACATGCCAGACAAGGTGGAGAATATTTTAATGCTCATAGTAGCTGGAGAGTTTTCAGTGGGGATCTTAGGGAATGTATTCATTGGGTTGATAAACTGCAAGGACTGGGTCAAGAGCAGGAAGATTGCCTTCATCGATTTAATCCTCACAAGTCTTGCCGTCTCCAGAATTTGTCTATTGTGTATCATACTATTGGATTGTTTTATACTGGTGCTGTATCCAGATGTCTATAGTTCAGGTAAACAGATGAGACTCATTGACTTCTTCTGGATGCTCACCAACCATTTCAGTGTCTGGTTGGCTTCCTGCCTCAGCATTTTCTATTTCTTCAAGATAGCTAATTTCTTCCACCCTCTTTTCCTCTGGATGAAGTGGAGAATTGACAGAGCAATTCTCAGGATTCTACCAGGGTGCTTGGTACTCTCTGTGTTTGTTACCCTTCCAGTCACTGAGAATTTGAATGATGATTTCAGGCACTGTGTCAAGTCAAAGGGGAAATCAAACTTAACTTGGAGGTGCAGAGTAAATAAACTTCAATATGCTTCCACCAAGGCATTTCTCAACCTCTTCACGCTGCTGCCTTTTTCCATGTCCTTGATCTCATTTGTCCTCTTGATTGTCTCCCTGTGGAGACACACCAGGCAGATGCAGCTCAATGCCACAGGGTGCAGAGACGTCAGCACAGAAGCCCACGTGAGAGCTATGAAAGCGGTCATCTCCTTTCTCCTCCTCTTGCCATCTACTATTTGGCCTTTCTCGTAGCCACCTCTAGCTACTTCATGCCAGAGACTGAGATAGCTGTGATTGTCAGTGAGTCGATAGCTCTAATCTACCCATCAAGCCACTCATTTATTCTCATACTCGGGAACAATAAATTAAGACAAGCATCTCTAAGGTTGCTTTGGAAAGTAAAGTATATTCTAAAGGGAAGAATATGCTTATCAAATAAACTGGTCTGAAGAGAAACTACCATTTTTTTATGACAAATGAAGTTAAGATGTTTCTTAGTTGTCTTTAGTTCTTGTGTCAATATTGGCTTTATGTAGTTAATTGCTCTTAAAACATAGTAAGTATACCTATCATTGTAATTTGTAGAGCCTCATGAAGAAGTGATTTTATATCTCTCTGTCTCTGCCTCTTATCTCTCTTTTCTCTTCAGAGTTAATATTTTCAAAAGCGCATTTCAAAGCAAATAGAGATTGATATACTAAGGTTAAATAAAAGAGGAGAGGACATTCTGGTAGGTAGATCCAAATCATGCTTCCAGATGCAAAGTTATAGGACTAATTTAGAACAACTGTAATAGCATCTCTCGGTTATTTGCATCCTTATGGAAAGCAAGTGGTTCATTATCATGGTTCTAGTTTAACATCTCTTTTCAGATCATCAACTAAGCTAAACATCTGGAAAAGTCTCAATAAGGTGATCAATAAGGTGACAGTTTCTAATAAATGTAGTAGAAGTCTATGAATGTATCAGAAATTAATACTGATAGCATTCACAGTTGAGTTATTAATTTTGGAGCTGGCCCTGTAGTCTAGTGGTTAAAGAAATCAGATCCCACACGACTAACCATGGTTTAAATCCTGGCCCTGGCAACTTGAAAAATGCATTGGATGCACATATATGCATGCCACAAATCCTGACAAGATGGAGAAATGGAGGAGAAGGGATTACAGAGTGACCTTACTTCACTGAAAGAGGTGTTTTCATCATCTCTCTCTTGTTCTCTCTGTTTTTCTGTCTCTCTCTAGTGTACATATATGCCCTCTGGCAATTAAAAAATGTTTTTAATATAAACTGTGATTAAATAAATATTGTTACAATACCTTCAAACATTATGTTAGGGTTCTAAATTCAGTAGCACCCAGGTAGCCCAACTGTATAGAAAGCCAGAAGTCACATGGGAGACCCTTGTTCAGTCACTAGTCCAACATGAATATATCACACACAATTTCATGCCTATAATCCTGCTAGTTGGATGGCTGGGGCAGGAGTATCACTACACAGGGAGAACCTGTCAAGAATGCCTGTGGGAAGAAGGTGGGCGAGAGGGGAAGAGTAAAAAGAAAAGACTCAAGGAGAGAAATAGAGACTTTTAAGGGACACAGAAATGGATGATTGTTGATGATAACATGTATAATATCTTCAGCTGGACTGGTATGAAGTATATTCAAGCTGGGTAATTCATTTTACAAGCTGCAGCGAGGTACGGTGATTGAATGTATAAAATATATTAGCATAATATTTTTATTATAAAATGTATAAAATATATTAACATAATATATATTTTTATTATAAAAAATGCCTATCTCTGTCTCTCTTTTTTTTCTCCCTCTCTCTGTCATAAAGAAAAAAAAAATAGGACTGTAGACCAATGGATAAAAGACAAATACTCCATAAGTGAAAGATGGCGAATTTATGCAGAAAGCTTCTATAAAATAAAGAGCATAAATAGAACTATTAATTTCTTATTGAAGAAAATTTCTCCACAAAAGGCATGGATGCATTTGTGACTGTGAAAAGATGAGATCTTCAATAATAAGCTTATAATTAGAGATGAAAAAATGCCAAAAGTGGCAAGGAAAATTCCAATTAAATGTAAATCATCTCCCAGGGAAATGTTATTTGCATTGTACATAAAACATTCATGAGCTATCTATTTGGAACATTTCATCAAAAGCACATTGTTTGTGTTATGATAAAAATATTTTGGAATGATCAATTTGTTACTAATCAGCCTAGATTAGTCATGAAATTTGTATACAGAAAAGAAAATGTTTATTAATGAAAAGATATTGAAATATTTTCATCAATAAATTTGGTAAAAATCAGAATGACTTTTATAGTAGTTTTTTATGTTAACTTCCTTCTCTGAATCTAATAGTGCAAAAGATGCCCACTGATTTAAGTTGATAAGTTTTAAGATTTTTTTTAAGTGTCTTGTAAGCTAAAGAAACAATGGGAAATTAGTTGCATCAGCTAAGGCTTATATTTCTTTTAGTGTTGTCTTTAAAATATACTCTCCTGGCACTCCACCTAAGCGATTACGTGGATTTATTTGCTATAGCAACAGAAAAACCGTGGAAATAATGAGAATCTGGGAAGCTCCACATTTGATATCTCTATACTGTGGACCCTAAAACCTTCATCAAGTTATTGTGGATCCTAAAACCTATATGTAAATTGTAAATATAGCACCTCAGGGGCCAATAGGTAGTGTGGTGGTTAAGGTACTGAACTCCCACGTGGTTGATCGCAATTGAAGTCCTGGACCTGGAGGCTTGCTTTCTCACTTTCTCTCTCTCTCTTATATATATATCTGACTCTCTCATCAAATTAAATAATAAGAATAATAACTAAAATTAAACAAATAATTGTTTAAAATATATAAATATAGCACCTCAACATTCTATTTCTCTGTGGACAGCAGTGAGACAAAGGATACTGAGGTAGAAATGGGCCCGGTATTAGTGAACTCCTACTGTACATCATCCTTAGTGGTACATCTAGGATGAAGATGAAGTAGCCAAGGTAGGTGAGTTTATCATCTGAGATTATATTACTTCTGAGAAGTCTTGGAAAGATAGTAACTCAATAGTGAAAGGAGTATTTTCTTTCACTCCCAACAATCAGGTAAGTTTTCAGACTGTTTCTAAGAGTAGTGAAGTAACTAAGGAAAATTCAGACAAATTTATTCATTTCTGTTTTTATTTCTTGCTTAATAAATACATAGCCATTCACACACCAAATGTCTAGATGCTAGAAATACAGATGAAATGTGACAAAGGCCATGCTATCATGAACTGAACTGTCATGGAAAATAGCAAGTACTGAATGATCAAGTAAACAGCAATTACAAATCATGATTAATTCAACCTAATATAACTAAAGGTGAGAAACAGCTTTATATAGCATCATCAAGATAGGCCTAGCCAGGAAATTGATATCCAAGTTGAGATTTGAATGACAAATACCATCTAGCCATAGAATATTCTGGAGAAATAACATCCAACACAAAATGGCAGAGCAAGTACAAAGAACTTAAGGAGAAAGTGTCTGAGAAAAGGCAGTGAGGTCTAAACAAGTAGAGCCTGGTGAACAAGGGATGACTGGCAGGAGATAAAGACCAAGACTGTGAAAGACTCTATAGGGTCATTAAAGGGCATTTAGGTTTAATTTAAATACAAATGGAAGACACTGAAAGAACTGAAAACACATTCAACACAATTTGATTTATAGATGGATTTAAGTGCACTGTGTTTATAACAGATAGTATGTGTGTGGAGAAAATATTGAGGGAACAGCTAGTAAGTTATTATAGTAAATAGTCCATGAGAGAAAGCACACTTGCTCAATGTGGATGGTGGCCATGGAAGTAGGAGACTTGTTTAATGGACCAGTTCTATGTCTTATGTAGGTAAAGCTGACAGGTTTGGCTGATTGATGACCTATCATTGATGAATGATGTTGAAGGAAAAGAGGATTCAAAATCTGTAAGTTTGTTTTTTTTTTTTTTTAACAACTAGGAATACACTACTACCTAGGATTTAGGGAAGAACTATAAATTGAGGGTGAAGAAAATATAAATGAGAAATTGTGTTTTTTACATACTATGATTGACAGACCTAAGAAATAACCAAGTGAAGATGTGAAAGAGATAACTGAATTCATAAATCTGCAACTAAAAACAGATCAGGGATATAAATTGGGGAGTCATCAAAATATCAATGGGTTTACTATATTTTTATTTATTTATTTAAAGGTTTTAGCCATAGGATGTGTGCACTCAGCAGAGAGAGAAAGACAAAAACAGTGAGAGTGAAATCAAGAAATCACCTTTTTTGGGGGGGGTGGAGAATAGCCACACTACAATTCCTTCTCCATTCTCCTCCTGGGATCATGGGTATGCACACACACTCATCCAGTGTGAGTTCCAAGCCACTGCGCCCCAGTCAGTCATGTAGGAGTCCAGTAACATAACCACTACACCATCTACTTGCCCCACCAATGGGCCTACTCAAAAAAAAAAAAAAAACATTATTGATAGTGCTGATCTTGTAGTCTAGTAGTTAAGGAAGCTGTACAACACACAGCTATTTACAAGTTTGAGTCCCAGCCCCAGAGGTTCGAAAAACACTGGCATGTGCATATGTTTGTGTGCATATATGCATCCAAACTCCTGAAAAGGGGCAGGGGGGAATTAGGAGAAGGGATTGTGGTGTGACCATGCTCCACTAAGGGAGTGCTTTTTGCCTCTCCCTCTTTGTCTCTGGTAAGCACATATTCCCTCTGACAATTAAAAACTAAATAAATACATTATCTAAAAAGACTATTGATAGATAAGTGACACCAGAAATGAAGTGTTTGAATCTTTAAAGATTAGACTGAGGAGAATCAACCAACAGAAGAAAATCAGTAGTTCCTAGGAAGATTTTTTTTTTAAAAGAGAAGGACAATGTATTGGGATGGAAATATTAGGCAGGACATCTAACTAGACATCACTGGGTTACAGAGGTCACAGACTGGCTTCTCAAATGCTGCTGAGAAAAAGCCAAAATTGACATAGCGACCACTGCAATTGGCAACATGAATCTGCAATTAGTAACCACAGCAAGAACCACATTAT
>NW_006203577.1:2602099-2649180 GCF_000334495.1 Tupaia belangeri chinensis
GAAGCTTACAGAAAAGGTTAATGGGGGGAAATAATAAGAAAGCAGAGACATGGTGAATATATAACATTTTTAGTAAGTTTTGTTATTAAGTAGAACAGAGAATGAAACATGAAAACAGGTAGCAATTTAGTGTTTTCCTTGGTATTGCTTTTTAAGTTGGATGATATAGTGAATTCACAAATTGAAATGATTCAATAGAGTGAATCACATTAATAATGGCAGATGACATAATGGTCATATCCTTGGACTCCTATATAGTTGACCGTGGTTCAAGTCCTAGACCCAGCAGCTTTAAACTCACACCAGGCATATGTACATGCATGCTCAAAATCCCAAGTGGAGAAGAGATTGCAACATGAAAATCCCCCCTGGGGGTGATTTCTCTCCATCTCTTTCTGTATCTTCAGTGAGTACAAGTGCTCTGTAGCAAAAATCTCTCTCTAGAAATAAAAAATAAAATATAAAATAATGTAGGTTTAGTAATTGCTGGAGTAATTATGTCAAAATCATGGCCCTGACCTGAAAAGGTAGAACCCTTGACCTTGAGATCAGGATTCTTAAGTGGATGCAGTTGAAAATAGCAAACCTCTAGTTTCCCTGAATCTTCAGAACCATCAGAAAACAAATCCCTCTCACTTACAAGAAAATAAAAGAACAAAATCCCAAGTTAAATCTATACATATATCATTTTTTTGAGGTTTTAGGAACACCAAATAATACAGAAAGGATAAAATGAAGTTAAAGAAATATAAAGTTGGAAACATAGGCTAGTTCCAGATTCTGGAAGGTATTGGGTAACAAATTGAAATTTACTCTACAGTAGACAGACATTTTTGGAGAAGGAATAGTGTGATCAGTACCTTCCAAATAGAGCTGCTCCTCAACTTACAATGAGGTTATGTTTCAATAAATGCATCATAAGTTAAAACTATTGGGACCAGCTGATGGTGTAATGGTTATAGCACTGTACTCCCATGTAGTCCATCATGGTTCAAGTCCCGAACACTGCAGCCTAAAACTCACACTGGGCACATGTACGTGCATGCCTAAAATCCTGAGAGAATGAAGGTGAAGAGATTGTGGCATGGCCATCCCCCCTGGAGGGTGATTTCTTGCTTTCTGTTTCTCTATTTGTCTCTCTCATAAGTGCACACGGTCCTATAGCCAAAATATATCTAAATGTAACCAACAGAATATATATATATTAGAAGTTGAAAATGCATTTAATATATCTAACCTACTGAACATCATACTTGACTCTAGCCTACCTTATATCTGCCCAGAACACTTGAATTAGCCCACAGCTGGGTAAAATCATGTAACACAAAGGGATTTTTTATTAAAAAAAAAAAAAGTTAAATATCGTAGGCAACTTATTGCATACTTACTGAGTGAAAAACAGAATGGTTGCATGGCTACTTGAAGCACAGTTCTACCAAATGCATATCACTTTTGCACCATCATAAAGTAAAAAATTATGTTGACCCATTGTAAGCTGGAGAGTGTCTTTACTTCAGTTAGGGTTATAGATCGTTTAGCATAAATGTTATCGATTTCTTCCTAATTTCTAGAAGTTCAATCTGAATGTTCAGGGGCATGCAGGAGGAGATGATCTGCGATCTCTCTGCCATTCTGTTTATATCCCTTTGTGCAGTAGATCCAGTCACTACTGAGGACTATGTTGACCCTAATATTATTTGGATGTTTTTTTGGATGTTTGGCTACAGTTCTCTTAGATCTGACTAGACATTCAGTGCATGGAGACTGAGCAGCAAAGTGATGAGTTCAAAAAAAAAAAAAAAAGGAAAAGAAAGACAGAAAGAAGAAAAAGAAAGAAAAAGAGAAAAAAAATATTTTCTTTGAAAAGCAAAAATGAAAACCACGCAGCAAGCACTGGTTCTCAGCTGCAATGGAGAAGTCTTCTGAAGGCCTTCCCCTTGCCTCTCCTAAATGGGAGTGGGGGAAGGGGATTGTTAGCAAGATAAAGGAGGATCTGAAAGCCAAGGGAATATTTTAACCTTAAATTTCTTTCTTTATTACCAAAAAATGAGGACAGAGAGGCAGAAAGAGACAGAGAGGGACAGAGACAAGAATACAGGAGGTGCCCTACCACTTGATACTGGGAACTGGAGGCTGAATTATCAGTAGATAATCTTCATTTCTCTTATTCCCTGAAAGCACTAGTTCTCAGCTGCAATGGAGGAGTCTTCTTGGAATAGAATTATTCATGTCTAAACTATCTCTTTAAAATGCAATCAAAGGAAGAAAAGGTTTCTCCTTTCTCTAAGTAAAAGTCAAGAAGTTGCATGACTTTTCTGATTACTCCTAAATAATAACACACTAATAAACATTTTGCAACAGAGCATAGTCCCACTTCAATAAATAAAATACTCAATCCTGTGTAATAGTCATAGTTTTATATTCATTCAAAAATCACAGCTCTTTTTTCTTTCACCCATAAACAATCCTCATAAATTCATCTCTCAGCCTCTTCTCTCTACACTTAGATCAATAAAGCTGAAAAACCTAAAGATGGGATTTTGTTTTTGAGAGAGACAGAGAGAGATTTTTGCTGTAGCATATGTGTGTCTTCTGTGCACAAGTGACCTGTCTGCTGGACAGGGGTTGTGTTTAGCTTCTTGTTCTTTGCTTTCTTACCTACTTCCCAACTCAATAGTACCTCTTTTTGACAACTTCTGAATTTGGGTGAAAACAAGGGAGGCAAGAAAGGAAAGAAAATCATAGAAGTTTTTAATTGACTGGCATTGTCATAAGTTAACCTTACACATTCTACACTTGGTGGATTCTTCAGGAAGACCATACTATTGTTTAAATATCATCTCACCAAATTTATATTTTGGAAACTTAATCTTCAATTCAACTGTGTTAAAAGGTAAGCTTTAAGGGGTGAGTAGGTCATAAAGACTCTGTCCTCATGAGTAGATGAATGCTGTTATCAAGGGAGTAAATTAATTATAATATGAGTGAGTTGAGTTCTTGATGAAAAAGGATGAGTTCAGCTCTTCTCCTTTGACCCTCACTCTCTTCCTCTGCTTTCTGCCATGAGATGAAGCAGCAAGAATGCCCTTGCAAGATGCCAAGCAGATGCCAGTGACGTGCTCTCAGACTTCCCAGTTCCCAGAACTATATGCCAAAAACATTCTTTTTACTATAAATTATCCAGTTTGTGATATTCTGTCATAACAGCACAAAATGGACTGAGAATATTTGCATGACTTCTTTAGAGATCTTATTTTTGATACAGTATTACTATAAGTCCCAGATCAGTTACAATATAGCAGCAGTTGTTTTTTTCTCCTGAGATCCCATCACTTGTCTAGTTAGCATTCATACCTAGGATCTAAGATGACTCATAGAGCTCTCTCATCACTAACCCTTATCTCGTTTGTGGGAAACACCCATCATTTGCACTGAAAATCTCTAAGATTCAGGGCAGTCCCACCTTAGCCCATTCTCTTAATTTATCTGTGAGTCATTACCAGGCCACTGCCAATAACAACCCTCAGAGAGCTCAAAGAAGATTCGAACACTATCCCAACGTACCCATCACGCCTAGGGTCATAGCTATTTCCTATAGAACATTTGTGCAAATGAGAGAAAGACATCTCTGTGCAGATGCAGTCCTGCCATTTCACAGTTTAGTAGGCTCACTGTTGGCTGAATTTCTAATTCTATATGCACCCTTACCAAAGTACCCTTGTGCAAAGTACAAATTGCTTACCATATGCAGTGGACCTAAATATGCACATCACATCATGAGGAGATGAAAGCTGTTATGAATTATTCCAGTTTCAGGAAATTTCCATGAATCTCCTGGGTAGTTTACCTTAATTCACCTCTCTGGACTTCAAGAGAAATTCATTACTCAATTATTTCTGTTAGTAATGGCAAAGACTAGAGGGGTGAGCTCTGTCCAAAACAATCCTCATAAATTCATTTCTCAGCCTCTTCTCTCTACACGTAGATCAATTGTTGTAGAGTGCTATTGAATGAACGACCACCAAAATCAGATTAAGTTTAAAGGGAGTCTTTATTAGCTGGCCAGCAACTACAGTCTGAGGCTGGGGTGGGCGAGTAGGGACCAAGAGTCAGAACTGTAGCCCCAATTGAAGTTGGAGTAGTCTTTTTAAAGGTGGTCAGTTACCAGGGATTTCTGTGCAAGCAGTTAGAGTAATAGAAAGTAACGGTGTGAAGCAATCCTACATGGGAAGGTTACAGATTAAGTTCACAGACCTCCCTAAGTAGTCTGGGTACACATTTGCCCCATGCTCTGGGGCTGACTGAATCTGGGAAGGATTGCAATGTTGGTATACTGTTGGGAGTGCTCTGTCTCTCTCTCTTTCTCATGGAAGTAAAAAATATATAAACTTTTACAAAAGCTACTCAACAAATGTTAATAAGTGCTTATTAGATTGACATCACTGTGTTAGATATTGGATATAATAGTCCTCACTTATCCATGGTTCTGCTTTCCATTGTTTCTTTCTCTAGAGGTTAGTAAAAAAAAATTAAAAATTAAGTTACACAGCCTCTGTA
Source organism: Tupaia belangeri chinensis (assembly GCF_000334495.1). Classification (NCBI taxonomy): domain Eukaryota; kingdom Metazoa; phylum Chordata; class Mammalia; order Scandentia; family Tupaiidae; genus Tupaia; species Tupaia belangeri. Next base: position 2,606,657 of record NW_006203577.1, read on the forward strand.
GCACACAATGAAGTGAAAGCCACATGCTGGTTAAACTCAAGTCCTCAACGCAGTCAGCTTGAAACATGCTGGACACATGTATGCATGCCCAGGATCCTGACCAGCTGGAAGACAAGCTGGGGATTGCAGTGTAACTGAGTAGTGGGGAAGGTGCTTCTCTCTCTCCTCTTCCTCTCTTTGGATATGCACACTCTTTAACATTTAAAAAAAATATCACATTGGGACCAGCAGTTGGCACAATGGCTATGTCGACCACACCCATGTGGTCGACCACGGTTCTAGTCCCCGGCCCAGTGGCTTAAATTCACACCAGGCGCATGTGCGTGCGTGCCCAAGATCCCGAGAGGAGAATGGAGGAGAAGGGATTGTGGCGTGGCCATCCCCCCTGGAGGATGATTTTCTCACTTTCTGTCTCTCTGTCTCTCTCTGTCTTTCTGGCAAGCACACACACCCTATAGCAAAAACCTCCCCCCAAATTTTTTTTTAAATAAAGAAAAAAATTACATTAAATTTTAAAATAAAGAGATCTAACAGCACTTTTTAAAAAATAAGAAAGGTGAGTACAATATCATAAATTATTCTGAGATAAAGAGAGGCCACATTCACAACATTTTTATTATAGCACATTGCATTAATTGTCCTATTTTAGTACTGCTATTGTTCATCTTTTACTGTTCATAATCTGCAGATTAGACTTTATCATAGTATGTATAGAGTTTAATACTATTAATGATTGCAGGCATCCATTGTGGGATCTTGGAATGAATCCTTGTGGAGAAGTAGGGGTCGGAGTCTATATTTATTATTTAATAATAACAAAATAAACACTACTTTGTCTCTATAGAAGTTATCATCTAATGGAACAGTATACATCCAAATAAAAATACCACTACAAAATTTGAGAAGCCTCATGTTCTCCCAGCTTCCGTCTCTGTTCTTATTCCTTACGCACTGGACTATTACCTCTGAGGCAATCCCAGCTCACCCACTGTGCTGTGGCTTATACGGTAATGTTTCTACTTTTCTTCTGAACTTGTCTGTATCTCTATGAGAAATGGCACTGCCTGGTGTTCACCAAGGGCCTTAAATACAACATTAACTTCAATGATATTGCACTTGCGGGTCTACATGCAAACATGCTCTTCTTCTCAACTTTGCATATTTTAACATCTATTAATGTGCATACCTGCTATCAATCACTTAAGTCAGAAGTCTGGAATCTATTCTCAACTTCTTTCATTCCCATAATCCTGCCTGTCAATGTCATCCCTTTTCATTCAAGCTCCTCCTCTTACTATAGCAATCATAACAAACTTATTAATCATTTCATTGGTTCTTATTTGGGTCAGTTTCTTAAGAGATATCTCTGCTATGAAGAAAGAACTCAAACTATCTGCTGTGAGCAAAGTTACCATATTAACTTTACTAATAAAATAATTCAATCATCTAATATTACAGAGTGAAATTGAATCTCATCCTATATAAGCTGCTTCACGATTCTGACTTTTTAAGTTTCATATGCTGCTACTCTATCCACTTATAACTATACATAATAATCAAATTAGCCTACTCATTATTCCCTAAAAAGTTACCATCATACACATTCTCATAGTTTTTCTATCTTTCCTTTATTTTAGTTTTTGTTGTAGTGTGAGTATATTCACCAGAGAGAGACAGAGATGGAGAGGGAGAGAGAGAGAAGGAAAGTGAGAAATCACCCTCTTGAGGGGAGAGTCACACCACAATCCTTTCTCTTCTATTCTCCTCTTCAGATTTTGGACATGCACACACAAGTGCACACAGCTTTATTTTCAAATTGCTGTATCTGGGACTTAAACCAAGCAGTCAGTCACGTGGGATCTGGTGCATTAACTTCCATATCACCTGCTGACCCAATAGCTTTTATGTCTTGAATACTCAACAAGAAAGTCTTTTTCCCTCCTCCTAGAGAAATAAATCTAAGCTATTCTTTAAAAGCTAGGTCTACTATTACTTCTGAGACATTTCCTCTGACTCCCATCAGAAGGAAATTTATCAAAACTTTTGCAAGTTGCTGATACTGTCATTTATATAACTTATAATAGTCATTATACTTAACATTCTACATGTGTTTATACTAGGCTGAATACCCTTTAAAGGAGGAAACTTTTCTCATTTATTCTGTAATCTCTATCAATCTACAGAGACCTGGTACCTGAAAAGTTCTCAGTAAAGAATTGTTGAATTGAACTGTTACATTTTAAAGTTAATGAATGTTTTATAATTATCTTGCCCCCTTTCTCATCTGAATAAAAAGGCATATCTTTTCTTGTTCTAAGCTACTCTGTTCAATTGTGCTTTTGATCTCATGCTCTCCTGCCTTCTGTGGAATTAAATTTTTGCAATTTTATTTTCCTTACTTTGTATTGCCAGAGGGCACATGTACTTGCCAGAGAGGGTCAGAGATACAGACAAAGGGAAGAAAGACAGAGAGAGAAAGCAGCCCCCAGTGGGACAAGGTCACTCTGAAACCTTCTTTCCCCATGTCTCTCTTCTTTAGGGATTTTGTCTATACATGCATGTACACCTGGCAAATACCTGTCACATAATACTTACATTTATTATTTTCCATAATATTTCATAACATTTTTTTAACATTTCATGCTTACTGTTACTCTTTCCACTCTTACTACTTGAAATACAGACAGAAACACCTTAAATTTTAACAACCGTCTTGCACTATGGGACCACAACAGGAAGGTGAGCGTCAATGTGTTTGGTGGTGGACATAAAGATAGAAAGATTCCTGGCCCTGGGTAGCATAATTAAGCTTCTGTACCAGCCCAGTCTTGGGACATCTTGTCATGTGAGCAGAAACAACTGGATAAGGTCTGGCAGTTGTGTAGTAGTTAAGGTGCTGAATCCCACATGACTGACTGCATAGTTCAAGTCCTGGACCTGGCAACTTGAAAAACACACTGGGTGTATGTGAATACCAGAAATCCTGAAGGAGAATGGAGGAGAAGAGATTGCGGCAAGGTCGTCCCCCAGGTGGAAGATTTCTCACTTTCCCTCTCTCTCTGCTTCTCTCTAGTTAGTACACACACCTTAGAGGAAAAACCTAAAAAAAAAAAAAAAAGCAAGGGAGGAAATTAATTATCAAGTCAATAAATGTTATATTATTGGAGGTGGACAGTTATCTCTAGAATAATAAAGCTGGATCCACACCCAATGGTATACACACACACACACACAGAGAGAGAGAGAGAGAGAGAGAGCCATGGGTTGGATAACAACGAGAAAATGATCTGAGAAATATGTCCTTAGGTAATTTTGTCAGTGTGTGAACATCATGGAGTACTTACACAAAAGATGGTATACTCTACAGCACACATGGGCTATATAGACTAGCCTGTGTTTAAGGGTCATGATAAACCAAACAACATGAGAATAAATCAAGCACAAGAAAATATTATGCCATTAGCAAACAGAGTAAGGACAAATTGTATTAGACTATTGCTGAAAAACGTGGCATATTGTTTCACAGTAAACTTTTATTTTATAAACAGGAGTACACTCACAAATAATAATAAAAAACAATATAGTAAGTACATAATCTAATAACATAATCATTTATCATCCCTATCACATATTATGTACAGCATGAATTATATGTGCTAGCTTTTCTTATGACAATAAGTTTGTTTAACCCACAAACATGAATAATGCATTGTACTATTGCCTTAAGATTACAGTGTCACTAAGTTATAGGATTTTTTCATCTCTATTATAAAGTATAGTATGTATGAATATGTATATGTCAAATTAATTTTAAAATATAAAAAAATGGAAGTAGTGGAGAAATATATATATATGTATACATATATACACACATATATATATAAATATATATGTATAGTTTGAGACTTTTAATGGAGAAGGTTTTCTAACTATAACTCAAAGTCCAGAGAAAAACAAATAAATATAACTATATAGAATTAGAAACTTCTGCTTACATGTTAAAAAAGTAAGAAAAAGGTAAATGACATGTGGTCAACTAGAAAAATAATGTCAATTTGTGACATAGTAGAAGTTCTGATATCTCTCTGTCCTTTATATAAGAACCTCTGAAATTCATAAAAAAAGGTTAAAAAAAATCTTCTAGACTCCTGAAATACTCAGACAAGGTAGGGCAACCTCTGTCCTCTCTGTCTGTCTATCTGTCTGTCTCATATTCCTCAATATATAAATTTTTATTTTATTTTATTTTATTTTTTATTTTAATTTATTTTAATTTTTAAACCATTTCTCCTCACTGCAGTCCTTTTCTTTCTCTTGCTTATTTCAGAAGCCATTTTAAATTTGAGGTACATCCTGGTGTTTGAGGTACATCCTAGTGTTTTCGCAGTTTTAATTTTTTACCTTTAAAAGTAAATTTTTTGTTGTTCTTTTTGGCCTAGTTTTTTTTTTTCCTTTTTCTTTTCGTTTTGCTTTTTTCTTTTTTTAACCTTACTTTCCCACCCTGCTCTTCACTGTCCATGCACGGAGTATCTAAATAGGCCTAGGTGCACAGTAGCCAAGCATCTGAATACTTTGAGTCATTGAAATCCTCAACACTTATTGATCCTCCGGCTTTGAGGAAGACACTTATTTTTATAAATCTGAACTCATAATCTCTTTCTGTGGACACCAGAATGCAAAGCACAGTAGAGGAGAGATTTTTGTCACAAAATAAAGCACAGTAGAGGAGAGATTTTTGTCACAAAATAACCAAAAATCACCACAGAGGCACAAGAAATATGAAAAAATAAAAAGAAAGAAAATATGTCTACCCTAAGGGAATAAACAATCTGTCATCACCCACAGACAGTACAGTAGAACTTGTAAAAATCTTGAATAGAGAGTTCATAATATTCATAGTGATAAAACTAAACAAGATGTGGGAACCAGCAGTTAGCATAATGGCTATGTCACTGGACTCCCATGTAATCGACTACGGTTCGCGTCCCGGACCCGGTGGCTTAAAACTCACGCTGGGCGCATGTGCGTGCATGCCCAAGATCCCAAGAGGAGAATGGAGGAGAAGGGATTGAGGCATGACCAACACCCCCCCCCGGGAGGTGATTTCTCGCTTTCTGTCTCTATGTCTCTCTCTGTCTGTCTGGTGAGCGCATGCGCCCTATAGCAAAAACCTCAAAAAAAAAGAGAGAGAGAGAGAGAGAGATGAAGGCTGCAATTCAAGAAATCAAAACCTCCCACGAAAGTATTAAAAGCAGATGAAGAAGATCGAATCTCAGATGTTGAAGGCAAAAACCTCTGCTCTAGTAAAAACAACTATAAAAACTGAGGAAATAATCAAAAAAAAAAAAAAGAGCATACTATACGAGAAATACTAGACATCATTAAGCACTCAAACATCTGGATAATGTGTATCCTAAAGGGTGAAGAAACTAATAAGGGCATTGATAATCTATTCCATCCATGAAAGCCTAGAAGAAAACTCCAAATCTAGAGAGGCATTCAAATATCCAGACCCAAGAAATACAAAAGACTCCTAATAGAAACAACCCAAGAAGATTTTCTCCAAGGCACATCATAGCCAGATTGGCAAAATACATAGACAAAGATGAGATACTAAAATTGGCAAGAGAGAAACATCAAGTTACTTTCAAAAGATAGCCCATCAGGCTATCATCGGACCTCTCATCAGAAATAATGCAAGCAAGGAAAGAATGGGAAAATATATTCAAAGTCTTAATTGAAAAACAGTTTCAAACAAGAATACTATACTTGGCAAGATTTTCCTTCATCTGGAAAGAAAAGATAAAAACATTCTCAGATAACTCAAACCTGAGAGAATTTACCAACACCAGACCAACTCTTCAAAAAGTTCTGAAAGGAATGCTCTGCCAGGAAAACTAAAGACACATAAAGAAATAAGAGAACTGAAAGCAACTAAGCAAATGACCAACTTAATGCTAGTGACAAGGAGTATCAATAATAAAATTGAATGATAACTTCCAGGATTTAAACGGAAAGATTGGGCCACAGTAACACTGCATATTCAACAGAAAAGAGATTGAATGTAAGACCGAATTTTATGATTTTTGAGTAAAATACTACTGATTTATTTTTACTATGCTTTGCTTTCCCAATTTAGGAATTTTGCTTTCTTTTGAGCTGTTGAAAGGTTCAGCAATTTGTTAAAATGATTTATTTTTTGTTTCTTTGTTTCTTTAAATGAAAACATAAACTTCTTTTTTCCTGACTCCTCTGTAATTGGAAAATATTTGGGAGTATTCTTATTTTGTGGCATAATGGTTATTTGCATAAGTTCAATAATACCTGTTGCATTGAATCAGAAATTGGAAATACTCTTTATTGGACAGGGCTTTGACTGGAATGTCATACCTGAAGATTAATCCGAAAACTATAGAATTAAGGTAGATCTCAAGTAAGTCAATGGGAGCTCTTGGAAAGACGACCTGGCACCTTAAACAATTCTGCTTGGAAGAAAGAATTATAGAAGCTATATGAAAGAATTTGTACCATTAAATAACCTGGACATTTCCAGTCCAGCATTGTAATCAGTAGATACTGCAAAAGAGCAACCACAACCAGAGGATTATCTTGAGGAAGACTTTAAAGAAAGAAAAACAGACTGATCTTTGCTAGCAGATTTTATGTCACAGAATACTTAGTAGGCTGGGCTGAATTGAGAAGATTTATGTGTGACTTGTGTGCTGGGCATTTGCTTTTCAAATGTTTGAGTAGTTGTCATGTAAATATTTTCTCAAAAATATTTAAAACCATACTGTCTCTGTTGTTATAGAGCCACAAAATTATAAGAAATATTTTGAGCATTATCTTTAAAATTCAGTATTTTGAAATTTCAAAAGTTGTTTATTAACTGTCAAAAATTATGGAGTATGAGCAAAAACTTTTTGATATGTAGAGTAAATGTTTGTGGGAACATTTATTTAAAAATAAATAAACAAATGATTTTTAAAAATTGTTTTAAAAAAGGTTTAAAAAGTGAATAAGAAGTACAAAGAGTTCACCAAAAATAAATCTAAATTGTTCTTTGTCCTGACCTGGGGGACAGTCAAACAGGTTTCCCACGGGAAGGAGTGAGAGATGGGACAAACGACGCAGTGTTACAACACGGAGACGACGCAGTGTTACAACTCTTCAGGGTCGTCCAGAGACAACACAGTGTCACAACTCTTCAGGGTCTTCAGGGTCATCTGGAGACAACGTGGTGTTAAAACTCTTCAGGGTCTTCAGGGTCTTCTGGAGATGACGTGGTATTACAACTCTTCAGGGTCTTCAGGGTCGTCTGTCAAATACATGCTGGTGGGCAGTGACTGGTTGAATGAAAGATTGTAAAAGGTGGGTTATGATTGGTTGCTTTTGTGGACCAATCATGAGATGCCAGATATGCAAATCTGAGGGATTCTAAGCTCACCAATTTGCTATGGTAAGTGGCCAATCAGAGCACAGTTTTGAAGGTGAGGTTTTTGAAGGGGAACCAATCATGGCCTTTATGGGAAGTGGCCAATCAGAGTATGGTTTTGAAGATGAGGTTTTTAAACAGGAGCCAATCATGGCCTTTGGCATTGTGTAATTGTTTGCTCTCTGAGAAACCGGCGATGTTCCCTGGTGCCCAACCTCCCACATACCCCCCTTCTCTGTTTTAATTTGAGAGATGAGGAAAAGGCCTGGGGGAATTGTACCTGTCTTAGGTTGGAGTCGTTTATGGAACCATATGTCCATTCTTACCCATCATTGGAGAGTCCCATAGCTATGATGGGCTTCCTGTCTTAGGTGGAAGGACTGAACAGTTATTGGGTTCATCAGACTCTCTTGCCCATCTTTGGCTAACCAATTCAGTGCCTCAGGTGAGACCAGTATAGGGGTGTTGGTCTTCCATCTCCAATCTAGTATAGTGGACCTGGATAGGCCACATAGTAAGTGAGTCAATTTGTTGTTTGAGGAATGACATGAGCCCATTAAATATAACAGTTCCCAGTGAGCAAACAATTAAAAGGCTAATGAATGGGCCAAGTAGGGGGAGCAGGAAAAGGAGGAGACCATTCCAGGCAGGACCATCAGCGAGTTGTTTTCTACGTCGTTGGAGAGATTCTTGGAGTTGATGTATTTTGTAAAAGCAGCAGCATTCCTGTAAAGCAAGACAGAGACACCCCCACCCCGGTTCTGCCAGGAGGAGATTTAAACCTCATCTATTTTGAAGAACCACCTCAGCCAGGGAATCTAGTTGGTCTGAGATAAGACCCTCAGTGACTTGGCATAGATGGAGAGAATAACCCAAGCCAGTGGAGCCAGCAGCTGTATCTGTGGTGATACTCAGGGTGGCCAGAATGGGAACAAATTGTATAGCACGTTTGGATCTTCCTGTGATTTGCCAATCAGATGGTGTGAGTCAGCCCTCGGTGATAGCTTTAACTATAGCTAATGTATATGGAGCAGAAGCTCCATATTGGGTGACTGCTGCCTTAATTTCTTTTACCATTTTAAAGTCAAACCCTCTGTGACAGCGCCAAACCTGTCCTTGGGGATCTGTACTTTCTGTAACAGGGAATGTCTCAAAGTTTGTCGTATGTGATTCCTGAATTAGTTTTGTTTCTTTGTCTTTATTGGTTTTCAGTTTCTCTAATTGTGATACACAAGGTATCTACATGGATAATATTAAACCCACAATGTAGAAAGTGCTATATGTTATGTAGACTCTTCTGCTATATCTCTGCATTAGTAATAACACACATATGCAGTGGAATAAGTTTGATGATAAACATATAACCACCGCAAGCAGAGACCATATAGAAATATGATAAACAGCAGCACATTGTCCAAAAAACTGACTCAGTTTTTACTGATTTTACCCACCAGTAGTATGTGAACTGAAGTGCAAAAACAGCAATGCCTTCATTATCAAAGGATCCAGCTACTGACCGAGATATATAACCTGGTACAATTGCAATAAAACAAGCAGCTAAAAGTCCTGCTCCTTGGTTCCAAAGTATTAGATCCCGGTGTTCTTTTTCTAATCAAATTAGTTCTTTTAATTGTTTTATTTTATTAATTATATTTATTTTGGGTAAATAAAAGGCAGTGCTGAGGCGGTAGTGTTATAGGGTAACAGCCGTTTTTTGAAGGGTGACCATTGGAGATTATTATATTTGTCAGCCTCGGTCTCTAGGATTTTCTCCTCTGAACTAGTTGATGACTTGTTTTTCTTTGGCTCTTATAGAGCCTTAACGTTGTTTTTCTTTTTTAGTTTTTTTGGATTTTTGTGTTTTATCTCGCCTTCAGGGCTTTTAACTTCTTCCTCACTATCTAGGGAAATAAGATCCTCTCCCTGTTCTTTTTCAATTTTAGAATCCTTGGTTAGATCGACCATAGTGGCAAGGGCTTCTTTTAAGCCCTGAACAAATAGTTCGTCCTGACTAAGCTCTTGTCCCATTATTACCCTTATTACTTATGAGTAAGCGACTTTTGTTACTTACCGGGACGTTTCTCTGCTGTCCTCCTCTGTGGCCTTTCTCAGGATGATTCTCTGCCATACTTTCTCAGGACGATTCTTTGTCATCCCCTCCTGAACGATTTTCTGCCATCCTTTCTCTGGACGATTCTCTGCCATCCCCTCCTGGACAATTCTCTGCTGTCCTTTCTCAGGATGATTCTCTGCCGTCCTTTCTTGGGAGGATTCTCTGCCGTCCCCTTCTGTTTTTTGCCACGGCATTTCTTTTTATTTCAGTGCTCAGGACAATTCTCTTCTGTCCTCTTCTCAGGTGATCTTCACTGGATCCTTTGTGGTCAGGGTCCCTGTTCGGGCGCCACATGTCCCGACTCCGGGGGACAGTAGAACAGGTTTCCTGAGGGAAGGAATGAGAGGCGGGATGAACGACACAGTGTTATAACATGGAGATGATGCAGTGTTACAACTCTTCAGGGTCATCCGTTTATTGTGGGCAGCACAGAGATGACACAGTGTTATAACTCTTCAGGGTTGTCTGGAGACAACACAGTGTCACAGCTCTTCAGGGTCTTCAGGATCATCTGGAGACGACGTGGTGTTACAACTCTTCAGAGTCTTCAGGGTCTTCTGGAGACGACGCAGTGTTACAACTCTTCAGGGTCTTCAGGGTCTTTTATCGATTGTGGGCCAGGGATCATGGTTATATACATGCTGGTGAGCAATGATTGGTTGAATGAAGGATTGTAAAAGGTGGGTTATGATTGGTTGCTTTTGTGGACAATCAAGAGGTGCCGGATATGCAAGCCTGAGGGATTCTAAGCTCACTGATTTGCTATGGGAAGTGGCCAATCAGAGCATGGCTTTGAAGGTGTGGTTTTTGAAGGAGAGCCAATCATGGCCTTTGGCATTGTGTAATTGTTTGCTCTCTGAGAAACCAGGGATATTCACTGGTGCACAGCCTCCCACAGTTCTTAAATATATAAAAAGATATTTGAGGCCTCTTTTTTTAAGAGATTTTTGCTATCACCTTCAAGAGGTATTGACATGCCCCAATCCCTTCTCCATTCTCCTCTTGTGATTTTGGACATACACAAAACACACCCCATGTGAGTTTTTAACCTGCCAAATCCAAGACTCAAACCATGGTTGACTACGTGGGAGTCCCACATCGTAACCATTACAACACCTTGTGATCCCAAATATTCTTGGCTTTTAATCCCACCTAATAGATGTGATTCTTCATCTCCAGTTCCTATACTCAGTTTCTGTTACTCTACCAACAGTCTTAAAATACATGTGCAAATGATGCTGGACATAGCTGAAAATCACTTTGAGCCCTTTTCCTCTAATATGAATAGAACAGTTCTCCAAGTTATACCAAAGACTGAAAGCCTCCAAATTTTATTTTAAGTTAGTGAAACATGGAAGTCACTGCTAAAAAAATAAAAAATCTGTACAGTTTGGTTCATTGTTCTTTGGATTGAGATGCATGTGCTGTGAATCAGGCAGTGCTCCTCACCAAAAAGAAGTATTCAAACAGTAAAAAAAACTAATGGGGGAACCAGCAGTTAGCATAATGGCTATGTCGTTGTACTCCCACGTAGTCAACCGCAGTTCACGTCCTGGACCCAGTGGCTTAAAACTCATGCCGGGCGCGTGTGCATGCGTGCCCAAAATCCTGAGAGGAGAATGGAGGAGAAGGGATTGCAACTTGACCATCCCCCCTGGGGGGGTGATTTCTTCCTTTCTGTCTCTATGTCTCTCTGTCTGGCTGGCGAGCGCACACACCCTATAGTGAAAATCTCTCCAAAAACAAAAAAAAAAAACTAATGGAAAGTGTTTTGCTTTTGTAAAGGATATCCATTCTTAGAAAAAGGCTATATGAAAGTAATAATGCTTATTTTAACTAACCCGTAAGGGTTGCGCATGCATATAGTTACTGGGGTCAAACTGGGTAATAGCTGGCACAGCTAGAGGATCTTCAGGGCTCAGTTTCTCACAGTACAAGTGAAAGAGTTACATGTCAAGTAGCTGTTCTGGTTCAAGAAAACTGAAAACTATGACCTGCATTATCCTAATTCATGAAGCCAATGCAATACTTTGAGGCTAAAATTATTCATTGTCTAAACTTTAAATTTACATTTTTTTAAACTTCAAAATCTGCATTTGTACAAAATAGACTACAGTTGGGGTTACTTTGTAAGTCATCAAAGATGGTAAGGAGGCCAAAACAGTCCACCTCCAAATTAAATTTTAGCCATACTTTCCAAGTAATTGATTCCTGTTTGAAATTCCTAGTCAACAGCTCAGATTGATGAATCCAAAATATACAGGGCTTAAAATGAGAAAGATTATGCAAATCCAAGAAATCAAATCCATTTCCATTTGCATCTTAGAGCCTCTCAATCATGACTGCACAAAAAGGAAAATTACTGGCTCCAATCTGTGAAGTATTTAGGCAGCTCTGCCCCAGAACAAACCTGGCTATCTTCTTGAACTGGATCACAGCTGATAAAGAGGTGAGATAAAGACAACAGCGGCATGGCCTAGGTGGCAGACTTATACGCCATTCTTCTCTGGTCAACTGAAAGTCAATTCATCATCAGTGATATTCAAAATCAGACCTCTCTGCTAGCATGTCAAGGGCAACAGAAACAATATACATTATTTTGATAGTTGGCCAATTAACTATAGGTATTTGGGGAAATGTATTCATTGTGCTAATCAACTGCATTGGCTTGTTCAAGAGGAAAGATATCACCTTGATTGACATCATCCTGATCATCTTGGCCATCTCCAGAATCTGTGTGTTGTGTGTAGTAACTTTTGATGGTTTCATCCTAGTGTTCTCTCCAGAAAAATATGAGAGTGATACGCTAGTGAATATGGTGGATGTTGTCTGGACATTTTCCAGTAATACAAGTGTCTGGTTTACTTCCTGCCTCAGCATCTTCTATTTACTCAAGATAGCAAATTTATCTCACCCATTTTTCCTCTGGCTAAAGTTAAAGATAAACAGAGTTATTCTTGGGATTCTTCTGGTTTCCGTTTTCATCTCCTTAATTATTAGTGTCTCAATGAATGATGATATGTGGTATCACCTCTTCAAGGCCAGTCATGAAAACATTACTTCCTCAAGTAATTTTTCCAAAATGAGTAAAACCCCAAATACTATGAAACAGATTAGTATGAACCTGGGGGCTTCTGTCCCTTTTATTCTTTGCCTTATCTCATTATTCCTGTTACTTTTCTCCTTATTTAGACACACCAAGCAAATGAAACTTCATGCCACAGGGTCAAGAGACCCGAGCACTGAAGCTCACATGAGGGCCATAAAGGCAGTGGCCATCTTTCTGCTCCTCTTCGTCGTGTACTATGTGGTCCTTTTTATACTAACCTTAAACTTTCTATTTTCCCAGAAAAACTTAGTGATTATGATTGGTGGCATAATAGCTGTCATTTTCCCATCAAGTCATTCATTTGTCCTGATAATGGGGAACGACAAGCTGAGGAAAGCTTTTCTGAGGGTGTTAAGGTTTCTGAAGGGTTTTCACAAAGGAAGGAAGCCCTCTGATCTAGAGACCCCAAGAGAGTATTTTGCATAGAAGGAGAAGAAAAATTAACCAAAGACCCATGTTCCTTCTCCTACATGTTTGCATTTATTTTTCCTTATCTATCATTAATAGCTATCATTATTCTAAGAACTTTTTATGATCCTTCACATTTCTGTCTTGCTTAGTTTTGAATTTAATATTATCATCATATTACATGATTATTTCTTTATCTTTGCAGAAAAAAATGGATCTAAATCTTGCATTAATATTTTATGTCATTGATTAAATGTGAAGCAGTTTCATTTCTTTCCACCATGTACCAGCAAAAGCCTTGACCTCACTGAGTAGAATTTCAGATAGAGGTTGTGGAGAAAAGATCATAGTACCCATCAATCCTTCCTATAAAATCAATCATGTAAAACTGTCTTCTTTGAACCAAGGTCAGTCCTTAATTAATTGCCCTGTCCCTTCTATTTCTGGAAAGGTTCGTATTGATCAGAAGAAGGAAAACAACAGTCTTCAGTGTGATTCTGCCTATGATGATGTAAGATGTAGGAAAAAAGTGTGACCCCAAAAATGAAGGTTTGATCAGGGAAGGAGTTTGGGTACAGTTAGGAATGCCTATAATAGAACCATCTTGAGCAAGATGGTTGGAATACTTTCAGGATTTTTTTTTTTTTGAGGATTTTGCCATAGAGCTTGTAAACATACAAGAGAGAAATAGACAGAGACAGAGAGAGGGAAAGTGAGAAATCAATCCCTGGGGGAATGGCCATGCCACAATCCCTTCTCCACTGTCTTTTCAGGTTTGGGAACATACACATACATGTGCCCAGTGTGCTTTTCAAGCCACTGGATCTGGGACTCATACCATCCTTAGACATGTGAAATCAAAAGTCTTGACCACTATTACCACTTGATACTCCCTCTTAAGGTTGTATAATCAGAAACCCTAGCTATAAAAGCTTTAGAAGTGCATCTTCAATGATTTCTTGGAAGTTCCCTATACCCTTCTAACTCAAGAAATCTTGACAAGTTTTGTTGCTTAGTGTCATTGTCTTTTCTATTTTTTTCCTAGTAATATTTATAGATAACAGGTTTATTTACATTATTCATTCATGCTTTCCTATTATGCATTATATACATATAAAGTATAGGAGAAATACTACATATGTTTTTTATGCTATTAAGCTATTTAAGTACAAGGAACAGAATCCTAGTTCATTAAAATTTGTATTGCCTATCTTCAGAGGTATTGTGGACTAAGCCATGTTTTCTGTGCAAATAATTAATCTGATTGGATAGTAGAATTAGTCCTATTTCCTGGAATAATGTTTGATTAAAAAATAAAAAAAACTTTGGGAACCAGCAGTTAGCGTAATGGCTATGTCGCTGGACTCCCACGTAGTCGACCGCGGTTCGTGTCCCGGACCCGGTGGCTTAAAACTCACGCCGGGCGCGTGTGCGTGCGTGCCCAAGATCCCGAGAGGAGAATGGAGGAGAAGGGATTGCGGCGTGACCATCCCCCCTGGGGGGTGATTTCTCGCTTTCTGTCTCTATGTCTCTCTCTGTCTGTCTGGCGAGCGCACGCGCCCTACAGTGAAAATCTCTCCAAAAAAATAAAAAATAAAAAAATTAAAAAAATTAAAAAAAATAAAATAAAATAAAAAAAACTTTTACATGATTGCCCCATCTAACAAAAGTGAGTATAATGTGCCTTGTAAGATCATAAATCTCATAAAAATAAGTTGATTGGAATTAGAATAAAGCATGAGTTTCTTACATTTTAAATGAACATGCTTTTTTCCCAAATACAATATTTCAGGAAGTGAATTGTTCTAAGGTTCTTTCTCATGTTAAATAAAAGTAAATATAGCAAATCATTTTTATTTAGAGAAGTTTTTGCTATAAGGCATGTGCACTCACCAGAGAGACAGAGACAGAAAACTAGAAATAGCCCCCACTCCACCCCAGGAAGAATAGCCACACCGCAATACCTTCTCCTCCAGTTTTGTCTCAGGACTTTGGGCATGCACACATACAAGCCCAGAGTGAGTCTTAAGTTGCCGGGTCCAGGACTCGAACCAAGGTCAACTACGTGGGAGTCAAGCAACATAATCATTATGCCATCTGCTGGTCGCTAAAACAGAAAATCTTTACTTAACATCTTTCATTTTAAATAAACTGGACAGAGAGAAAATTCATTGTAAATTTTGCTATGTGCCTGCCTAATAATGTTATGTCATTTATAATCAGCCCTGCATCATAACTGTCACTGAGTAACCATTTAAATGAGGATAAAAATATCCTATGAATATTAACTCTCTATAATCTAGAGATTATATAGAGCAAGAAGTTCATTACAAATTCATAAAATAAAATCTCTAAGTTTTCATGAAAATAGCTTCAGCCAAACAATTCACTTGTCATTCACTATAAGGTAACAATTATAATTTTGCCAGGATATAAATAACTAAGCAAGCTATTTGGAGTAATTAGTGGGTTTGGTCTTCAGGAATACAGAAATGATCTTTTTTGGGAGAGCTGAGAACTTCTGGAATGATATCAAAATAATGACAGATGAAAACATTGTATGATTTGAAGAATTTATCATATTACAACCAGCCATTTGAAAATGAGTTCATCTGCCATGGTATTTAAAATCAGAGTGTTCTTTCTAGTAACACGTTGAATACCAAAGCTATTTTCATGATCATAGTAAATATAGAATTCTTAATAAGAATGTTGGGGAATGGATACATTAGACTGGTCAACTGGATTGACTGGATTAAGAAGAAAAAGATCTCTTCAATTGACTACATCCTCAACAATGTAGCTAACTCCAGAATTTGTTTGATTGATGCAATGGTATTAAATGGCATTATTGTAATACTCTATCCAAATATTTATGAACATAATAAGCTAAGGATAGTCATTTTTACCCTCTAGACACTTACCAACCATTTAAGTACTTGGTTTGCACTTGCCTCAATGTCTTCTATTCCCTAAAGATAGCCAGTTTTTCCCACCCACTCTTTCTCTGGTGAAGTGGAGAATTGACGGTTCACTGGATACTTCTGGGGTGTTTTGCTATTTCCTTGGTGGTCAATTTTATACTAGTAAAGGTTCTGTTTTGTGATTATGAATTTCTTCACATTTCAAAACATAAAGAAAATGGCACATATATGTCCCATGAGAGTACATTTCAATACTTCAAACCATTGATTCTTTTTCACCTTTCTCTACTGCTCCCATTTAATGTGTCAAATGATCTCACTTTTCCTTTTGATAATGTCCCTGTGGAGACATACTAAGCAAATGAAACTCTATGCTACAAGCTTTAAAGATCCCAGCACAGAGACACATGTGAAAGATGAGACTGTGATTTCATTTACTCTTCCTCCCTCTTATGTACGATTTGATTTCTCTTTTGGTAACTTACAGTTATCTTATAAGAGAAAACATGTTACGTATAATTTTTGGAGAGATTGTAGCAATTCTCTATCCCTTAGGCCATTCACTTATTTTAATTATTGGAAATAACAAATTGAGGCAGACATTTGTCAAGATGCTCACATGTAGAAAAATAACCTGCATGATCTAAAAATCTTAGTTTACAAATTCATTTTATCAATTTTTCTTTTTAATGGAAATAAGGTATATTTAAAGTCCTAACTACCTAACATAGTAATAAACACATAATAGAGGTTCTGTAACTACTTTTGAATGTGTAACTTAATATGTAAAATTATAAGTAATATTAAAGTCCACAAATAATTTATCTACAAACACAAAAAATACCTTATTTTCTAAGAACAAATGCCATTTTCTTGTAGGTGTAGTCTCATTTTTCCTGTTATTTCACTTACTTGAAATGCTTGTCTCTTTTTCTTTCTTTCTCTTCCTTCCTTCCTTTCTTTCTTTCTTTCCTTCTTTCTTTTTTTCTTTCTTTCTTTCTCCTTTCTTTCTCTTTCTTCTTTCTTCTTTCTCTCTCTCTCTCTCTTTCTTTCTTTCTTTCTTTCTTTTTTTCTTCTTTCTTTCTTTCATCTTTCTTCCTTTCTTATTTTTAGATTTTTGCCATAATGCAAGTGCACTCACTGGGGAAAGAGAGAGACAGAGAGGGAAAACAAGAAATCACTTACCAGAAGTAATGGACACACCACAACCCAATTTCCCAGGATTTTGGGCATGAATGTACATGCACCCAGCATGGTTTGCATGCTGCCTTTTGTGAGTGAACCACACAGTCAGCCATGTGAGATCTAGAACTTTAACCACCACACCATTTGCTAGCCAGAGATATATATCTTTAAGTGTTATCAGGATCCATTAGCAAACTAATGAATACATCCTATTGTCTCTTTCTAGAAAATTTTGCCAGAGGGCATAAGAGACAGAGAGAAAGATCAGGAAAAAGCATCCCCCAGTGGAGCATGGTCACACTGCAATCCCTTCTCCCTCATTCCTCTGTCCCATCAAGATTTTGAGCACTCATGTTCATGTGCTCAGCATGTTTTTCAGGATTCAAAGTCACGTGGGACTTGGGTCCCTTACTGACCTGGCTGTAGGACCAGCTCTCCTACTTGTCTCTTTACCACAGAGATAGTCTCCTCTCGACACTTCCTTTCATCCAGTAACATCAGAGCTCATGCTTCTCTTTTTGTCTTCTCCATGCAAATGTTAGGCATGTATTGCCCAGTTAAGGTTTTCTTTTGACCCTCGGTAAGCAGCACCAGAGCTATGCTTCCTAGCTTCTTAGCTTTTTCTTTCATATATTTTTACCGTAGGCCCTCACCTGTGCTCTATTCACTTTCTGGTGAATCGCTCCTATTTGATATGTCAATGAGAAAATCAGATCTCCCCGGGCCTGTCTGGTTCCATTTCCTGTGTGGTGCTTTAAGTGGTCTAGATAATAATTTCTGATTGTCCTTATTTTGGCACTTATCATTTGTTTTCCTTGAAATTAGATTTTCTTTCAGATCATTTGGTTTGCATGAAACACCTGAATGAGAATAGTATTCATTCAACATCTCCCCCAAGGGATGTAAGTGCTCATCACAAACTAGATAAAAAGATGGGATAACTAGTACCAGACTGCTTCACTTGGGTTTCTTTCTTTAACAGGACCTGAAAGGAGTTTATCTCAGGGATTAACAAGAGAAATTGGCTGGGAATAAATTAGTATATATCAAGGAATCACTATATAATGACTATCTACCATATACTGTAGCTAAAAATTTTATTAATTTTGAAAAAACAATGTATGTCCATGACATGTACAGAGTAGATACCAAAAAATAAAAAGAAAGAAAATCTAAGTCATTAATAAAATGTGGTTCTATTGCAAATATCAAATCTCTCCTCACCAAAATATATAGAAACTTGGTCTGGCATGCCTCAGGTGATGTATGTTCTGATCTTGCTGTACGTTTTTATCTTTATCCCCACCATTTTCTATGTTTAATTCTGGTTTATTTCAATCTACTCATTTCCTTTAATTATAAGTAAAATATTAACTACCTGAAAATTAATAATTGTTTGGTTCCTTTTATATGAAATTTGCTCTGTAAAATACTAATCTTAATAGCCCTCAGTATATACAACATCAACTATATTTCCAATATACTAACTATTTATGTTGCTATTTGTTGTACCAGACAGGAAAACTGATGTTCTTTGATGATATAAATGTATGCATTCTACAAAGTACTTATATATTCTATGCTAGAATATGCTCTATATTTTTCTGCAGGTTTAGATGACATAAATGTTTTATAGGATTAGCTTTTTTTTGGTTTGAAATTTTGAAACAAATTTTATTTAAGATCTGAAATATAATTCCTAAAATATTAACTTCTCCAGAAAACCGTAGCTACACAACAATGCATTGCCTCTGTCATGTTAGAACATGCATTAGACTCAAATACAAAACCATGTAACAAACCACCATCCTTCAACAATTTGAACAAAGATAGAATGCCTAAGGAACAACATAGATGGACTTGCAGAGGATGGGCTGTTTTACTTCAAGCATCATAAAAAAAAAAGAAAGAAAGAAAAAGAAAGAAAGAAAGAAAGAAAGAAAGAAAGAAAGAAAGAAAGAAAGAAAGAAAGAAAGAAAAAGAAAGAAAGAAAAAAGGAGCACAAATGCATGGGTTTTCGGGTATATACATTAAGTTGAACCTTTGGCACTAGGAAATCAGGGTGTTTTGTCACGTAGTATTAACACATATTAGAAAATCGTGTAGTATCAAAGGGATAGAACCACCAAGCATTCAAGCAATGTTGTCAACTAGGCAATAAAATGTTCTACTGAATATTTCTTCTTTGTCTAATTACTGCATACACTGGTAGCAACTTTGAAATGAGAAAAGGAGCTTGGACTCCTAAGAAGAAATTCAATAAATGGCAACTGTGAGAAAAGAGTTGTTTCTCTGTTTATTAACAATTTTAAGGAACATCAATTACACAAGAAAAAGACTAAGAACGAAAGGTGTTTACAGATACCAGACATTAAGAGTGAGTGGTCAGTAGACCCTCACAGGGCTTTGCGGTGGTACTCAGCAAAAGCCACTTTGTAATCACTGGCAGTAAACAGAGATGCCGTATTCTTTGCCAGATATTTCAGAAAATCATGCAAATAGCCCAACAAAAATGTAAGGCTCTTCTCATCAAGGGACAGATGGGCCAACCTTGCTCTGATTCTTACAAATAATCTCAGTAGGTATGGTGCTCCATAAACCTGGGACATCAGTGCATCAGGGTGAGCCAAGAGGATTTCGGCATACTGGGCCTCTCGAATTTGTAGAGCAGCTGAGTGCCTAACATGACATTGAAGTATTCTTTTATTCCTGCCACAACCTCGTTAACTGCATATTCCTTGTCGTTGATGTTTCCCTGTGACTTCCTGCAGTTTGCGTACTCTTCCAGGATCGCATCTACGTTTTTCTTTGCAGGGAGTTGAAACAGCTGCTTCTGCCTGGTCACTAAGTCCCAGTCCTCAACTAGCCATGGTTTCAATTCTTCAGGAATCTTCACTTCGACCTCCATTCTATTCTTGAATGTCTCTTCACTTTCAACAGTGGGGTCTGCTCTGGCCCTTGTCTTCCAAAGGGGCTAAGGTGCTTTGCTGGTACTGCCACCATCTCCGTTTCCAGGAGTCTTCTGCTTGTTCTTTCTTGTCTTCCTCACAGAACTCTGAAGAGTGGTTTTCTGCAGAGCTACACCCCACCCCCCCATCTTCCTGGCAGAGCTGGCTCCACACTCTTCCGCTGGGGAACAGCCGTCTTCTTTCTGGAAGAGGCACTTCTCATCTTACTTCTCTGCATGTTGCTCCTAGTTGGTTTTTTAAAGTTGTCTTCTGCAGATTGTTATCCACGAGTCTGAGAACCCTACTTTCTGGAACTCATTCAACCCTGTTTTTATTCCACCAACAATCTCCTTTCTTTCTCTTTCAAGAATTCCTATTGATTTCTCAGATGGAATTTTATCGCTCTTCTGGGATGGCCTGGAAAGATGAAGTGGGAGACACAACCCAAGATCCTGTAATCAAGGATGGTTCTATGACCTCTCCTGATCCTTACTGTATAGCAAACTTAGCTTTTCTGATGGTGACCTGAAATGAGAACCCAGTTCTTTCCCAACAGCTGACGTGTGATCACTGTCGTTCCTCCAACTGCCATAGTAGTCAGGATTAGCATTTTATTCCATCAGTCTAAAGTTTTTTCTTTCATGTTTCTTTTTCTGTATCTCCAATGTTTCACCTATCTCCAATGACCATAGTGATTGGGGTTCAAAGAGTAGGCTTATAACAAAATTATATTTTGAAGTAGTCTTTCCTTAACTATTGTATTTACCTAACTTCCATATCACACAATACTGATGTACATACACTCTATACTTACTTGCAAATATTAACAAAATAAAATTGGTCTAAGAAAGAGTTGAGTAACTATATTACTGCAATGACTCTGAGCACTTTATTTACCAGGATCCAGTAGGAGAATAAATTGCTCATATCAGAGACTATTTCCAAGATGAGAGGAAAGTAGTTACCCCAGAACACAGTAATATAATAATGCAGTTTATTTAAAAAATCAGGACTGCATCTCAGGAGTGAAATTTATCCTTTAAGGAAGAGTGAAAAAATATATGAGTTCCCAGATGGTGTAATACTAAAGAATTATTCCCAAGAAACATTATGTAGTAAAGTATTCCCCAGAACTCTAAATTAGAGAAACTATTTTTTAAAAATAGTTAGTCCACAGAGATATTGGGGAGTTTAATCTTCAGTCTTCTGGTAGAAGGGCTAAGGCTCTCAGATAGATGTAATTTGGTTTGGTGGAGGTTGGAGAATGAAATGACATACAAGATTTTACACTCTCCTTTCTCATGTATACCACTGTTCTTGAGAACATTTTTTGATGGCTTTATTAAGCCATGATTGATGTACAAAGAACTGCACATAATAGCATGTATAATTTGGTGAGTTTGGTCATATTCATACATCCATGATATCAACAGCATCATCAAGGAAATAGACATATCCAAACCTCCCAAAGTTTCCTTGACAACATTTTTAATGACAAAGTTTTAAGGCCAATCTTATGTCTTTGTGGTTAAGGGAGCTGGATCCTTATCGCTAACTACATTTCGAGTTCTGGCAAGAGTGACTTGAAAACACACCAAGCACATAACTGCCAAAAATCATGATAAAATTGAGAAATAGGAGGAAAGAAATTGTGGTGGGACCACAGTTCCACTGAAGAGTGTTTTCTCCCTACCCCTCTCTGTCTCTCTGATGAGTACATATACATTTTTTTAAAAAAGAAAATAAGATAATTTTAAGTGTAGTCAGTTGTCCTTTTACTCCTTAACCTTATTATTCATAGTGTCATAACGTAAGTGACCATCAGCTGACACTTGACCATTAAGACGGTACATTGATGAAGAGAATTTGTAACATAGAACTGTTTATGTGAACAACGAAGATAATAAACTAAAACTTGGGGGGAACTATATATAGTGTTGACCTTTTTAATTCCCTGATAACATACAACTCTCAATCCAAACTCAAACTTTAAATTCTTTACTAAAAATCAATACTATTATTTGATACAATGAAGATTTTCCAGCAAATGTTAATTTTGCCAAATTTCTAATAGCTAGAAAATCCTTGACATTTAGGTTTGCTAGAAAATACAGGATCCAATTAAATTTAAACTTTAGTACTTCCTTAAAGTTCTGTCTTGTGGAGTTTGGAACACTATAACATTGCTCATTTTATTTTAAAGGTTTTGTTTTTGTTTTTGTTTTGTTTTTGTTTTTGTTTTTTGTTTTGTTTTTTTTTTTTTTTTTTTTTTTGTTATATTTAACACTGGCTCCTTTTTTTTTTTTGCTATATGTCACAAGCAAGAAATCACCTCTCCCCCTTCCAAGGGGGGGATGGCCATGCCACAGTCCCTTCTCCTCCATTCTCCTCTCGGGATCTTTGGCATGCACGCACATGTGCCCTGTTTGAGTTTAAGCCTTCAGATCTGGGACTTGAACCACGGTCGACTACATGGGGGTCCAGCGATGTAGCCATTACACCATCTGCTGGTCTACTCTGTCAAACTTCTTGAGGTTACTAGTATGCAACACAGACTAATGAATCCAAATTTGTAAAATTAGTCTCAGAAAGACACTGTAGAACTACAAAGAGAATTGGCTCAATTTGCATCTTAGCACAGTAGCTCAGACTAAATGAACAAATGTGGAAAAGTATAGCCTACTGAGAAGGTACATGGACATACAGTGGCCAGAGCAAGGATTACCAAACACATCATTTGTCAAGGCTAATTAGGATTTAATGAAGATAGTTTTAATCTTTATCACATCAGTCTTCATCACAAGACAGACTATAATAGAAGAAGTAAGGAAAACACAGCAAAATGTAAGAATCAGGTGTAGCTATCCAACTGCATCAGGTTGACTCAAAACTAATTGCATAATTCTCTATTTGAACATGCCAGACAAGGTGGAGAATATTTTAATGCTCATAGTAGCTGGAGAGTTTTCCATGGGGGTCTTAGGGAATGTATTCATTGGGTTGATAAACTGCAAGGACTGGGTCAAGAGCAGGAAGATTGCCTTCATCAATTCAATCCTCACAAGTCTTGCTGTCTCCAGAATTTGTCTATTGTGTATCATACTATTGGATTGTTTTATACTGGTGCTGTATCCAAATGTCTATAGTTCAGGTAAACAGATGAGACTCATTGACTTCTGGATGCTCACCAACCATTTCAGTGTCTGGTTGGCTTCCTGCCTCAGCATTTTCTATTTCTTCCAACCTCTTTTCCTCTGGATGAAGTGGAGAATTGACAGAGCAATTCTCAGGATTCTACCACGGTGCTTGGCACTCTCTGTGTTTGTTACCCTCCAAGTCACTGAGAATTTGAATGATGATTTCAGGCACTGTGTCAAGTCAAAGGGGAAATCAAACTTAACTTGGAAGTGCAGAGTAAATAAACTGTGATATGTTTCCACCTTTGATATGTTTCATGCTGCTGCCTTTGTCCATGTCCTTGATCTCATTTGTCCTCTTGATTGTCTCCCTGTGGAGACACACCAGGCAGATGCAGCTCAATGCCACAAGGTGCAGAGACGTCAGCACAGAAGGCCATATGAAAGCTATGAAAGTGGTAATGTTTCTCCTCCTCTATGTCATGTACTGTTTGGCCTTTCTCATAGCCACCTTTATCTACTTCATGCCAGAGACTGAGATAGCTGTGATTGTCAGTGGGTCCATACTCTAATCTACCCATCGAGCCATTCATTTATCCTCATACTCGGGAACAATAAATTAAGACAAGCATCTCTAAGGTTGCTTTGGAAAGTATATTCTAATAAGAGTATGCTAACCAAATAAATTGGTCTGAAGAGGAACTACCATTTTCTACAACAAATGAAATTGTTTCTTAATTATCTTTAGGTCTTGCATCAATGTTGGTTTCATGTAGTTAGTTGCTCTTGAAACTTAATAAGTATATCTATCATTGTATTTTGGGGAGTCCCATTTAGTGCTGATTTGACAACTCTCTATCTGTCTCTTCATCTCTCTTCTCTTCAGAGTTGTTGTTTTTAAGAACACGTCTCAAAGAAAATAGAGATTAATATATTAATTTTAATCATAAGAGGAGAGAGCATACTGGTAGATAGCTCTAAATCATGCTTGCAGATGCAAAGGTGTAGGACTAATTTAAAACAACTGTAATAGCATCTCACTGCTATTTGCATCCGTATGGAAAGCAAGTGGCTCATCTCCATGGTTCTAGCTCAACATCTCTTTTCAGATCATCCAACTTAGCTGAACATTTGGAAAAGACTCAATAAGGTGGCAATTTTTAAAAAATGTAATGGAGGGGCCAACAGGTGGCATGGTGATTAAGGGCACTGGACTCCCACATGGCTGACTGCAGTTAGAGTCCTGGGCCTGGTAGCTTGCTTTCTCATTCTCTCTCTCCCTCTCTCTCTCTCTCTCTGCCTGCCACTCTTTGGTCAAATTAAAATAAAGTTAATAAAATAATTATTTTTAAAAAGATAGTGGAAGTAAGTCTATGAATTTACCAGAAATTAATACTGACTATATTCACACTTGAGATATAAACTGTGATGTTGGCCCTATAGTCTGGTGGTGAGCCATATCCCGCATGGCTGACCATGGTTCAAATCCTGGCCTGGCTGCTTGAAAAACACACTGAGTACATGTGTATGCATGCCTAAAATCCTGATACAATGGAGGAATGGGGGAGAAGGGATTACAGAGTGACCACAACACATTGGAGAAGTGCTTTCTTCCTCTCTCCATTGCTCTCTCTGTTTTTTTCTCTCTCTCTCTGGTAAGCACACATGCCCTCTGTCAATTAAAAAAAAAAACTGTGATTAAATAAATATTGTTACAATACATTCCAACATTATTTTAGGGATCCTGCTGCAGTAGCACATAGGTAGCCCCACTGCATAGAAAGCCGGAGCTTTCTATGGGAGGCCCATGTTCAGTCCCTAGTCCAATGAGAACATATCACAGGCACCTGCATGCCCATAATCCTGGCTATTTGG
This sequence comes from Tupaia belangeri chinensis, assembly GCF_000334495.1. NCBI lineage: Eukaryota > Metazoa > Chordata > Mammalia > Scandentia > Tupaiidae > Tupaia > Tupaia belangeri. The sequence goes on from NW_006203577.1 coordinate 2,631,791, forward strand.
ATGACTGGGACAGGAGTATCACCATGCAGGGAGAACCTGTCAAGAATGCCTGTGGGAAGAGGGTGGGTGAGAGGGGAAGAGTAAGAGGAAAGGACTCAAGGAGAGAAATAGAGAGGCAAGACAATCAAGGGGCACGGAAATGGAGGATTGTCTGTTAATGATAATATGTACGATATCTTCAACTGAATGGGTGTGAAATGTATTCATGTTGGATAATTCACTTTACAAGCTATAGCAATGTACAGTAATTGAATGTATATAATAGATTAAAAAGATTTATAAAAAAGAATACCTGTCTCTGTTTCTCTTTCTTTTTCTCTCTCTTCCTCTCTCTAGAATAAAGAAAAAAATAGGATTACAGACCAGTAAATAAAAGATATGATATACTCCATAAGTGAGAGACAGTGAATTTATGTAGAAAGTTTCTATAAAATAAAGAGCCTAAATAAAACTATTGATTTCTTACTGAAGAAAATTTCTCTACAAAAGGAATGTACAACATTTGCAATACTGTGAAAAGATGAGGCCCTCAATCAGAAGCTTATATAGAACAATTGTAAAATGTCAAAACTGTCAAAGTAAATACTGATTCAATGTAAATCATCTATCAGGAAAATAGTATTTGCATTATACATAAAACGCTTATGAGCTAAGCACATCATTGTGTTTCAAAAAAATATTTTGTAATGATCAATTTGTTACTAATGAGCCTAGAATAGCCATGAACTTTGTTTATAGAAAAGAAAATGTTTGTTTGTTTGTTTATTTATTTATTTATTTTGGAGAGGGTTTTTTCGTTTTGTTTGTTTGTTTGTTTGTTTTTGTTCTGTTTTGTTTTTGCTATAGGGTGTGTGCACTTGCCAGGAAGACAGAGACAGAGAGACGGAAAGCAAGAAATTACCCCCCAGGGGGGATGGCTACACCACAATCCCTTTTCCTCCATTCTCCTCTCGGGATCTTGGACACACACACGCTCCTAGCATGAGTTTAAGACACTGAGTCCAAGACTCGAGCCATGGCCAACTACATGGGAGTCCAGCAACACAGCCTTTACACCAACTACTGGTCCCAAGAAAATGTTTATTAATGAAGAGATAGCAAAATATTTTCATCAATAAATTTGATAAAATCAAAATACTTTTATACTAGTTTTGCATATTAACTTTCTTCTCTGAATCTGATAGTGCAAAAGATGCACATTAAGTCAATAAATTTTAAGATTTATTAAGTGCTATGTAAGCTAAAGAAACAATGAGAAATTAGATGCATAGGCTAAGGTTAATATGTCTTTTAATTTTATCTTAAAAAGATGCTAGGTGGGACCAGTGGATGTTATAATGGTTAAGTTGCTGGACTCCCATGTAGTCAACCGCAGTTCAAATCCTAGACTTGGTGGCTTAAAACTCACTCCAGGCGCATGTGCATGCACGCCTAAAATCCAGAGAGGAGAATGGAAGAGAAGGGGTTGTGACATGGCTGTCCTCCTTGGGGAGTGATTTCTCGTTTACTGTCTCTCTGGAGAGTGCACACACTCTATAGCAAAAATATCTCTAAAAAAAAAAAATACAGATGGTACACACTCCACATAAGCTGTTATGTGGATTTGTTTGTATGGCAACACAAGAATCTTTAAAATAATGAGAATCTTTGAAGCCCCACATTTGATGTCTCTATATTGTGCACCCTAAAAACTTAATCAGCCACTTACATTTTAATATAGCACCTCAACATTCTATTTCTCTGTTTACAGCAGCCAGGCAAAGGATGCTGAGGTAGAAATAGGCCCAGTATTAGTGACCTCCTACTATGCATTAGTGGTACATCTAGGATGGAGATGAAGTAGCCAAGGCAGGTGAGTTCATCATCTGAGATTATATTACTTCTGAGAAGTCTTGCAAAGATGATAACTCAGGATTGAAAGGAATATTTTCTTTTACTCCCAGTAATCAGGTAAGTTTTCAGACTTTTTCTAAGAGTAGAAAAGGAGCTAAAGAGAATTGAGACAAATTCATTCATTTCTGTTTTTATTTCTTGGTTAATAAATACATAGACATTTGACCAAGGCCAAATGGATGTAGGTTCTATTCATCCACTCCAGTTGCCAGTCCCTCTTGCTTCCAACTTCTGCCCCACCACTCTTCCCAGCTCCTGCACAGCAGAAGCAAGTGTGCAGATCGAGGTTAGGAACCACCTCAGAATCTCCACTCTCTCCCTTTCATGGCAGACTATAGTTCTTCCAAATCTCCTGGCCATGTTGTTTACGGCGCGACCCATAATTTCTTTCCCAGTTGATATGCTGTGGCCCAGGTGCATCTGTTCTCTAGGAGGTATTTGGAACACCCAGTCCCAGCGACAAGAGAATAACAGAATAAATTGCCATGCTAAATCTAAGCATGTATCATAGTGTTTTTGAGGTTTTAGGAACAGCAAATAACCCAGAAAAGTCGAAATGAAGATAAACATGAAGTTGGAAATTTAAGCTAGTTCTAGGCTGTGGAAGGTGTTGAGTGGCAAATTGAAATTTATTCTAAGGAGACAAGGACATTTTTGAAGAAGGAATAGTACGATCAGTTTCTTGAAAATACAAGTGCTCCTCAACTTACAATGGAGTTATGTCTCAATAAACATATCATAAGTTAAAAATATGAGAATTTGAAAATGCATTTAAAACACCTAACCTACTGAACATCAATTTTTTTTTTGAGAGGTTTTTGCTATAGGGCACATGCACTCACCAGAAAGACAGGACAGAAAGCAAGAAATCACCCCCCAAGGGGATGGCCAAACTGCAATACCTTCTCCTCCATTCTCCTCTCAGGATCTTGGGCACGCACGCACATGCACCCAGCCTGAATTTAAGCCACTGGGTCTGGGATGCGAACTGCCGTCAACTATGGGAATCCAGCAATATAGCCATTACGCCAACTGCTGGTCTGCTATGATTGTCTTTTCTAGATCTGTGAAGAACGTCTCTTGTAATTTTATAGGGATTGTATTAAATATGTAGATTTATTTGCATAGGATTGCCATTTTGATTGTATTAATTCTCCGAATCCTGGAGCATGGGATGGCCTTCCACTTTTTTGTGTCCTTTTTGTGTTCTTTTTAAATATTTTCATAGTTTAAAAATGCCTCATTTTTCATAGCTATAATCATATTTTAACCCTCAGAAAAACAAAGAACTTCTAAGTTAGGCTCAATCACTAGCTTGACTGAATTTACTGAGCCTATTGAGTTGTAGACAAACAACTGAGAGATGCTTGTCTATAATACTTTCTTCATTAATCCCTGCTAAGGTTTTGTTGGTGGAATGGAATAAGTATTATGCATCTTCTTTTTTAAAAAGTCTAATAATAAGTAAAGTTTTTCACGGTATTGCCAGAGATACCATAACCAGTTTATGAGTGGCTTATGCAGCAAAAAATTTATTCTCCTGGGAACCAGCAGTTAGCGTAATGGCTATGTCGCTGGACTCCCACGTAGTCGACCGCGGTTCGTGTCTCGGACCCGGTGGCTTAAATCTCCCGCCGGGCGCGTGTGCGTGCGTGCCCAAGATCCCGAGAGGAGAATGGAGGAGAAGGGATTGCGGCGTGACCATCCCCCCTGGGGGGTGATTTCTCGCTTTCTGTCTCTATGTCTCTGTCTGTCTGGCGAGCGCACGCGCCCTATAGCGAAAACCTCTCCAAAAAAAAAAAAAAAAAATTTATTCTCCTGAAGTGCTATGTGCTAGCAGTCCAAGATCGCAGTACAGGTAGGGTTGGTTCCTTCTTTTTTTTTTTTTTTTTTTTTAAGAGGTTTTTGCTATAGGGCACGTGCACTTGCCAGAAAGACAGAGAGAGAGACAGAAAGTGAGAAATCACCCCCCAGGGGGGATGGTCACGCCGCAATCCCTTCTCTTCCATTCTCCTCTCAGGATCTTGGGCACATGCGCACACATGCCTGGCATGAGTTTAAGCCACCGGGTCTGGGACTCAAACTGCGATTGAATACATGGCAGTCCAGTGACATAGCCATTATAGCCATTATGCCAACTGCTGGTCTCATGGGTTGGTTCCTTCTGAGGACTGTGAGAGAGGATATGTTCCACACCTCTTTTTTATTTTGGTAGCAGTTTTGGTTTTTTTGTTTGTTTTTGTTTTTTGGGTTTGTTTTTGTTTCTTTTTTTTAATAAGGTGTGCACTCACCAGAGAAAGAGAGAGACAAAGACAGTGAGAGGGAAAGTGAGAAATCACCCCCTGGGGGAATGCCCATACCCCAACCCCTTCTTCTCCACTCTCCTCCTAAGATCTTGGGCATGCATGCACATGTCCCTGGCATGAGTTTCAAGTACAGGGTCCAAGACTGAAACCATGGTTGGCCATGTGGGAATCTGATAAGGTAACCACTATGCCATTTGCTGGGACCTGTCACACCTGTCACATGCCTTTACCTTCGTATGCCCAGTGTAGAGAACAGGGCCATACCAAAGTGAGTATTATGTATTAAATTTTATTAACGTCCCAGGAGAGAAATTTTATGAAATGAATGTTGTGGAAGAGAAGGTCCATCATCAAAGCATCCTTTCAGAACCTCTCGACTTAATTCTGGTAGTTAGCTGGCAATCTTTGGAGTCTCATGGCTTGTGCTACATCACTCCAGTCTCTGCTTTCATCTTCACATGACATTCTCACTGCATACATGTCTGTGTCCTTATTTCTACTTTTCAGGAGGTCATCAGTCATTGGAATTTAATTTGGGTCCCTAATAAAGTTAATCCAGTTTTTTAAAGTATTTATATCTGCAATAACCCCATTTCTAAATAAGGTCACATTCTGAGGTGCTGGGGTTAGGAGTGTAACTTAAGAATTTTTAGAGTTCACAATTCAACCCATAATATTTGCTTTTCTTTACAAATTGTCTAGTACTAGAACCATCTCCATATTGTATTTACACGTGCAGAAAAATTAACTAAGTCAGGGACCAACGTATGGCATGGTGGTTAAGGGCACTGGACTCCCACATGGCTGACTACGGTTATAGTCCTGGACTTGGTGGCTTTGCTTTCTCACTTTCCCCTTCTCTCTCACTCTGTCTTTCTCTGGTTAAAATAAAAAATAAAAACAGTTAAATGAAATAATTCTTTAAAAATATTAATTAAGTCAACACGTAGGAGCTAAATACAGTGTATAGTATGTCTGCATGTCTCTAAACTCAGGGAAATCCTGCTAGATGAGTCTGTCTCTAGAGGTGCATATTAAGGTCTTGGAGGTCATCTAGCATCCCAGCCATGAACAATAATATAGCAAAATGGTGTACATGCATTAAAGGACTAACAGAGACCAAGAAAATTTACAAGGTACATTTCTCTGTGCTTGAACTCAGAAAATGGTGTGTGCATTGGTCATTGGATTCCTGGTTTCAAAGAATATAATCTGCTTTTAAATAGTGGTAGGGAAACCCTTAGAAAATTACTAAAATCTGAGCTCCCTAGAAAGCTCTACAATACAGACCAGTTGGAATCTAATCAAGGCCCTGAATCTCCCTGCCTATCCTTCTTTCCTGTGACTGAGCACCATGATCCTAAGAAAAAAACATGAGACAAGATTTTAATGCTGATGACTTTATTGATGTTTTGAATTGTAGGAGAAAGGAAGGGTCAAGAAGTTTACACTGCTAGCAATTCGGCGGCCACCAATAAATCTCCATCAGCTTCTGAAACAAAGATAACAATTTTAGAGGGAAGTAGTGAATTAATCTGGGCATGATCTATCCCTGTCTCTACCATTAAGTATGTTCAATACAGGATGTCACACTAGAAGACTGAAAAAAGGAAGAAAGTGGGAGGGGCACGAGAAGAGGAGGAGAAAGCTAGAAGAGGGGAAAGGGAAAAAGGGAGAAGAGTGGTGAGAAAAGGTAGAATGTGGGAAGCTATAAGCTCATTTGAGAATAAGGGAGTCAAAAATATCAAGATGGAAGTAATGTTTGCGCAAAAGAAGTGCGTTATTATCTGTTGAAGATAATGTGTGTAGTATTCTCAATTGGATTGGTGAGAAATGTACACATGTTGGAATATTCACTTTGCAAGTTAAAGGACACATGTGATTGAATATATAAAAGAAATTGAAATTAAAAAAAGAATGGAGGAGGACTTTCTATCTATGAGGCTGAGATAAGGAAGAATCTGGGCAAAGATTTAAGGGGGGATTAAAATGAAGACTTAAAAATAAGAGAAATGAACAGAAATGAAAGAGACTAACGCAATTTTAAAAGATATTTGCTAAATTGTTTAATAAAAATACAGTTTGTACCTAGGGAATCACTGGAGGCCATCTGAAGTTGGTTTTCCTGTCACTCGTCAGTAGAGGAGCCCTGGTTCTCTCCTTCATCCTGGCCTCTCCAACTATTTCTACCTCCTCTGCCACTTCTATCCCCTCTGCCTTCTTGATTTCTGCCACCTCTGCCACCTCTGCCACCTCGGCCACCTTTACCACCTCTACCACCTTGGCCACCTCTGCGGCCTCTACCTCTACCTTTCTGTCTACCTCCACGTGACTTTTGAGATGATCTCTCCTCGCCTCCCTCTTCACTGCTGCACTGCTGACCCTGGTTTTGCCTTCGCTTTCTACCTTTTAAGCCACGCAGACCTCCAAGTGCCCTAGGAAGTCTGAGATGCGACTCCTTTGAGGGTTCTTCAAGTAATTCAACATCCGCTTGGGCAGGAGAACACAAATTCAGGAAAGAACAAATAAAGAGAAAAGTTAGCCATAAACTTAATCAAGACAATGTGGAATCTATTATAGATCAAATTTGTGAAAAGTGATATTTTTCTGGCTTAAATGGCACTGGATAGTGACAAGAGTCCAGGGTCTAGAAGTGAAGGGGAGAGAATCCCTTACTCATTGGAGTACATGTACATGGTTTTGTACCACCTCCCCTCCCCTGGTGCTGCTACCACTGTTCTCTATTGTATTGCCATCTCCGCTCAGCCTGCCCTGATACACAATAAATGATCCATACATCAGAAAATTTCTCATTATGACATCTAAGAGAAACCACCAGAGAGAGTCACTGTGTCTATATATAGACATGCATGGTATATTGAGACAGTCTTTTGAATAGGAGAAAATTATCAGCCACCCTATCCTTACCAAGGCAGAATAATCATATAACACTCTATCCCCTTCTTCTATCAGTTTCTAAAACTAAGTCCACAACTTCCCAAACACATGTATAAGTACAGTCCACCCCATATTGTCTCCTTTTACAAATATCTGGTACCTATAATTCAATCAAAGCTCTCACCATCTCTGACATCAACTTTCAATCATTTCCTTATGGTCTCACAGCCATCACTTTTACAATTATCCTCTTGTGGATTCAACATATATTTAATAGTATGCTCTAAACATGTCAGACACTATGATTCAGTGCTTTAAAGACCCAGTGTCTACCCTCAAGTTATTTACTCTTCTCTGCTGTCAGATTAATAAGGAAATTATGGCATCACTCCCCAGTTCAATATGTCTTTGTTGCCACAGAATCAATTGCAAATTCAATTTGCCATTTGTAAGAATTTTTAAAGTCAGGAACTAATTCTCACTTTTAACTCTATCTTCTTACATTATTTCGACCTTACTGGAATATTCAGTTTCCCAAGAGAATTGAAAATACTATGACATATGCATAGATTTAACCAAAATGGTATGACACGTGCATAGATTTAGCCTTGCTTTTCATTTTGCTTTCCCCAATCCTTCCACTTTCTAAGGTCTGGATCCTATCCTGTGTGAGGACTTCCAACTCTTCCCCTGTTTGGAGCCTTCATAAGAACTTCTTTTGTCACCTTTCTGATGGTCATCACTCAATATGTCCAAGCATAACGTGAAATTTATTTCCTGAACATCTTAAGCACAGTAACCATGCTTCATTTATCTTCATATGCCCAGTGCTAAGAATATGGCCCCATCAGAGTGAATGTTAAGTATTAAATTTTATGGACTTAATGTTGCATGAGAGAATGTTGGCAACTGAAGCATTCTTTCAGGACCCCTCGTAGAGGCATGCTCTCATCAGAGCAGAATGGCTGGGGAAGAAGAAAGCAGTGACCCCAGGCTGAACCTGACAAAGTTCTTAAATCTAAAGTAATTTGTTTTGTTTTGGTTTTGTGCTCTGTCTACAATGTGGAACTAAAACTATATTGCAGGACCAGCAGGTGGTGTGGTGGGTAAATCACTGAACTCCCACATGACAAGCCATCAGACCAGGTGGCTTGATTTCTCCCTTTGCCTCTCTCTTTGTCTCTCTCTAGTGAAAGCACATGCGCTAGAGCAAGTAAAAATAAAAGCAGTGAGGAGCCAGCAGTCGGCATAGTGATTAAGGTGCTAGATGCCCACGTGGTCGATGCAATTCAAGTCCCTGACCTGGCCACTTAAAACTCATGCTGGGCACATATGAGTGTGTGCTCAAAATCCTGAGAGGAGAATGGACGAGATGGGATTGTAGTGTAGCAGTCCCTCCTAGGCGGGGGGGAAGAGGGGGTGCTTTCTCACTTTCTATCTCTCTATCTCTCCAGTGAAAGCACACTCCCTATAGAAAAAAATCTCTCAAAATAGTAATAATAATGAAAAGGAATAAAATTAAATAATTCTTTTTCAAAAAAAAAAACCTATATTGGGACCAGTGGTTGATGTAATGGCTGTGTTGTGGGACTCCCATGTAGTTGACCACAGTTCAAGTCCTGGACCCAGTGGCTTAAACTCACACTGGGTGCACATACATGCATTCCCAAGATCCTGAGAGGAGAATGGAGGAGAAGGGATTGCAGTGTGGCCATTCCCCTCTAGGAGGTGATTTCTTGCTTTCTGTTTCTCTGTCTGTCTCTCTCTGGTGAGCGCACGCACCCTATAGCAAAAGCCTCTAAAAACAAACAAACAAACACCCTATATTGTAGAACTGTTGAAAAAGTAAGGTTTAGGACCAGTCCCATAGCCTACTGGATTAGGGAAACAGGATCCTACATGGCTGACCAGTTTGAATATTAGCTCTGGCAGCTTGAAAAACACACCAGTGCATGTGTGTGAGTGCCCCAAATCCAGACAGGATGGAAAAAGGGAGAAAGAGATTGTGGTATGACCTTTCCTCATGTTAGGATGTTAGGTGGGGGTGCTTTCTCTCTTTTCCTATTTCAGTCTCTCTCTCTCTCTCTGACAAGCAAATAAGCCCTTTGATAATTAAAAATAAATAAATAAAATTTTTAAAAGAAACATTAAACATTACTTTAAATATTACATTTAAAACTGTGGACTACTGGATTAGACAATTAACTCAGAATTTATTTCAAAAATATTTTCCATAGCTGGATTCAAAATAGCTCACCTTGTAAATCTCCATCCTCCAATGCAAAGTCTGGGGAGGGGGAGAACAAATAGTAGTAAAGTTTGGAATGACACAAACAGAATAAAATAGTCATAAGAAATCCCAAATGAGAAAAAAAAAACACTAAGCATAAAGGTTTTCTGTAATCCCCCAAGTTTTTCATTGACTCCTTTATTTAATTTGGCTACTTCTTCAGCAGCATAACTTACAGGTCCTTAGCTTGCTCATCTGCTCTAGTCCTTTCCTGTCTTTCCACCTACAACATTCCCACTCACTGAAAAACTTCAAATACTGAATGTGAAATATATATAACTTCCAATGGATTTAAGTTTAACTTTGAGACAAATTAGCCTGTTAGCCAGTATCATGATTTTATAATTAAAAATAAAGTAATAGTGCTGTAAATTCAGAATTGAAGAAGAAAGAAAATGCAGTAGTACATTCACCGATGTAATAACTATAGTACCTTAGGTAAATTACATAGCATTACGTAGTATCTTGGCACTTCAAATAATTGCATATTAATAGAAACAATGTCTTTGCAAATGTAAAGGATTTGGATCATTCCATCGTTAGTGATTATAGAAGATTTAGAAAGAAGTCTGCAAATTGGCAGATATCCATGTTCTGCTGATTCGAACCCTATTTAGGTCTCTGAAACAGAGATTTCAATATGAAAAGGAAGGACATGATTAATATTTAACATTATTACAAGGACCACTAGTACCACTAATATATGGCTTTGGCCAGCCCATGGTATGGTGGTTAAGGCAGCTGGATCTCACATGGCCTGCCAGTGGTTCAAGTCCCATACTGTTTGCCTGAACACACATGTCCAAAATACCAAAGAGAGGAAGAAATGGAGAAGAGCTTGTGGAATGACCATGCCCCATTGGGGATATTTTCTTGCTCCTTTGGCCCCTACAATCTCTCTCCAGTGAGCACATGCATGCACTCCGGCAACATTTTAAAACATAAATAAATAAAAGCTATGGATTTGGTCATTTCTCTTTGCCCTTTGGGCTTTCATAAACCCAATTTTGAGAACTTTCAAGAGACAAAATATTAAACAAAGAAAAATGTCCAATAGCTTCTGAAGAAAAAAGAAAAGAGCACATTCTTGAATAAAGGGTTTACCTAGCTCTTCAAGAGACTCCTCAGAAGCAGTGCCTAGAATTTTAAACAAAGAGAAAACATATTCATATATGGAAAAGAAAACAAAATATGATTTGATAAGACATGAGCTATGCATTCATAGAAAGACAGGTACCTTTAGACATAAGAAGTTAAAATGTCTAAGAGAATTCTAGGAATAAAATTATAAAAGTTTTGGATACAGTGAACTAACATTTCCCAAAGGTGAATCCTAGTCATTTTAGATAAAATAAGAGCTTAAATAATGATCATAAAATGAGGTGGAAAGATTATGAACTTTACACCTTTGCCATTTGTTAGTTCTGTAAGTTCTAAAAAGTATTTTAAAAGTTATGGTTCAAAGGTAAAATATGAATAATAATATCTACCTCCAAGAGTTGCAGTGGCCAACCACAGACTCAATTGCCAGTATATACTTTAAAAAACAAACAAAACTTACCTCAGAATCTTGCTGTTGTTCACCATCCAATATCCTGAGTATCTCAAGCATCGAGTTTAAGGCTCAAAGAATTTTGTCATAAAAATGCCTCTTTAATAGATTCTGACCAAAATTCCTATGCCTTACAGAGAAATCTTATCATTTGAAAATCCCTTTTTTCATGAGGACCAACTTATGTTTTTATATGGCTACATGTTTGAAACTTTAATAATCTACTAGAATTTCATGGATTGTTTAATATTGCTGCCAGTAAATAATTTGAGATTGCTTAATATTTCTACTTTCTAGACTTACAATGTTTCTACATAATACCAAAACATACGATAAAAAGTACAATTTCAATCCAAATTCCCACTGTTTGTCCTAAAAGATATCTGGTATCTGGATCTTTACTGTCATTTAAACACTGATCTGGATTTTTGCTTTGCCTTGGCGAAATGGCTATGTCGCTGGACTCCCATGTAGTGGACCATGGTTGGAGTCCCAGACTCAGTGGCTTAAACTCATGACGGGCATGTGTGTGTGCATGCCCAAGATCCCAAGGAGAATGGAGAAGGGATTGCCACGTGGCTAGCCACCCATGGTGGGGGCAAGGGTGATTTCTCGCTTTCTGTCTCTGTCTCTCTGTCTCTCTGGTGAGCGCATGCACTCTATAGCAAAATCTCTCAAAAAAAAAAAGCTACAGATTGAGAAAGAATTAGCCTTCCTTTTTAATCATATACAAATTCCTTCCCAATCCCCTGAAATTATTAATTTCTAGGAATCCATAGACTTACTATAAATGCTTGCCTGAGCAATCATCACATGAACAACATAAGTTAGTGTTTTAAAAGAAAAAAAAATAGAAAAAATTGATAATCCCTGTTTAACAAAAAATGTTTGATTAAGTGAAAATGTAATAATAATTCTCAATATTGCTAAATCTTTAAGTGTTTGATATCAGGGAAACAAGACAGATAGATGAATTAGAGAATTCTAAATCAATTATGATGCCCCGTTTTATACAGAGTGATAACTGAAAATGTATACATGTTAGAACAACAAAAATAACCAGGAGATCCTGGCTTGGGACATAGACCCAGATTATCAGGGACACATACAATAAGTGACAAATAGAAATTAATATCGCTTCCTCTTCTGTTGACCTACTCTCTGAAAATAAAATATCTGGCTTCTAAAAAGAGTCAGTCCAACTGGACTCTTCTCCATGAATTTTAGCCCCATTAGCCATGGTATGAGCCCCATTCCCACCTCTCACCTGGTCCTACGGTCTGAGTTGAGCTCAGGGCCAGCAAGGCCAGTGAGAGCAAGGCCAGCAGTATCTTGGTGGAAGCCATGGTGCCTCTTCCTTGATGCTATGGGAACCTCAGACACAATTCCTTATAAGGCCGAGGAGAACAATGTCACCTTTGAAGATCATGAATTGGACATTTCTCACCCATGGGTGATATTCCACTTGGTCCTCAGCCAGACTGGCTGACTTGGGATGAAGGACTTATCAGGCTTTTCAAGAGAAAGCCAAAATTCACTGTTTCTTTAAAACCATTGTTCATCCTCCTCGACTATTAGTTAGGATTGATAATTGTCTTCCATTTTGCAGTAGTCCATCTAGAACTATGGGTCTCTGTTCTACTACCATATCTGACATCATTTTAACTGTGCAAATGTCAATTACTTCAGGCCCCTTTCCTAAAGAATGAACAAACAGAATCATCATGCAATGAAAGGCTAAAATAACAGAAATGAATCACAAGATGAAAGAACAACAACAGGTCAAGATAGCTTAATATAAGTTATCGTATATGACTTGAAAAAGAAAGCAGTTGCCAGTAAGAGACTAAAGCCAACTTCAGACTCAGAAGACTACAGTTATTCAGAATATGCTGAGTTCATGATTTGAATGAATTGTGAAATCATAAAACTAAAAACGATCACAATAATAGGTGGGTTGGAAAATAATATTATGTAAGAATCATTGAGTAAATTAAGAGTATTCAGCTTGGAAAGAGAAGGGTATAATAGTAAGAGTAAGCATAATAGTTGCTCTTATTTATGTAGAACACAGAGAAATCTCGTTTGTATAGTTCTAGAAGGTGCAAAAGAGCTACTGATCTTATAAAAGGGACATTTTGTTGATGACAAAATAATTTTTAAAGTATTTAAGTTATCATATCATTTTAAATTTACTTTTATATTACCTTAAATTTTAATTATCTTAAAATAAGAATTTCTAAGAATTATTAAAATTTGAAATAATAGGGAACCAGCAGTTAGCATAATGGCTATGTCTCTGGACAACCACGTAGTTGACCGCGGTTCGTGTCCCGGACCTGGTGGCTTAAAACTCACGCTGGGCGCATGTGTGTACGTGCCCAAGATCCCGAGAGGAGAATGGAGGAGAAGGGATTACGGCGTAGCCATCCCCCCTGGGGGGTGATTTCTTGCTTTCTGTCTCTATGTCTCTCTCTGTCTGTCTGGCGAGAGCACACGCCCTATAACAAAAAAAAAAAAAAGAAAACCTCTCAAAAAAAATTGAAATAATAGATGGAGTTCTTTAGGGAAAATTCATTTCTTCTCACTAGATGTGCTCAGGCATTAGGAGATCTATAATTATCATGTCACAAAATTGAGACTTATTGGAGTAGAATTATTCATGTCCAGTTATCTCTTTGGATGCAACCAAAAGAAGAAAAGCTTTTCCTTTCTCTAAATGAAAAGCCAAGAAGTTGCATGACTTTTCTGATCACTCCTAAATAATCAAAATCTAATAAACATTTGTGACAGAGCATATTCCCAATTCAATGAATCAAAATGTCCAATCCTATGCAATGGTCATAGTTTTTATATTCATTCAAAATCACAGCTATTTTTTCTTTCACTCAGCTGAAGTCTTCCCATCTGTTGGATGAGGGTTGTGTTTAGCTTCATTTTTGCTTACTTATCTACTCCTTGAATCAATAGTACCTCTTTTGACCACTTCTGAGTTTGGGTATGGGGTCGGGGGGGAATAAAAGAAAGAATATCATACAAGTTAATTCACTGGCATTGTCATAAGCTAACCTTGCATGTTCTAGGCCTAGTGGATATTTAAAGATGACCATGCTATTGTTCAAATGTGTCCCTTCAAATTTATATTTTGGAAACTTAATCCTCAATTCAACTGTTTTTAAGAGATGATTAGGAAACTAAGGCTCTGTCCTCATGAGTAGAATGTCATTATGAAGATAGTGGGTTAGTGGGGCCAGAAGGCTGTGTGGTGGTTGAAATGCTGGACTCCCACACAGCTGACCATAGTTCAAGTCCTGGACCTAGCAGAATGTCTTCTCACTTTCCCTTTCTTGCTCTCTCTCTGGTTAAATTAAGAAATAATAATAATAGATAAAATTAAATAACCAGTTTTTAAAAAGATACTGGGCTAGTTACCATGCAAGTGAGTTCTTTATTTTTTTTTTAATTCTTTTTTTTTTTTGAGAGGTTTTCGCTATAGGGTGCGTGTGCTCACCAGACAGACAGACAGCAGAGAGACAGAAAACGAGAAATCACCCCCCAGGGGGGATGGTCACACCACAATCCCTTCTCCTCCATTCTCCTCTCAGGATCTTGGGCATGCACACACACGCGCCCGGCATGAGTTTTAAGCCACCAGGTCCGGGACGTGAACCACGGTCGACTACGTGGGAGTACAGCGACATAGCCATTACGCTAACTGCTGGTTTCCCAGAAGAGAGTTCTTCATGAAAAGGATGAGTTCAGCCCTTCTTTTTCCTCTGCCTTCTACCATGAGGTGATGCAGCAAGAATGCCCTCCCAAGATGCCAAGCAGATGCCAGTGACATACCCTGGGACTTCCCAGCTCCCAGAATTATATGCTAAAAAAATTCTTTTCACTATTAATTACCAATCTGTGATATTGTCACAGCAGCACAGACCATATGTGTGATTTCTTTAGTAATCTTATTATCGGTACAGTATTACTATAAACCCCAGATACATCTTTTACCTGGTCAGTTACAACCCAGCAGTTCAGCTTCTTTCTCCTGAGAGCCCATCACTTCACCAGTCACCATTAATAGGGAGGATCTAAGATGACTCACAGCCCTTTCATCACTAACCTTTCTCTCATTTATGGGAAACACCATCATTTGCACTGAAAAATCTTAGGGGTTCAGAGCAATCCCAACTCAGCTGAAGCTCTTTTAATTTATCTCTGAGTAGTTACGAGGCCACTGCCAATAACTATGCTTGGATAGGTCAAAGAGGAGTTGAACACTATCCCAATGTATCCATCAGGCCTAGGGTCATAGCTATTTCCTGTAGAACCTTTGTGCAAATGAGGGAAAGACATTTTCTTTGTGCAGACGCAGCCTTGCCATTTCACAGTTTAGCAGGCGCACTGTTGGCTGAATTTCCAATTCTATATGCACCCTTACCAAAGTACCCTTGTGCAAAGCGTGAGTTGTTTACCATACGCAGCAGGCCTAAATACGCACATCACATCACAAGTAGATGAAAGCTGTTATAAATTATTCCAGTCTCAGGAAATCTCCATGAATCTCCTGGGTAGTTTCTCTTAATTCATCTTCTTGACTTGAAATGAAGAGAAATACATTACTCAGTTATCTCTATTAGTAATGGTAAATGATGGAGGGGCGGGGTATCTACACAATAGCTGTGTCCAAAACAATCCTGATAAATTCACTTCTCAGCATCTTCTCTCTATGCTTAGATTGATGAAGCTGAAAAACTTAAAAAATAGTTTTGTTCTTTTTTTTGAGAGAGAGAGAGATTT
This sequence comes from Tupaia belangeri chinensis, assembly GCF_000334495.1. Lineage (NCBI taxonomy): Eukaryota > Metazoa > Chordata > Mammalia > Scandentia > Tupaiidae > Tupaia > Tupaia belangeri. The sequence continues at coordinate 2,647,527 of NW_006203577.1, forward strand.
TTGTTATAGACATGTGCACTCACCAGAGAGACAGAGAGAGAGAGAGATGGAAAGTGAGAAATACCCCCAGGGAGGATGATCAAGCTGCAATTCCTTCTCCTCTATTTTCCTCTCAGGATTTTGGGCACACACACACACATGCACCCAGCATGAGCTTCAAGCTGCCAGGTCTGAGACTCTAACCATATGAGAGTCTGATACCTTAACCATTACACCACCTGCTAGCCTATAAAATGGGTAATTTTTATTCTCTCCTTTAAGAAGGTCTTTCAGAGTATTTTATCTGACAACTCAGTTTGTATCTGATATAGATCAAGTAGACATATCGCTGTGAATTTTGTGCCTTGACTAGAACTTCTAATTAACATTGCATTGTATATTGGCTGACTCCATTACACTCAAGGTAGATGGATTATTTTTTCAATTCCAGTTGTTACTGAAGGTTGTTCATTGAGAGTTCCCTGCATAGACTGAAGAAAAGGTACAGCATTAAATGGCCCGTAAATTTTTATCTTCCTGAGAGACAGTAGTTATAAACTGGAAATATTTAAACCAGGTCTGACACTTTTATTCTATTTATTTTTTATTAGCTAAGGGGAAATTATAAAGAAAGTAGATTTCAAAGACCATGTGAGGGGCAAGTGACTCCCTTTAGTCATTCATTCTTCCCTGGCTCTTTCTCTAATGTCAAGCAAAGAACCTGGCACATAGGTCTTCTCTAGCTCCCAGCTTCTACTTCAAGAAAATGAACACGACTCCTCCTTTTGTACCTTACAGGAAGTCAGGTAAGAACCTCTGTCTGGTTTTCTATTATTTACTCATCTATACATCCTCTCTCCAAGTAAACGTATTTTCTCATTTGACTCTTTCTCCTAAAATGACATCAATGTCCCTCGACAAACTCTTAAATACATACTTTTTTACTCTTGCCTCTGTTTTTCAAGATATTTCTTATTTTTCTTTCCTTTCACTATCAAACTAAATTTCTTCATGTCTATGCTTGCTTCTTTTATTTCTCCTCTTTTCATTCATGCAGTATACCAGATAGATAGATAGATAGATAGATAGACAAATCATAGTATGTATATTTCACTTACTATACACCAGGCTTTGTTCTAAGTGATTAACATGTATTAATTTATTTAATATTTACATAAGTTTAATTTTTTTCCAAGGAATCTGTACAACATATTTAATATTTGTATTTTACCCAAAAGACACACACATACACATTTGGAGATTTGCACTCTTTTTTTTTTACTGCTTTGTTTAAATTTATTGCAAAACCAGTTCTATCAGACATACTGGTCTAGAATGAAATGAATGGGAAAAAAACATTCTCTATAACAGGTTTGTACAGTCTTTGGAACTTTTTTTTTTGAGGTTTTCTTTTTTTTTTTTTTACATTTTTTTAATACATTCAATCACATTATTTAGCTTACAAGGTGATCATTTCAATATATGAGCATTTCTCCCTGGTCAGGTTGATCAAAATATAACAACACTACCTCTCTGTCTCAACAATGCTGTCTTCGTATCCCTCCTCCAAATGTTCTTCCCCAGGCCCCACTCCTCCACACACACCACATCTGGCATTCACATCCACCTCTTGTGTTTGTACATCCTTTAGCCCATCAGTTTCAGTTATAGAGTG
>NW_006203577.1:2651934-2667691 GCF_000334495.1 Tupaia belangeri chinensis
TCCCTTCTCCTCCATTCTCCTCTCGGGATCTTGGGCATGCACGCACACACGCCCGGCGTGAGTTTTAAGCCACCGGGTCCGGGACGCGAACCGCATTTAACTACGTGGGAGTCCAGCGACATAGCCATTACACTAACTGCTGGTTCCCTGTATCTCTTTGAGAAATGGCACTGCCTGGTGTTCACCAAGGGCCTTAAACACAACATTAATGTCAATGATATTGCACTTGCGAGACTACATGCAAACATGCTCTTCTTCTCAATTTGCATTTTTTTTTTTTTTGACTGTAGGGCACATTATTACCTGGGGTCAGAGAGGCCTTGTTTGGGCTTGTTTTCCGGTTGGGCTTGCACATGTATTGCCCTCATGGTGCTGAGGGGCACATGCTGAATGGGTCCATTCATTCTTCTCCTAATTTTGAGTGGGTATGAAGGTCAGGAGATTCATTGTCTAGAAGTTTTGGGCCATGAATTCTTTAAGAACAAGATTTATACGCCTAAGGGCAAAAGAATATAGTGACTGGACTAATTAATTCCCATTGTAAAGGGCCATTAATTCTTTAAGAATGGGGTCTACATGTCTAAGAGCAAAAGAAAATGGCAACTGGGAGAAGAGAGGAATTGTCAGGCACAACACAGCAGTGGTTCTCCTCTGGGGAGAGGGCCCTACCCTACCTACCTATAAATGGGGTCTAACTCCTGTTTCGATCCCCCCTCTGAAGAAGTACCCCTAACTGTCATTAGATTATGGACCAAAGACCATTTTGGCTGCTCTCTACTGAAATAGGACAATGATGGGGGGATGGTAGTCAGGGGATCTTCAACAGAGGTCTATCTAAGGGATTCCCTGATAGAAGTCATAAGGAGTCTTCAGTGGAGACTTTAACCTGACCACCATCTGTAGCTTGATGGATTCTAAATGAGAATATCTACTCATTATAATAATGATGCTATAGACAAAGAAACTTAGCTATCTGTATTACATAGAGAACTTAAAGGTAACATCCAGAATTGTGACTGATAGCACCATATCAGTACAATCAGCTTTAGCACAGTTGCCAACAAATGTTTAATTTATCAACTTTTGTAACTCTTCAACTCTTCCAATATAAGTCAAACCTTCAATAATATGCTATAGATTTATAGTTTTTGTACTTTCTTTTTTTTACTTTAGCCATTTTCCTGAAGACAAAAACTTTATCATACAAAATTATTTCTAAATTATAATATTTACTTTTGGGATTTTTTATGAAAACTATATTTTTAACACTGTCACCTTCTTTTTATGTCACCTTTCCCTGTTTATTATTTTTCCTCTTTTTTTCTTCTTCTGAGTATACTTTGAAAAACAACTTTAATCTCTGACCTAAACAGAAATCGTTATTTTAAAAGATCTTAATTCTTATTTGTAACTTTATGGGTCACCTGAACCTTGCCCTTGTCCAGTGAGACTTCCAGATATCCAATGGGAGCCACTGGGGTCTCAGGCCCCATAAGTCCTCAATTTTAGAGACCCGCATGACTCAGTAATCCCGAACTACAAAGGGAGCTATCTCTAGTGACCAGCTCCACATTGGAGCAAAAGTCCAGTGGGGGAACATGAGGATGTCAGCCATGGGCATTATCTATCTACATTTCCATCACCCCCATGGAACCTTTTTGAAGACTGACCACATGATAGGGACAAAACAAGTCTTTACAGGTACAAAGGCATAGAAACTATATCCAGCATCTTCTCCAACCATGATGGAATTAAATTTTATATTAATTTCAGGAAAAAAACTCAAAAATGCACAAACATATGGAAAATAAATAATTTACTCCTGAATGACTTCACAACTACTGAAGAAATTAAGACTGAAATAAAAAGATTCATTTAAGCCAATGATCAGTCCATGAGTTTCCATAACCTATGGAGCATAGCAAAATAAGTCATAAGAGGGAAGTTTATTGCAATCAATGTGCATAAGAAAAAGATGGAAAGGGAAATGGGCAACCTAACATCATGTCGCGGGGAACTGGAAAAACAAGAACAACAACAACAACGACAACAAAAAGCCCGTCAGAATAAAAGAAATAATAAAGATTTGAGCAGAAATAAGTGAAATAGAACATAAATGAAACCAAAAGCTGGTTCTTTGAAAAGATAAACAAAATTGACATGCCATTAACTAGACTGCTTAAGAAGAGAGAAAGAATCCAGATAATCAAAATCACAGTGAAACAGGCAATATTACAACAGACATAATAGAAACACAAAACGTTAGAAAAACTATGAGCAACTATACACTAATAAACAAGAAAACCTGAATGAGATGGACAGATTCCTGGGCACGTATAATCTACCAAGATTGAATCAGGAAGACATAGAAAGACTGAATAGACACTTAACAACCAATGAGATTGAATCAGTAATAAATAACCTCCCAATAAATAAAATCCCAGGTCCTAAAGTATTCATTTCTTAATTCTACAAAACTTTTAAAAAAGAGTTAACCCCCATTCAACTCAAATTATTTCTAAAGATCCAAATGGAGGGAACCCTCACAAATTCATTCTATGAAGCCTCCAGCACCCTGATCTTCAAAACAGACAGGACACGACAAGGAAGGAAAGCTATAGACCAATATCTCTGATGAATACAGATGCAAAAATTCTCAACCAGATACTGGCAAATGATATGCAATAACATATAGAAAAGATTATACGTCACAACCAGGTAGACTTTATTCCAGGGAAGCAAGGGTGGTTCAACATATGCAAAATCATAAATGTAAAACACTATATTAACAAAAAGGGAGATAAACATATGATCATATCAATTGATGTAGAAAAAATGTTTGATAAAATACAACATCTCTTCATGATTAAGACCCTCAGCAAAATCAGCATAGAAGGGTCATTTTTCAACACAATTAAAACCATTTATGAAAAATCCATAGCTAATACATATTGAATAAAGAAAAGCTGAAAACGTTTCCACTAAAAACTAGTACAAGACAAGGCTGCCCACTTTCTCCACTCCTTTTCAGTATAGTGCTGGAAGTCCTAGCCAATGCAATCAGAAAAGAGAGTGAAATAAAGGGCATTCAAATAGGGAGAGAAGAGATGAAATTATCTCTATCTGCATTTGACATGATTGTATACATAGAAGATCCAATGATTTCCATGTAAAAACTTCTGAAAGTGATAAATGAATACACTAAAGTGGCAGGATACAAAGGCATATAAACATATAAAAAATCTATAGTATTTCTATATATCAACCAGAAGCAGGCTGACGTAGAACTAAAAAGTAATCCCATTTACCATAACCACAAAATGTATAAGATACCTAGGAACAAATTAAAGAAGTCAAAGACTTTTACAAGGAAATCTACAAAAATCTAAAAAATAAAAACAGGAAATAACATTTAAAAAAGTGCAAAGACAGCCCATGTTCCTGGATGGAAAGAATTAATATAATCAAAATAGTAATTCTACCCAAATTAATCTACATATTTAATGCAATCTGTCTGAATCAAATTATCAGAGACATTCTTCACAGATCTAGAAAAGAAAATCATAGAATTTGTCTGAAATCATAAAAGACCCTGTATTGCCATAGCAATCCTGCACAAGAGGAGTAGAGTAGGTGACATCTCACTCCCTGATCCCAAAATAAATTACAAGCTGTGATAATCAAAATACCATAGTGGGACCAGAAGCTGGTGTAGTGGTTACATTGCTGGACTCCCACATAGTCGACTATGATTTGAGTCCCAGACCTGGTGGCTTGAAGCTCATATTGGGAGACTGTACATGTGTGTGCCCAAGATCCTGAGGAGAAGAATGGAGGAGAAGGGATTGTGGAGTTACCATACTCCCCTGGAGGTGTGATTTCTCACTTTCTCTCACACTGTGTCTCTGGTGCGCACGCCCGCCCTAAGGCAAAATCCTCTAAAGAAAAAAAGAAAAAGCAGCATGATATTGGCACAAAAACAGACATGTAAACCAATGAAATAGAATAGAAACCCCAGAAATAAACCCCTAAACATACAGCCAACTGATTTCTGACAAAAGGCACCAGTCAATCTAGTGGGGAAAAGAAAATCTTTTTACCAAATGGTGCTGGAAAAACTGGATATCTGCCTGCAGGAAGATGAATTTCAACACCTATGTCTCACCATTAGCAGAAATCAACTCAAACTGGACCAAAGATCTAAACCTAAGACCTCAAACTATAAAACTACTGTTATAAAACATTGAGGAAAATTTGGAAGACATCAAAGTAGGCAAAGACTTTTTAAGTAAACCCCAAAAGCACAGGCATCAATCACAAAAATAGACAAGTGGGATTACATCAAATTAAAAAGTTTCTGCACAGAACAGCCAAAAAGCATATGTAAAAATGCTCAACAGCCCTCATTATAAGGGAGATGTAGATCAAAACCACAATGAGATACCACCTAACCCCAGTTGGAAAGGCAAAGATTTAAGAAAATATAGTAAGTGCTGGTGACATAATGAAAGGAGAACTTTCCTACACTGTTTGTGGGAATGTAAATTGGTCCAGACATTGGGGAGAACAATATGGAGTTTCTTCAGAGATCTACAAATAGAACTACCATATGATCTGGGTATCTACCCAAAGGATAGGAGAACACTCAGTTGGAAAATCTTTCACATCTATATTTAGGCATTATTCACAATTGTTAAGACATGGAACCAATCCAAATGTCCACAAACAGATGAATGGATTGAAACTGCATGGCACATATACCCTATGGAATACTACTCAGTCATAAAAAAAAAAAAATAAGACTCTGACATTTGATAGAAAGTGGACAAATATGGAAGAATTACTGCTGAGTGAACCAAGCCAGGCTATGGCAGAGAAACATTGTTTCTCCACTTACGATATACTGGCTGTCCACAGTCTATGGCAAAAACTGAAAGATTATAGGATATAGAAGCATGGAAAATTGTTACGGTTACTAGAGACAATGTGGGAAGAGGGGAAGAGAAGGGGAAGAGTGAGAGAAAAGGAATGAAAGAGAAAATAGAAAGGCAAGGCATATATGGGACACAGAAATGGATGACTATCTGTAAATGATAACGTGTATGGTATCTTCTCCTGGACTGCTTGAAGTGTACTCATGTTGGGTAAATTCACTTGATAAGCTATAGTGATGTGTAATTATTGAATGTATAAAATTTTGTTAAAAATAGAATTACAGTACTAATTTTATGACCTAGAAAAAAAAGAAAATTACAATTATAAAATTCAAGTCCAGAGAAGAGTCTAAAAGAAGCCAAAGTGATTCACTGGAAATTAAAATTGTACTTTAGAATGTAAAATGTCCAGGATAGCATAGAGTGATGCTTAAAAGTGTCATTCAAAGTCAGACTACTTGGTTTAAAATAATGATTCTGTCACTTTCTGGTCACATAACCTTGAGAAAATGACTCGGTAATCTGGTCTCAGTTTTCTCCTGTGTACATTTGAGATAGTAGTAGATCCCACTTCTCTGGGTTATAAAGATTGAGTCAAGGTATGTAAAGTTTATAGAAGCATGGCCAGCATTTAAAAAATTTCAGTTAACGCTAGTTATTATATAATGATTATGTTTCCAGAATTCAGTAGAAGAGGACATAGCATGAAAATTGCAATGCAATAGCAGAGAAGAGAATGGAACATCAACATATAATTTGATACAAAAGCAAAAATCAAAGATAGAAGAAGTAAACTTTTCTTAGCTGAAAATATCTCGCACAGATTGAAAGAGCAAATTAATGAAAGCAAAAGTCCAAAATAGTTACATCTAACTAAACATTTAAAATTACAAATATAATTACTTTATTCTATAAAAGTATCTAGGTACAGGTAGTAGGGAGAGGTGGTTAGGTTATTCACAAGGAAATAAACCCAGACTGATCTAATAAATATAGGAAATTATAATAAACTGCACATAAAATTAAAGAATTTTTCTTTTTCTATAGGATGTATGCACTCACTAGAGATAGCCAGCGAGGGGAAAAATAATCCCTAGAAAGGATTGCCACACCACAATCCCTTATCCTCTATTCTTCTCTTGGGATTTGGGGCATGTACATACATATGCCTGATCCAGGACTTGAACCACAGTGGGATCTAGGTGCCTTAACCTCCATGACATCTGCTGGCCTCTAAAGTATTATATAATGAGGCTAGGAGCTACCTTCTAAATGTTAAATCAGCAGGAGTTAAAAACTTGATGACTAGTGTAAATTAATACAAACAACTGGAAAAATAGTTTGATTCTATAGTATGTATTAAAGTTGACCATAGCTATATTTGTAGTCTAGCAAATCTCATTATAGGGATGAACACAAGAGTTACACATGTGCACTAAATTATATATACAATTGCTAATAGCATTTTTTCAGCTTATTTTTTTTTACATTTTTAAATTTACATTTAATCACTGTACACCTTTGCAGTGTACAACATGGTTTTCTCCAGCCTGAATACAGTGCATATCAGTCAAGTCAAAAATATTACCATATACATTGTCATGAACAGGTAACTTCTCATTTTTGTGTGTATTAAATGTTTTGTTTATTTTTCCCCTGAGCCCCTCTTTACCCCTTAACAGCATTATTTAAAATAGACCAAAAATATAAATAACTCGTATGTTTGTCAAAAGGAGAACAGATGAATAAAATGTAGTATAGTCATAGGTAGAATGGAATATTATATAGCGACAAAAATTACAACACTATTACTTATAACAAAATGCTGAAAGAAGCTGAACTTGGGAAAGTATGTAGTGTGTTACTGTATTTTATATAAGGTTAAAAGCAGCAAAACTAATCAACATGGAAAGATGTGTGTATGGAGGGTATTTGAAAAAAGGCATAAGGGATTCCTTTGGGGTACTCTAATATACTGTAATATATTATTAAATTTTGGGGCCAGCAAGTGGTGTGGTGGTTAAGGACGCTGGACTCCCACATGGCCAACCGCGGTTCGAGTCCCAGACTTGGCGGCTTGCTTTCTCTCTCTCTCTCCCTCTCTCTCTCGCTCTCTCTCTGTCTCTCCCTGGTCAAATTAAAAAATAAATAAATAAAGCTAAATAAAACAATTTTTAAAAAAATATGTTATTAAATTTCTAGTTATTGAGCTGGATTATAATTACATGGATGTGTTCTCTTTGCAAATACCTGTCAATCTGCACACTTATAATTTGTATAGTCTTAGAAGTATTCAATATTTTAACAAAAATATTTACTTAAAAATTAATTTAGGTGATACACATTTGTGTACACTATGTAAATTGTTTAAACTGTGTTGGTAATGATATAGGAAACAGCTATTCTCTTACACCTTTGGGGAGTTATAAATTATGTAATTTCTGTAAGGTAGCTGTATGAACTATCTGAGTTTAAACTGCACCTGGTATTTTATCCAGAAATATCAATTTTAAAATTTATCCTGCATTATTACATAAGAAGGTAAAATAGCTAATAATAAAGTTTAGGGCCAGTAGGTGTCCTGCAATTTAAGGCAGCTGAATCCCACATGGCCAACTGGGCAGTTTCAGTCCTGGATGCACAGCTTGAAAATCACACCAAGTGCCTGTATGGGCATGCCTAAAATCCGAAGAGGAGAATGAAGAAGGGATTGTGGCATGGCCATCCCCCATGGGCAGTGATTTCTCACTTTCCCTCTCACTCTCCATCTCTGTCTCTATCACTAGTGAGCACACACACCCTATAGGGAAACTTAAAACAAAAGAAAGTTTATTCCAGCACTCTTTGTAATAGCAAAATACTAGAAACAATATCAATGTTGATAAAATGAGATAAATAATTTATGGATTATTAATACGCAGAATACAATTAAGTAATTTGAAATAATTTAGTAAATATAAATGTATGAGAAGATATCCAAACTATATTGTTAAATAAAAACAAAGGTTATTAGTAAACCACTTCTATTTAAAGGAATATGTATGGCTTCTTTCATTCAGCATTTTATTATAAATATAGCAATATTGTAGTGTGTTCATTTTTATTGACATATGTGTGTATAATCAAAAAAGAAATTTGTATTCATAAAATATTTAAAATTATAGATAAAAAAAATTATTTCCAGAGAGCACATGCGCTTCTCAGAGACAAAGGCAGAGAAATAATTCCCCATCAGGGCATCATCATGCCCCAATCCTTCTACTTCTCTATCCAATCAGGATTTGGGGTAAGCACCCACACATGCCCAGCATATTTTCTTAAGTTGCGACTCAAACTGCAGATGGCCATGTGAAATCTAATCCCAATGCACAACACTAAACCAGTGGTATGGAGCCAGCCCTAGATAAAAGAATTATACTCGTTTTTTTTCTGGAAATAAAATTCTGATGAGTCAGTAAGGCTTTTTTGTTTCTATCATTCCATATTGCCTAAACTTTTTATAGTTATGATTCTGTTATGTTAAAAATACTAGTAAAAATGAAGACCCTTGTCAACAAGTTGTAGTCCAATATAATCAAAAAGGACCACTCCATAATTTGCTGTAAGCCTTGGCTTCCGTTTCCTCATTTCTTCTGCCAGATTCAAATCTTGGCCTTTAATCATCACCTGAAGTCTAGTTTTGGTCCAATCATCACTTGACCTCTTCCTTTCTGTCATCCAATAAATCACTTGTTTCAACACTTAAGTGTACCTGGCCCCATATGACTATGACATTTTCTTGCTTTCACCTGATGATTGACCTTTGCTTTATTCCTAATTGCAGGTTTTCCTTCCAAATGTAATTTTGCTTTTACCTACTGATCTTTAGAATTAATAAGAGTCATAACCTTGGCTTCAATCTTCATGCATCCAACCTCAAAACTGATAATCAAAATTTAATGGTGATTAACTCTTAGTAAGCCTGTGCTATATGTCCAAAGTATTATGTAAATCCTTACAGACATCCTACTATTTAATCTAATCCTGAAAACCTTGCAAAGTAGGTACTATTGTCATTCAATGTTAAAAGTACATACATTGAGGTGTAGATTGTATGTGTCTAATAAGTCTTGAAGATGAGACTTGACTTACTGTTCATTTGACTCAGGCAGAATCTTGTTTTTAGTCATTCTATTATAACACATATTGTACTTTATTAATACTTTCTTTTATTCTGCCTCATTTTCTGTTTGTGTTGTATTTCTTATTTGCTAATAATTTTTTCAAGAGGAATAGCAATATTTGATTATTGTTCTTGAGATGTTGACTGTGGAAGTAAAGGAGATATTTTCTTTGCATTTGCTTTCTGCTTTTGAGTCCTCTCTAACTTCCATTTTGTGAGCGTGATAAAAATATTAAAAATACATTATCACTTTGCTGATGCTATTATGGTCAGGTCAAACATTCGTGTAAAGCCTCTATATCAAATCCCATCTCATAATTATATAGTTTTCTTTTGTTGCTGTTTAACTAATATGATACAGTAACTTTTTGTTTTGCTTTTTTTATAATCCACATAATAATTATACATATTTGTTGGAAAACAATGTAATTTTTAAGTACGCGAGCACAATGTATGATGACAAAAATCATAATAATTAGTATACCCCTCATCTCAACCATTTGTCATTACTTTGTGTTGTGATCATTCAAACTCCTCTATTTTAGCAAATGTGAGATACACCAAAGTTGTTGTTAACTGTATTCTCAATATTATATTTTAGAAGACTAAACATTGTCCTTCTCAGCTATCTGTGATTTTGTTTATGTTAATCAAATCTTTCTAATTCCCTCCCTCAATTATTCCCAGTCTCCAGTAGTTCTTCTTCACCTCTCTATTTCTATGAGGTCTTTTTTTGTCTTTTTCAATTAGTAAAAATGAGTAAGAACATGTGACACTTTTCTTCCTATGTCTGGTTTATTTCCCTTAGCCTAATGTCCTTCAGGCTCACCCACTTAACCTCAAAAGACAGGATTTTTATCCTTTCTAATAGGATTTTATTATTTCTAATTGAATATCATTCAATTGTATGTACATATCACATTTTCTCTATCCATTTGTCTGTGTACAAACACTTAGGTTGATTCCTTATCTTGTCTGTCATAAATAGTGTCTAGAATAAACATTGAGGTGAGATATCTTACAACATACTTATTTCCTTTCCTTTGAATGTATATCTAGAAGTGGTATTGCTGGATCATACAGAGTTCTATTTTTAGTCTTTTGACAACCCTACAGACTTTTGTCCATAATAACTGCTTTAACTTACATTTCCACTAACAGTGAAAAAGTACCATTTTCTCCATATCCTCACTAGCATTTGTTAATTTTTATTCTTGATAGTAGCCATTCTGAGTGGAGTGAGGTAATATCCGTGTTTTGATTTTCATTTCTCTAATAATTAGTGATGCTGAACCTTTTTATATATGTTTGCAGCCATTTGTATGTTTTCTTTTGAGGAAAACATTGTGTATTTAGGCAATTTGCCCATTTTGCCAAGAGGTTGTTTTGTGTGTGTTTTTTTTCCTGTTGAGTTTTTTTTTTAATTTTACTTTGTCTATTTTCATAATCAATCCCTTGTCTGATAGATAGTATACAAATATTGTCTACCATTCTGTGGGTTGTCTCTTCATTCTGTTGATTGTTTCTTTTGCTCTGCAGATGCTTTTTAGTTAGATAAAATCCCATTTGTCTATTTCTGCTATTGCTTTCTGTGCTTTTGAGATTTCATGAAAGAACTGTTTGCCATCCTATGTCTTGAGGTGTTTCCCCTATATCTTCTTTCAGTAGCTTTATAGTCTCAGATTTTATGTTTAAGTCTTTAAATCATTTGAAACAAAAAGGGTAATAGTGATCACATTAAAAAATAACATACTATGTAAAATGAACTTACAGATTATATACAAATAACAGAATGAAATCAACCTCTAGCATCACAAAAAAAGTCATCAAATCATAATCATAGACAATAAGAGAGGAGGGAAAAGGGGAGTTATTCAAGTTGAAAATAAAGGTTACTAAACAGCAACACAACAACAGAAAAAAAGTCTTATAATTATCGATAGAGGTAATACGTAGTATTACATTATTATAACGGTAGTGGGCAAATCAATTTGAATTCTGATGTACAAGAGTGGGAGAAATAAAAGCATAATGTTTTTAAGTTAGTTTAAAATAAGAATAGAAACACCTTCACTATTAATAATTATTTTAAATGTAGAGAAATTGAATTCATAATTTAAAACATGTAGTGTGGCTGTATGGAATAAAAAATGAGATTCAACTATATGATATCTACAAAAAAAAAACTTTCTTTAGACTTAAGGATACACATAGATTAAAAGAGAAGGAATGGGAAGAAATTGTTCCATTCAAATGGCAACCCAAAGAGAGAAGGGGTGGCTGGAATACAACTAAACAAAATAGACTTTAAGTCAAAAACTGTCACAAGAGACAAAGATATTATATGATACTAAAATGATCAATTCAACATGAAAATATATTAATTATAAACACATATATCTCCAAAGCAGAGCACCTATATCTATAAGGCAAATATAGACAGAAAAAGAAAAACAACAGCATTACAAAAATGGGAGGAAATTTTAATGCTCTGCTTTTAATATGGGAGAGGTAAACCAGACAGAAAACCAGAAAAGAGAGAACTTCAACAGCACCATAAGTCAAGTAGACCTAACAGATATATACAGAGTATCCCATCCATTGACAGCAAAATTACTCTCAAGCACACACACAGAACATTGTCTAGAATAGATCACATGTCAGGTTAGAAAACAAATGTTAACAAATTTTAAAACATTAAAATGATATTAAGTATTTTTTACAAGCAACAATGAATTGAATCTAGAAACCAATAATGCAAGAAAATCAGAAAAATTTATAAATATGAAAATTAAATAACATGCTTTCAAACAACTTTAGATCAAAGATGAAATAAAAAAGGAAATTAGAAAATATCTTGACAGAAATTAAAATAAAATACAACATACCAAAACTTATAGAATGTTGTAAAAATCATATTAATGAGATAATTGATTTGATAAAGGCAGATTAAAAAAAAAAAACCTTAAGTAAGCAACCTAAATTTATGCTATAAAAAAAGTAGGAAAGGGAACCAGCAGTTAGCGTAATGGCTATGTCGCTGGACTCCTGCGTGGTTGACCACAGTTCGTGTCCCAGACCCAGTGGCTTAAAACTCACGCCGGGCGCGTGTGCGTGCGTGCCCAAGATCCCGAGAGGAGAATGAATGGATGAAAAGGGATTGTGGCGTGACCATCCCTCCCTGGGGGGTGATTTCTCGCTTTCTGTCTCTTTGTCTCTCTCTCTGTCTTTCTGGCTAGTGCACGACCCTATAGCAAAAACCTCTCCAAAAAAAAAAAAAAAACTAGGAAATAAAAAAGAATGAATCAGCGAAATTTACAGAAGAAAGGAGATAATAAAAAATAGAAAAGAAATTAAAGAATGGAAACACGATACACATGAAGCTCAGTTGGTTTTATATATTTTAAAAAATAAACAAAATTGGCAAATAATTACACTAAGAAAAAAAGCCAAACAGAAGCAAACAACAAAAAAAGAAAAACAGAAAAGACCCAATTAAATAAAATGAGAAATAGAAGGAAAACATTGCAACTGATGATACAAAACTGATGCCAATAAACTGCGTAACAGAAAGAATAGAAAAAAAATCTACAAGCATAGTACCTTGCAAGACTGAATCATGACAAAATAGAAATCTACACAGATCTAAAATTAGTAAAAAGATTGATCAATAATCAAAAATCTCCCCAACAAAAATAAGATGTCTTCATTGTTGAATTCTACCAAACAGTGAAAGAAGAAAACACTTCGACCTTTCTCTAAATTTTACAAAAATAAAGAGGAGTGTATAATTCTGAACTTATCCTATCAATCTTACACTATCCTAGGACCCAAATCAAAGACAAAACAGAAAACTACAAGTCAATACCCTTTAAATGCCAATATTCAAAAATCCTCAACATAACTGTAGCAAACTAAGTTCACCAACACATTAAAGAATCATGCATCATAACCAAATAGGATTTATACCTGGTGTGCAACAATGTTTCAATATACACAAATAATATAACATAACACAACATATAACAGAATAAAATTTAAAAGAACATAACACAACATATAACAGAATAAAATTTAAAAGATCATAGGGTCATATCAACAGACACGGAAAAATCGTTTCACAAAATTCAACATACTTTTAAAAAGTCAACATAGTACCATCTTTCCCTGCTCCCCACAGCATCAGAACATCCACGCCAGATGGCCTTGCTGCACTGAGAGCATTTGCAGCTGGTAGGGGGTACTACAGGGCATGAATTACCCCCTCCCCCACAAGCCTCTGAACTCTCAGGTGTGTTACTTGGGACTTGGAGAAGCCCATCTTTCTCCACTCCCCACACCATTAGGACATCCACCCAGCCATGGGCCTGGCTACACTGAGCAGCAGGTACACTGAGCTGTAGAAAGACTGTGGCTCATCCCCTGCCACACACCTCTGAATTCTTAGACGTTCAGCATTTCCTGAAGTGCTGCCCCATGACCGCTTCTGTCTTCCTCAATTGAAGCATAGCAGATCAGCTGCAGGTGCGTCTGTTCTCTAGAAACTGGTAGGACTTTGAATTATCCAAATTCTGACACAATAGTGCAGGTTGCTGAGTGAGGATCTGGAAGGTAGAGCAGCAGAGAGATCACTGATTGCCACCTCCTCCTGCTTGCCTTTGAACACTCAGATTTAACTTGAAGAATTTAAGAAGAAATGTGTCATTCACCTGACAACTAGAAGCCATTGCAGAGACACAAGAAATATGAGAAGCCAAGAAAATACCTCTTCCCCAAAGGAGAACATCAATTCCTTATCATCCATAGACAATACTATAGAATTCATGGAAATGTCAGGTAAAGAATTCAGCGTATTTATTGTGACAAAACTAAATGAGATGCAAGAGAAAAGAGACAGCAAATTTAAGAAGATGCAACAGAAAAGCGACAATGAGCTCCAGGAGAAAACAAAGTTCTTTAATTATTTGAAAGAAGAAATAGACACCATATAAAATAATCAGATGGAACTGTTAGAGATGAAAACAGTGATACAGGAAATCGAATCCTTCCTCGAAAGTATTAAAAGCAGATTAGATCATGCAGAAGATTGAATCTCAAATGTAGAAGACAAAACCTCAGACCTATAAAAAATTATCAAAAAGACTGAGAAAATAACCAAGAAGAATGCAGACAATATACAAGAAATAGTAGACACCATCAAGTGTCCAAACATCCAGATAATTGGTATCCAAGAAGGTAAAGAAAATAATAAGGACATTGATCATTTATTCCATGAAATCCTGGAAATTTTCTTGGGATAGACAGACATTCAAATATCTAGACACAAGAAATACAAAGGATTACAAATAGAATCAAACCAAGATCTTCTTCAGGGCTCATCATAGCCAGAATGGCCAAAATCACAAAGACATAGTAAAAATGGCAAGAGAGAAAAGTCAAGTAACTTGCAAAAGGTATCCCATCAGGTTAACATCAGACCTCTCATCAGAAACAATGCAGGCAAGGAAAGAATGGGGAAATATATTCAAAGTGTTCAGTGAAAAAACATTTTAACCAAGATTACTATACCCATCAAGATTATATTTCATATGGGAAAAAAGTATAAAAACAGTCTCATATAAACAAAGGCTGAAAGAATTCACCAACTGCAGGCCAGCTCTTCAAGAAGTTCTGAAGGAAAAAAAAAAAAAAAGTTCTGAAGGGAATGCTATGCCAGGAAAACTAAAGTCGAACAGGCGAAATAATAGAAGAAAAAAAAAGAAAATGGCTAACTTAATGATAGGAACAAACCCAGAAATATTGATATGATGTTAAATGTTAATAGGTTAAATTATCTGATCAAGAGATACAGATTGGTTGAATGACTAAAAAAAGAAACCCTCTATCTGTTGCCTACAAGAAGTGCACCTCATGGCTAAAGGTATACATAAACTAAAAGTAAAGGGCTGGATAAAGATATTCCATACAAATGAAAATTAAAAAAAAAAAAAAGGCTGGAGTTGTGATACCGATTTCAGATAACATAAGCTTTAAGATAAAAACTGTAAGAAGAGATAAAGAAGAGCATTGTATAATAGTAAATGGACTAATTCATCAAGAAAACATAACACATATAGATATCTATGCACCCAACCCAGGAACACCCAAATAAATGAAGGAAAGACTGCTAGATCTAAAAGGAGAGATAGATTGCAACACTGTAATCATTGGAGATCCCATTATCTCCATTGAACAGATCTTTTAGACAAAGAATAAGCAAAGAGATACATAATCTAAATTATACCATAAATCAAATGGACTTGAGAAACATCTATAAAACTTTTCACCTTAAAACCACAAAATATACATTTTTCTGACCTCCTCATGAAACCTTTTCAAATATTGACCATATGATGGGCACAAATCAAGCCTCTACAGGTTCAAAGGCATAGAAATTATATCCAGTGTCTTCTCTGACCATTATGGAATTGAACTTGGTATTAATTTCAAACTTCTAAAAAATGCACAAATACTGGGAGGCAGGCCTTGCTCGGGCCCCTCGGGCCCTGCGCGGCCTGTCCGGGCCCCGCGCCTAGGCTGCGACTGGAGGCGGGTCCTGCGCGGGCCTCCCCGGGCCCTGCACGACCCCTCCGCCCCACGCCAAGGCGGCGGCCCGGGGCAC
>NW_006203577.1:2668215-2690316 GCF_000334495.1 Tupaia belangeri chinensis
AAGGAAAAAAAAAAAAAAAAAAAAAAAAAAAAAAAAGTTGCAGGAGAAAAAAAAATGCACATTTGATGACTCCAGCGAGCTGTATGGGCACAGCGGGGTACTACTTTATAGTATGTTCATTCTACTCACTGGGGTTTATGCCTAGGGTCAGATTTGGGTACATGTATAGGTATGTGTCAGCTGTGCTAGCTATTGGATATATTTAGACTAATTAAGCTCATTGGCAGAACAAATGAATGGGGGGGGCGGAAGGCATGGAGGGCAACCATGGATGCCAGGGACAATGGAGGAGGAAGATGGGACATAGCAAAGGGTGGGGGATGGAGAATCAGGGATGGCAAGACAAAGGGCAAGGTATGCAAGATGTAAGAATTGGAAAATTATTTGCTGAGAACATGTATGTTGATGTGCTAGATTGAATCAATGCACAGTGTATTTTGGATGGAAAATTCATTTGTGTGTTGTGATGGTGTATAGTGAATTAATAAAAAAAATGCACAAATACTGGAAGCTAAACAATTACTTCTGAATGACTTCTCAACTACTGAAGAAATTAACACTGAAATCAAAAGTTTATAGAAACAAATGATAATGAGTACACAAGTTTCCATAATCTATAGGACACCGCAAAAGCAATCATAGGAGGAAAATTTATAGCAATTAGTGCACATAAGAAAAAGGTGGAGGAACCTGCGGATGGTGAATGTTTATGTTGCTGGAGTCTGACGTAGTCGACCATGGTTTGACTACTGGATCCAACAACTTGGAACACATGCCGGGCATGTGTGCACCTAAAATCCTGAGAGGAGAATGGAAGAGAAAGGGCCGCAGTGAACACATCCCCCCTGGGGGATAATTTCTCACTTTCTGTCCTTTTGTCTCTCTCGAGCGAGCGTATGGAATCTATAGCAAAAATCTCTCTAAAAGAAAAATAAATATAAAGATAGAAAAAGATGGAAAGGTGGCAAATAACATAACATCATGCCTCAGGGAATTAGAGAAACAATAACAATAAAAAAAATTCCAGGAGAAAAGAAATAATAAAGATTTAAGCAGAAATAAATGAAATAAAAAATAAACACACAATAAAGAAAATATATAAAATCAAAAGCAGGTTCGTTGAAATGATTAACAAGACTGACACATCATTAGCTAGATTGTTTAAGAAGAGAGAAACAAACAAGATTAATCAAATTTGCAGTGAAACAGGCAATATTACAACAGACACAACAGAAATACAAAACATTATTAGAGGATATTAGGAGCAACTATATACCAACAAACAAGAAAACCTGGATGAGATGGACAAATTCCTGGACATATATGATCTACTAAGATTGAACCAGGAGGACATAGAAAGCCTGAATAAACCCAAAACAAGCAATGATATTGAATAAATAATAAATAAACACCCAACAAAGAAAAGCCCAGGTCCTGATGGTTTCACTTCTGAATTCCACAAAACTTTTAAAGAAGGGTTAACCACCACTCTACTCAAATTATTTCTAAATATCCAAAAGGAAGGAATCCTGCCAAACTCACTTTATGAAGCCTCCATAATCCTCATTCCCAAAATAGATAAAGAGATGACAAAAAGGAAAATTACAAAACATTATCTCTAATAAATATAGTTGTGGGACCAGCAGTTAGTGTAATGGCTATGTCGCTGGACTCCCATGTAGTCGACTGGGGGGTTTGCGTCCCAGACCTAGTGGCTTAAAACTCACGCCGGGAGCGTGTGCATGCGTACCCAAGATCCCAAGAGGAGAACAGAGGAGAAGGGATTGTGGCGTGGCCATCCCCTCTGGGGGGTGATTTCTCACTTTCTGTCTCTCTGTCTCTGTCTGGCGAGCGCACGTGCCCTATAGCAAAAAAAAAAAAAAAAACACCTCTCCAATAAATAAATAAATAAAGTTGTAAAAATTCTCAACAAGATACTTGCAAATCATAACCAACAACATATAAAAAAGATTATTCATCACGACCAGGTAGTCATTATCCCTGATATGTAAGGGTGGTTCAACATACATAAAACCATAAATGTAATACACTATATTAACAGAAAGAAAGATTAAAAATCGTATCATTTCAATTGATGCAGAAAAAGCATTCAACAAAATACAACATCCTTTCATGATTAAGACTCTTAGCAAAATCGACATAGAAGGATCATTTCTCAACACGATTAAAGCCATATATGAACAACCTATAACCAACTTATAACCTATAACTAAGTTACTCAACGGGGAAAAACTCAGTTTTTCCAGTAAACAGGTACTGGACAGGGCTGCCCACTTTCTCCACATTGCGCTGGAAGTTTTACCCAATGCAATCAGAGAAGAGAATATAAAAGGCATTTAAATAGGAAAGAAGACTTGAAAATATCTTTATTTGCAGATGACATGATGGTATACAGAGAACACCCAAAGATATCCATGGAAAGATGGATTTATCCAAAGGAAAAAACTGCTTGAAGCAACAAATGAAGACAGTAAGTGGCAGGATATAAAATCAACATCCAAAAATTGATAGCATTTTTATATATGAACAACAAGCTGACTGAGGTAAAGCTGAAGAAAATAATCCCTTTTACCATAGCCACAAAAGATATAAGATACCTAGGGATAAACCTAACCAAGGAAGGCAAAGACCTTTACAAGGAAAACTATGAAATTTTTTTAGAAGATATTGAAAATTACGCATAAAAGTGGAAGGATATCCCTGGTTCCAGGATTAGAAAAATTAATATAATCAAAATGCCAATTCTACCCAAATTGATTTACATATTTAACAAAATTCCAATCAAATTACCAGAGACATTTGAAAGCTTTTCCTCTAAAATCAGAAGCAAGGCAAAGATGTCCACTCTTTGCCACTTCTATTCAACATAATATTAGAAGTGCTAGGTACAGCAATTTTAAAAAGATATCCAAGTCAGAAAGGAAGAAGTTAAATTGTCTGCCTACAGATGACATGATCTTATATGTAGAAAATACTAAAATCTTCACACTCCCCTTTTAAAAAGTACTATTAGTACTAAGAAATTTAATAAAATTGCAAGATACCAAATCAACATACAAAAATCAGTTGCAGTTCTATCCACTAAAATTTAACTTTAAAAAAAAACTTTAAAAAGTGCCACTCATAACAGCATTAAAAAGAATAGAGTACTTAAGAATAAATTTAGTGAGGTCAGTAGATGAGGTGGTGATTACAACACTGGATTCCTACATGGCCAACCGCAGTTCAAGTTCTGGTCCCAGTAGCTTAAAAACCACAAGAGCTAGCTATAGATAGAGATAGATGATAGATAGTAAGATGATAGACAAATACAGATAGATACATATAGTTAGATAAATGGAAAAAAGAATATAAATTTAGCCACAGTGAAAAATTTGTACACTGAAAACTAGAAGCCATTGGCGAAGGAAAATAAAGACATATATAAAAGAAAAAATATTTCATGCTCATGAATTGGAAAAAATTAATATTGGTAAAATTTTCATATTACCCAAGGGATTCCACAGAAACAATGTGATTTCTATTAAAACTTCAATGGCATTTTCCTCAGAAATAGAAAAACAATCTCATAATTTATATAGAATCTTAAATAGCCAAAACAAGAAGAAATAGGCTTAGAGAGTAGATGGTGGCACAGAGTAAAATAGAACACTCTTTGAAGCTGACTCACATGGGAATTTTCCAGATTTATGTCTGAAGACATCCTTGAGTATGCTAGCCATGGGCATGCCAATTATCTGGGACTGGCTGAGGCTAGGGGGTAGATCACAGAATGTAGGCTCTGTTGTGAGTGTTGTCTCTGTCTCATGTGCATATGAACACCTGTGGAATAAATTAATAAATAAACTTCTAAAAAAGATAACTCCTGGACCCAGTGACTTTAAAAAAAAAAAAAAAAAAACACGGCGAGCACATGCGTGTGTGTCCCCAAGATCTCGAGCAAAGAATGGAGGAGAAGGGGTGCCATCATGGCCATCTATCCTCCGGGGGAGGGGGGAAGGTAATGTCTAGCTTTCTGTCTTTCTGTCTCTCCTGCAGGCGCATGCTCCCCATAGCAAAAATCTCTTTTAAAAAAAAATAAAATAAAAAAGGTAACTGAAAATATAAAACTAATTAAAAGTAGAGAGCTCAAAGATTGAGCATTACTCTTCCCAGTTTCAAAATAGACTATAAAACTTCAGTAATAGAAACAACTTGGTATTGGTATAACAAAGGTATGGAATGGAATGGAAAGCTCAGAGATAAATTCATGTATTTATAGTCAACTGATATGGACAAGGCTTCCAAGAACACAAAATGTGAGAAATAATATTTTATTCAATAACTGCTGTTGGAAAAACTGGATATCCACAAGCCTGCATCAAGCAAGGGTATAAGAGCCATTTTATCCAACAATATGTGTTCACTTTTTTTCTCTGAGTTACACTTTGGAGATTCTTGCAGCATTTCAAACTTTTTCATTATTATTTCTATTATGATGAGCTGTGATCAGTGATCTTTTATGTTTCTACAGTAATTATTTTGGTGCACTAGGAACCATGCCCATATGACAACAAACTTACTTGATAAATGTATGTTTGCAGATTGCTCCACCTACTGGCCATTTCTTGCCTCGCTCTTCCTCTTTGGGCCTTCTATTCCCTGTAGGACCTGTCAATTTTTGGTCTACACCTGCATTCAGAGGAATGACTTTTGGCCAACAGGGGGGACTGTGGACAGATGTCTGACTGCTTTTTCTTATTTTGCCAGAGTCCTTTCCAGAGGGCCTAGGAGGAGGCATGCCCACAAACATTAACAGACCATTTTTTCCATTAACAGGAATTCTTCCAACATCCTGTCCCTGGCATAGTATCTTTGAGATGTATATTTCAACCGATTACAATATATTCTTTTGCTTATCTCTTCCCAAGACACAGATCTTCCCTTTCCTTGAGATATACAGTAAGCATTTCTTTTACTAGGAATCTCTTCCCAGGACACAGATCTTGCCTCCCAGTCACCAACCTAAGATTTATGGGACCCACATATAACCTACAAGCTCCCACTTCCAAATATGCACTTTTCTGGGCCAGAACAATGGAAATCTCTTCATTAATTTTGTCTGTCACTCTCAAAATCAAATAAAAGGAACCCCTGTACCTGATCACCCTGAGAAAGGCATGTATGACTCCTCTCCAGGCCTAGGTCATTCATATTCTGCTTGGAAATAAACCACATTAATTATTTAAAAAAAAAAAAAAGAAGAGAAAGGAGAAAAAGTTCGTCTAATAAATATCCCTTCCATGTTCTCTAAGAGCTCAAGTGAAAGAAAGAGTGGTAATTTTGTATCCATTAACCAAATTCTTCTAAATATTTCCTTTCCCACACTCTTCCGAGTTTCTAGTAACCACTATTTTGCTTTCTACTTACATAAAATCAACTTTATTGAGTTTAAGCATATGAGAAAGAACATGAAGTTTTTATCTTTCCAGGCTTGGTTTATGTTAATTAAAGTGATATTCTCCAGCCTTATATTTGTTGCCACAATTGACAGGATTTAATCTGTTCGCATGGCTGGATAGTATTCCGTCATGTGTGTATACCGTATTTTCTTTATCTACTCATCTGTTGATGGATTTAAATTGATTCTATACCTTGTCTACTGTGAATAATGCTGCAATATACATGGGAATTCAGACCATTTCTTCAATACAAAAAAAACTTTCTTTTCTTTGGATATAACCCCATAGTGAGGTTGCTGAACCATATATTAGATTATTTTGTGTTCTTCTGAAGCAGACAAGACTCCATCTTAGAGGAATGCCTCCATTATAAACTGTTAAATTCCTATGACTAATAACTCAGGGCTGATAGCTGTCTAAGGTTTCTGCTCTCTGGCAAACGTACTGCCCTTCCCTGAAGCTACAAGGTGAAAACCTTGGGAAGGTTAGTACCTTGAATAGATTACTACCTTGAATGGATCATTACCTTGAATGGATTAGTGCTTTGAATGGATTGATGCCTTAAATGGATTAGATTTCCTGCTTCTCTGACTCCTCCCTTTGATGCTGTTTAGGGCGGGATCTGAGCCCAATCCCCACCCCCAGACCCCCCTTTCCCAATTCCCCTATAAAAGACCAGGTCCAATCCCCAGTCAGGGCCACAGGTTTTGAGTGTTAACTCCTCCATGTCTGCTGGCATAATAAATAATTCTCCTAATCTCTCCAAGTGCTGCTTTCCATTCCTCAGTGTCTGGTTTTCTGCAATGCTTCAAGAACCTCTATGCTGTTTTGTATAGTTGCTATACTAATATACACTCCTATCAGTGTATAAGATTACCCTTTTCTCCATATTCTTGTCAGCATTTGTTGTTTTTCATCTTTTTAATTATAGTCATTTGAGGTGGGGAGAGAGAGAATTACTGTGATTTTTCATTTACATTTCTTTGATGATTAGCAATGTTAATAATTTTTTAATCTACTTTTTTGGTCATTTGTATGCCTTCTTTTGAGAAATGTCTCTTCAGGTCATTTATGCAATTTTTAAATGAATTATTTTGGAATTGGACTGTTAGTGCCCTATATGCTCTGATATTAATCTCTGCCAGATGAGTAGTATGTAAATATTTTCTCCCATACTATTGGTTATCTCATCACTCTTGATTGTTTCCTTTCCTGTGCAGAAGCTTTTTGTATAATCTCACTTGTCTATTTTCCTTCTGTTGTCTATGCTATTGAAGTCTTATTCATAAAATCATTTACTGCCCAGAAAAATGTCCTGAAGCACCTCCCCTATTTTCTTCTGGTGGTCTCATACTTTGGGGCTTAAAATTAAGTATTTAAACCATTTTTAGTTGATTTTTTTTTTGGAGAGGTTTTTTCGCTATAGGGCGCGTGCACTCGCCAGACAGACAGAGAGAGACATAGAGACAGAAAGTGAGAAATCACCCCCCAGGGGGGATGGTCACGCCTCAATCCCTTCTCCTCCATTCTCCTCTCGGGATCTTGGGCATGCACACACACACACACGGTGTGAGTTTTAAGCGACCGGGTCTGGGACGTGAACCGCGGTTGACTACGTGGGAGTCCAGCGACATAGCCATTACGCTAACTGCTGGTTCCAAGTTGATTTTTTTGTACAATGAGACTAGGAATCTATTTTCATTTGATGTAGGTATAATAGTTATCAGTTTCTCTTTTGATACTTTTTCCTTGATTCTTATAGATGTTATGTTGTGTTTTCATTTACTTTAAGAAGCATTTTAATTTTATTCTTTCTTTTTAGGAGGTATTTGACTTAGGGCACATGCACTCGCCAGAGGGAGAGAGAGAGATTGATTCAGTGAGAGAAAAAGTGAGAAATCGCCCCCTCAGGGGGGATGGCTATACCACAATCCCTTTTCCTCCATTCCCTCCCAGCATCTTGGGCATGCATGCATGCACACACACCCAGTGTGAGTTTCAAGTCACCAGGTCTGGAAAGCGAATTTGGAAGAAAGTTAATTTTCACGCATTTGAACAACTGTTAAAGTTCTTATTATTGACTTCCAAGTCTAATTCTATTTTATTAGAAAAGATACTAGAATTTTTTTTTAACATTTATTCACTTATTTGTTGTGATTTTCAAGCCACCAGGTTCAGGACTCAAACTGCAGTCAGCAATGAGGTAATCCAGCACCTTTAATCACCAGGCCACCTGCTGGCCTCTTAAAATATTGATTTTTAAAAAGTGGGCTAGCAGGTAGCATGATGATTAAGGCACTGGACTCCCACATGTCAGACTATGGTTCAAGTGCCAGACCTGGCAGCTTGCTTTCTCACTTTTCCTCTCTTTCTCTCTCTCTCTCTCGCTGTCTTTCTCTGGTGAGGACACATGCCCTATAGCAAATTAAAATAATAATAACAATAATAAATAAATAATTATTTTTTTAATTAAAATTTATTGAGATTTGTTTTGTGTCCTATCATTTGTTTTATTCTTGAAAATGTTCCATGTACCAATGAGAAGAATGTGTATTCTGCAACTGTTGTACAAAACATTTTGTAAGGGATTGACAGATGGTGTAATGATTATGTTGCTGGACTCCCATGTAGCTGACCATGATTCAAGTTCTGTACCTGGCAGCTTAACCTCATGCCAGGTGCATATGCACGTGTGCCCAGGATCCTGAGAGAAGAATAGAGGAAAAGGGATTGTGGTGTGGCCATCCTTCCTAGGGAGTACCTTTTTGTCTCTCTTTTTGTCTCTCCTTGTCTCTCTGGCAAGCACATGCCCTACAGCAAAATCTCTCAAAAAAAAAAAAAAAAAAGAGGTTTGTAAATGTGTGTTACATTCATTTACAGTGATGTTTATTAAAGAGCAGCCCAATCCAATCATGGAAAGTCTATAAATCCAATCACTAAAGACAACACATTCCCTGCTCTAAGCAGTTAATAAGAAAGAATATTGATTATTTCTCAGAGTATATTGTTTAGATCAAAAGTGGATATTTGGGGCTGTCCCTAGCCTCATGGTTAAGGGAGCTGGATCCCACATTGCTGACTATGGCTCAAATCCCAGCCCCAACAGTTAGAAAAACATACAGAGAATTAATTCATGTATCATTGGTTGAATTCAAAATAAATAAAAATAAAATTTTAAATTGATAACTAAACTACATAGCCCATGTTAGTAGAAAGTAGTCTAACTTGGGACCAGCAGATAGCATAATGATAATGTCACTGGACTCCCACGTAATCAACCACAGTTCTAGTCTGAACCTGTAAGGGTCCTGAGATCGATCTAACCATTGGTGATGCAGAAAAGATGACAACAATGCAATTACATAAGAGGCTTTTATTTTTCCAGCTAGCTGGGATCTGAGTTTCTGTCCGACGCAGTGGGCTTTCAACAAGGACCCCGAGCCTAAGATAAAGGAATCTTTTATAGCTCAAAATCACAATGTAGGAAGTACAGTCAGTAATTTTCCACCTGAGAGAAGGGGGTATGTGAAAGCTAGCTGTCACTATGTGCTTAGGTTTAGATTAGGACTTTCAGTTGAGGTCAGGTTGACCTGGCCCTGGCATCATCAGGGCCCACTTGCACTTTGTTTATTTATGTGGTCTCAGACTCCTTGGGTTCTGTCCTTGAGGGTCTAGCATGGTGGTGGTTGTGTCAATTCGGCCTAACATTCCCCCCTCGAGTTGTATATAATGAGGAATCATTCTCATTACTATTGTCAAGCAAGTTACAGAAGCAGAGAAGCATTAGGTTAGGAATTTAAAGAATATTACTATCGTTATTAGTAAGTTGGGCATAACTTTGTCTCAGGACCATAAGTTAAACAAGGTTAAGGTGATTTTTTAATTTTTTTCTAGGTTTTTATTAATTGTTAGTATTTATACACACTCCAGAGATTTCTGTGATGTAAGGTTTTAAGTCCTTACTGAATTTATCAGATTGTTATAACAATACTTTGGAACATTCAGTTCAAAATAATCCCAAGACATTCTGCTCATAACAATCCAGCCACCCAAGGCCATGTCTGGATAAAGACCCTGGTCTTATTCTGGTGGTCACATCCTGCACATTCCTCACATCCCCTCTTTGGCTCCCCATATAGCTCCCTTTTTTGTTTATTAAATGATCTGCCATTTCTGACGGGCAGTAGGCTGTACCTGTCTTAGGTTGTCCTTGGTGACATTTTCTCTTACCTGTCATCGGGTAACGCATATTTGCATGCACCCCCTGTCTTGAATTGACAAACATCCCAAGGATCTTACCCATCATTGACTACCAGCCTCTGCTTCTAATGCCTTGGCTTGAAGTTTTAACTGATGAATTTTGGAGCAAGCTCCAGGAAAGGAGCTCCTGAGTATTCGCACAAGGCAGGAGGCACAACACAGCAACACAAGACCAGTACCTGCTGCCATACCAGCAGGCATTAACCGCTGTTGCCAAGAGGGCCAGTGTGATAGGAGACCATACAGTTGTTGCAGCAATTTATTTGCCTTCTGTGCTGCATTAAAGGGAGAGGAATGTGCCTTCTTTATCTCTAAGATCTCTCAATGGAGTGTAAGAATATCCATTATTATTTCATTGTCCCTGCACCAAACACCTTGTAAATTTTTTTTTTATCTTTTCTCAATCATGCTGGCTTTCATTATAGATTTTAAAGGTGACACAAATCCATTGATACAACGCATGACATCAGACAGAAGAGCGCACATGTAACCCATCAACCCAGTTCCTCAGATGTAAATTTTAAGTTTTAAGCATACCCATTGTTTTATGGCCACCTCAGATACCATCTGTTATATATATCTTTTCATGAAATCCTTTTAATTCTTTACAATTCCCTCTTAGACCTTCTCCAACATAACTCAAACCTTTTGCAACATGCTTTATTCCTTGATTACTTGTTTCCTTTTACTTTTTTTCATTCTGCAAATAATCCAGCCATCTTACTGTAGGACAAAAATTTTATCATACAAAATTCTTTCAATATTGAAATGTTTTATTTTTTTAAACATTTTTTACCACAAATACATCTTCATACCTATATCTTTCTTTCCAGAATAAGGTCCAAGGCGATTTTCTTTGGCACAAGGGGGAAGATACTGGTGTTGTGTGGCATTAACAGAGTTGTTTTCTGGTCTAGGAGCCATCATATGAACCGTCTGATTCTCTCTGGAAATAGTCCTGTCCAGTAGATTTCTGTTTCAGCGAGTGTCACTATCTTCAGGCAGATCCATAGGCACAACATCCTCCTGGTCTTTCTGAGTGTCCATAAACCGCACCAAGCGTTCTAGAAGCCAGAGAGTTCCATCATTGTCCTGTGAAAAAAACCACAAACATCTCCTCAACCCCGTATCAACACAGGGTCGGGCCCATAATAGCTTCTCCACTATGAGTTGTAGCCAGGGGATTATCTGCAATTGCGATCACTCCAGTGAAATAGGGACGGCTGTCTTTTCTTGACTGAGAGCTATTACAGGATGTCTGTTAACATTATACTGAGCTGCCTCTCACTCAGTCTGGTCCAACTCCTCAGGGGTTAATTCCTCATCTTCTAATTCAGGGACAGGGGTGGGGGGGCGGGATTTCTTATCAACTTCTCCTGCCAGGGAGGAGCAGAGGGAGAAATTCCAACAGCCCAGGAGAGTCTTTATCTGCGGTGGGAAGAATCCTCTTCTGCTCAGTCTGTTTTTGATGAAATTTTCTATCTCTTTTTTTTTAACCCTTTGTGGTAATTACTGATCTTCTTTTCTAAGTCTGTCCTCTCATTTTTCTGGAGTTTCTCAAGTGTTGAAAACTCCATCTGCTATTCTCATGAGATTTTTAATAGTCATATCTCTTGTTCTTTCTAATATCCGGTGCTGCCTGATTAATAAAGAACATGATAACAGCAGATTGCTTTTCTTCAGCTAGGGGGTCTAAGAGGGTGAACTGTCTATAGGCACTCTAGAGATACTCTAAAAAAGCGGCCGGGTTTTTCTTTTTTTCTCTGAATTATTGGTTTTTTCTTTGCCAAATTGGTGGGGCGCCTAGCAGACTCTTGGAGATCTGTCATAAGAGTCTGGTGATAAACTCAGAGAGGCTCCCTACCTTTAGCATTCCCAAAATCCCAGTTGGATGAACAAGGCTTTTTTGTTTTGTTTTCTTTTCTTTTCTTTTCTTTTGGAGAGGTTTTTGCTATAGGGCACGTGCGCTCGCCAGACAGACAGAGAGAGAGACAGAGAGACAGAAAGTGAGAAACCACCCCCCAGTGGGGATGGTCATGCCACAATCCCTTTTCCTCCATTCTCCTCTCGGGATCTTGGGCACGCACACACACGCGTGCCCTGAGTGAGTTTAAGCCACTGGGTCTGGGACTCGAACCTCAGTCGACTTCGTCGGAGTCCAGCGACATAGCCATTGCGCTAACTGCTGGTCTCAACAAGGTTTTGAGAAGCTTCTGGCAGTTATCCCAAATGGGGCTTTTCTTACGTCAAGTCCGTAACTGTGGACTTTCTCCTGGACTTCTGAGAATGATCTAAAGTCAAACTCTTAGGAGTTACTTGAGTTTGGGCCATGACAGGAAAAAGGAGAGACAGAGGCAAATGTCAGGCCAAACGGCGTCCAATGCAGACGCTCTTGTTGATCTCCCAGTTATCAGAGACATCTCCTCCAACTTCAAGTGGAGCCTCCAAGGTGGTTAACCCAGTTCCACCACAGAGAATTCTCTACCAGAATCAGATAGGTTTGGGAACAGGCTCCAGAGCCCCCTGCAAGTCCCAAAAGGAGATGGCCAATTCTCCTTTCCAGAGCAAGACAGGTCTGAGAACAGGCTCGAAGGCCCCCCTGCAAGTCCCAGACAGAGGTGATCAATCCTCCTTTCGCAGCTAAGTGCCAAGCCTTCTCTGTCGTGTCTAATCTGGCTATCACCAAGATGATCAATCCCAGATGAGCCCTGAAATGTAAGGGTCCTGAGATCGATCTAACCATTGGTGATGCAGAAAAGATGACCACAATGCAATTATATAAGAGGCTTTTATTTTTCCAGCTAGCTGGGGTCCGAGTTTCTTCCTGATGCAGCGGGCTTTCAATAAGGATCCCGAGCCTAAGATAAAGGGATCTTTTATAGCTCCAAATCACAATATAGGAAGTACAGTCAATAATTTTCCACTTGACGGAAGTGGGTGTGTGAAAGCCAGCTGTTACTATATGTTTAGGTTTAGATTAGAACTTTCAGTAGAGGTCAGGTTGACCTGGCCCTGGCATCGTCAGGGCCCATCCGCACTTTGTTTATTTATGTGGTCTCAGACTCCTCGAGTTCTGTCCTTGAGGGTCTAACATGGCAGTGGTTATGTCAATTCAGCCTAACAGGTCCAGAGGCTTAAAACTCATGCCAAGTGCCTGTACGTGCTGCCTAAAATTCTGAAAGGAGAATGGAGGAGAAGGGATTGCAGTGTGGCCATCCCCCATGGGGGGTGATTTCTTGTTTTCTGTCTCTCTGTCTCTCTCACGAGTGCACATACCCTATCACAAAATTCTCTCTTAAAAAAAAAAAAAAAAAAGAAAGAAAGTAGTTTAACTTAATAAGAAGCTAAAGTGATCAATTTAAACTTTTCACTAGCCTTTGTACCAACCTATCTCTCAAAATTAAAGTGTCTGTGACTTGCCATGTTCAGGGCCAATTAGACTCTAGAAGCAAGATTAGCCTTTTATTATCACCCCTCCTGTAAACCCGGTGTCAATTCAATACTACAGGGAAGCAAGGATCTCTTTCCTAATTGACTCATTAAAACAAAATCAGAATGAACCGCTTTCCAGAGAATATTGGATGCAAGTCTTGAGCAACATAGTACAATACTGCATATGTAAAGTTTGGCCACTTTTTATAATCACATTCTTCTTTTGTTTTCTTTGTTCTTCTTTCCTTCTATCCTTCTTTATTTTTTTTCTTTTCTGTTTTCTTATCCAAAAAATGTGGTTTTGAATGTCCTGAGAATTATTTTAGAATTCTAAAAAGTTTTCTTTGAAAAAAAAGTAAAAGAAATATACTATGAATAATAAAAATGTATGTGGAATGTCTCTTTCTGGAATTTTTTTCCCCTCTTGTTGGATAAAACATAAGAACAAATGAAAATATTTTCCAGGATAGTTAGTTCTAGTTTATACCAGCTGTCTCTTTGTTCTCTGGATCATACAGGTTTCGGATAATTGATATATTTTTATGCTATATTACAGAGCATTCCTGTGTAAAAGGTGTCACTAAATATTTCTTAAGTTGATGGGTTTCAGATTACACAAATGGGAAAATTGACATCATAAGGAATGAGTCTCAGCAAGCTCACTGACCTGTTACGTGCTTTAACTTGGGCACATTAATAAATGTCAATGGCTTGGGATTCTTCCATATATTGCTCCAAAACAAATATTAAAAGATTAGATGGATATAAAATGAAAGGTTAAAACAACACCAATTACATCAGAAGACAAAACAGAAACAAAGAACCTGTATAGCATGGGAACTTTCAGGATTATCTACAGGCCACTGCATTGATCAAAAGGAAATGGGTACTTTCTGAAAATGCTCAAGAATTCCTTAGGCCCCCCATACTCTAAAGAAACTCTGGGATTCTGTACTGGTCCCCAGTATTCCATTTGGACAGTAGAGACCACACACTAAATCCAGATACTTCCTGTACCTTTCAAGCTCAAAGATAAGCACAACCCCCAAAAAATACACAGCACTCAAAAATAAATGATGCCAAGCTTTTAATAAGTGAATTTTAAGAAGGACATGAGAATAAAATTTTGGCAGAAACAAGTCAAGAAAAACATCAGTTCAGGGATGCCTTCTTCTGAATTCATTTCTCCATTCAATACCTAAAGAAAGAAGAAACAGAGAAGGACATAATTGGATTAAGGGTTGAAACTCTCAGAGGAGATGAGATTCATGCTTTCTTAAAGATAAAAGGGGAGGGTAGCAGGGAGCATAGAGAAGAGGAAGAGTCCTGAATGCCTTCCACAAGATGAAGAACGTTGCTCATTTCAACTGCATGGGTATGGTCAGTACTCACTGCATTCTCAGTGCCTGGCATATTGTGACCGTTTAATAAATGTTAGTAGAATAAATAAGTGAATAAAAGCAGGTGACACATATACAGAATTTCTTCTGAGATAGCATGCTTTTCTACACACCAGGGAGAAAGTAGACAATATTCTAGACCATTTTAACTCTAAATCCTATACTCTAATTATAATTGGGTACAAAATACCAGGCAGGGTTAGAAAACACTAAAAGACAAAAATTACAGATGATATTTTAAGGTGAGAGTCAGAGAGCTGAGGAGAGTCCCTGATACTTACTCATTTCTTGGATTGTGAAGGTCAGTTGAAAAAGCCAGGGTCAATCATAAGACCATGTGTGCACCTCGGGCCACACCTAGTGCTGGGGCAGCATTTCATCGGAAATACACAGTCGTTATCTGTTGTACAAGGGTCCTCAGAACACATGAGATGCTTAGATTGTTGGTTAGTGTTCCCTTTGCCAAGCAAGGGTCTAGGCTGGGCTGGGCTTTTGTTTGGACGGCCTTTCGGTTGTTTTGCAGGAGTTTCCCAGATCTCAGGACATGTACCTGGCCTCACATCTGCAAAGAAAAACGGGACTTATGAGACTCTTACATTATCTGTATTTCTACCAGGAATTTCATTTCTTCCAAAGATTTCTCTGTTTGCTCTTCTGGTAACTGATTTCTCTGCTTAAATCATGTCTTAAAAGTACTATGAAACACTACTACGCATATTTTCAACACATAGCTCTGAACTGTCAGACCAGCTCCAACCCAGTTACTGTAATATTCTGATGTATGTGATAATATGATATAAGTAATATATATTTACTTAGAATATGTGGAATATTTATATAAAGAGATATATATACATATTTTGAAAATATATCATTGAATATATATAAAGAGAAAATATGCATATTTGGAAAATATGCTTTTGAAATAAATTGGGAGCAATAAGTTACTCATGCAATGAGGAAAGATGTTTCAATTCATGTTTGCCTATTTTAATAAAGTCTTATTTCAGTTCTATATAGGATTAACAAACGATTTTTGTCCATGAACTATTTTTTTTTTAAGAGAAATGTTTGCCATTGGACACGTGCACTCACTGTAAAGACAGAGAGAAAGAAAGTGAGAAATCACCCCCAGGGGGAATGGTCACACCACGATCCCTTCTCCTCTGCTTTCCTCTCAGGATCTTGGCCATGCGTCCACATGTGGCTGACATGAGTTTAAGCCACCGCAGGTCTGGAACTCCAACCAAGGTCGATTATGTGAGAGTCTAGCAATGTAACCATTTTGCCCTCTGCTGGTCCCCATGAATACACTTTTTAATCGCCATGAGTATTCAAACACAGGCTTACTTAACATATGATATAGTGCAGTGGTTCCCAACATTCCTGGCACCAGGAACTGGCAACATGGAAGACAATCACTCTGTGATCAGGGTAGGGGTCTGGGTAGGGAGTGGAGATGGGTTTGTCCCAGGATAACCCAAGGGCACCACATCCATTGTGCATCCCCTTTCTATCACTACCACATTGCAATATACATAGGGTTCCATTCCCATGAAAACATAATACCACCATTATTCCAGATAGGAGATGGGGCCCAGGTGGCAATTACAGGGGTGGGGAGCGGCTGCAAACACAGACAAAGCCTAAGTCAACCACCTGCTGCCACTCATCCTTGCTGCTTGACCTACCTCCCAAGAGGTCACAAACTGGTACTAGTCTGTAGCCTGGAGGTTGGGGATCCCTGCTATAGCGGATATCTTTAATACATTCATTTACACACTTCTTTAATTTCTAATAAATATTTATTGAGTGCCTACTGTGTATGTTAGAGCTGTCAGCACTGGAGACACAGTAGTGAACAGAGCAAAATAAATGGTGAGTCCATTCTTTCACAGAGTGGGTAAGATAGATAATGAGAACACATTAGTAAAATACATTGTGTATTAAACAAAGATTATTACTAAAGAGAATAATTAAATCAAAGGAGATCCCTAAAAGTTGTTTGCAATCCTAAAGGTCTCTAGTTCTTTAACTGTGGCTATATGAGCATTAATCTATATAAACCAATATTTTCAGAAGTTTTTGCCCACTGTACATCTTTGGATTTGTTTGTTTTAATTGCCAGATGATGTGTGCACTTTCCAGAGACAAATAGAGAGAGAGGAATAAGGAGAAACATCTGTTAGTGGGGTATGGTCACAATGCAATCTCTTCTCCATTTCTCCATCTTGTGACTGGGGACACGCATGCACTTGTTTCTTCAAACTGTCAGGACTGGAATTTAGACCACAGTTGGTCATAGGGGACCTGACTCCCTCAACCACTGTGCCATGGGGTTAACCTTATACATCTTATTTTCACACATTTACTGCCACTCAAGAAGCACTGATCAGGCTAGTCACCTCCTAGTGTGGAGGTTCCCAGACCTGGCAGCTTGAACATCATGTTAGGCACATGTGTGTGCGTGCCCAAAATCCCAAGAGGAGACTAGAGGAAAAGGGATTGCAGCTTGGCCATCTCCCATGGGGTGGCTTGTCGGGGGAGTAATTTCTCACTTTCTGTCTCTCTCTCTCTCTCTGTCTCTGTCTCTCTCTGGTGAGCACACATGCCCTATAGCAAAAACTAACTAAATAAAGAAAGAAATAAACACTGATCAAACTTTTCCTTGGACTGAAAGGAGTAATGCTCCTACTTTACATGAGGTTAATTAAGTTATAAACTTTTGATTAAAATTAAGTTGATATTATCAGTTATGAATAAGTGACAAGAAGTATTAAAAACTTTCATGATGATTGTATGACATTTTGACACTATAAAATGTTAAAATCTAACATATGAATATAATAACCCCTATTGATCATTTTACCATAGACTAGGAAACACTGGACACAAGAAAAATGAATAAATATATTTTAAAATATAGAAATTAAATAATAAATAAAACTAAATTCACTCTCTAAATGTAAAAGAAGGACAAAGAATCAACCAAGTGTGAAGTTCAGTTTCTAATTTCTCTATAATCTTTGTTTTCCTTTGTTAGGAAGAGTGACAGAATTGAAGAATTTAAAGTTTGGAAGCAGTTTTCAATGGTTTTTTATGAAAGGTCTGTACTTACAAGAGGTCTTCAAAAATTCACAAACGTGTTACAAACAAACTGTGCATGAATTCAATGGGTGGGTGGGGGGCACCAAGATAAACTCACACTTTAATTCCACTTCTGCAAGAACTTTTTGTGATCTCCTTGTCTTATATGGTTTGGGATTTGGGGGTTTTGTTCCTCCCCCCATTGATCTCTTTAATTCTGGGGGAAAAAAATCTGTCGTGATCCTTTATTCTTGATGTATTCACTCACTATTCTGTTCGACCCTCTCTATTAATCCCTGTGTAATTATGATTTAATCCATGCCTATTTTTCAGATGATTGCGATGTCTCTTGACTTGCACCTGCACCATCTTTCTATGTGTCAGTGTGCATTCTGGTAGCAGAATTGCATGACTTTTTCCCAGTGCATGATGTACTCGTCGCTAATTTTAAATGAAAGTCCCAGCTCTAACAGTAAATAGATACAATTTTTGTTCTTATTATTCTTAACTCTACCCTTCACATTCTGCTGGGGTCTCCTCTCTGGCAGGCACTGCTAGCCCGAGCAATGTGCCCAGTCGTTCTCGACCAGGAGCATTTCAGAAATCGTTGCAGGCTGGCTCTCCTGTCACAGCCGTGGAGCACACACTGTGAATAGTCAGTGAGAGAATGAAGATGGAAGGGCAGAAACAGAGGAGCCTGCCTAGCTGGAGACTTCCTGTTCCATGAAAAAATGAAACCACAATTGGTTAAGATACAGCTAACAGTCAAGAATTCTATTAGTTGGAGTTGAACATAGTGCTTAACTGAATCAACTCTCCAATCATGAACATCTGTCCTCTAGTTCATATCAGCCACCAGAAAATGCAGTAAATCTCATATTCCACTTAGAGAAGAAACAGGTGACAGAAGAGAAAGATACCAAGGTATGATCTCACCTTGCCCTTCAGGATTCTGGTCTTGCGAAACACCTAGAGGAAGAAGAGAATAAAATGCAGAATAAGTGCTTTCGCATTGCCCAGTCATCTTCCATTTAGAAAATCCCTGACTCTCAGACTTCCACTGCTGCATGTGGTTAGTGAGTCTTCTGTTTGAATCACTATAACCATATTTCATGCCATACCATGAGTCATCTTAGTACACGTACAGCTTGGAAGTCATGCATGATACATTCTTGTATATTACTGATATTTTCTTATTCCTTAAGAAATGTTATTTCATCAACTATGTCATCCATGT
This sequence comes from Tupaia belangeri chinensis, assembly GCF_000334495.1. Classification (NCBI taxonomy): domain Eukaryota; kingdom Metazoa; phylum Chordata; class Mammalia; order Scandentia; family Tupaiidae; genus Tupaia; species Tupaia belangeri. Next base: position 2,687,094 of record NW_006203577.1, read on the forward strand.
ATAAGACACATAATGGATTGTTCTCCCTCACAGTATGAATCCCATGGTTCTCAGTTAAATAAAATAGAAAAGGGTTTTTAAACTATTCTGAATGTTGGGGCTGGCACCATAGCCTAGTGATTAAGGGGACAGGCTCCCACATGGCTCACCACAGTTCAAATCCCCACTCTTGAAGCTTGAAAAACATTCCAGGCACGTGTATGTTTGTGTGTGTGTGTGTGTGTGTGTGTGCCCAAAATCCCCAACAGAATTAAAAAATAGAGAAGGGATTGAGGCATAACCATGCCCCATTGGGTGGGTACTTTCTCCTCTCTCTCTCTCTTTCTGTCCCTCTCTGGCAAGCACAGATATACTCCAGCAATTAAAAAAAAAAATGTTGGGCCAGCCCTATAGTGCAGTGATTAAGAACAGTGCATCAGAAGCCAGATCCTACATGGCCCATGAGCATTCAAATGCCAGCCCTGACAGCTTGAAAAATATGCCAGGCACACTTGGGTGTGTCCAGAATCCTAACACACTGGAGAAGTGGAAGAGAAGAGATTATAGCTTGACCATTCCCCATGTGGGGGTGGGGGCATGGGCTGCTTTCTCTTCTCTGTCTTTGTCTCTCTGTGGTGAGTGTATATGCCCTGTAGCAAAATAAATAAATTTGGTCATTTTCTTGGTTGCCTTTTGTTCTCTTATTTCTGTATGCATCTTTAGTTTTCCTGGTAGAAGAACTTCTTCAAGAGTGGGTCTGCTATTGGCAAATTCTTTCAGGTCTTATTTATCTGAGAATGTTTTTATCCTTTCTTTCCATATGAAAGATAATTTTGCTGGGTATAGTATTCTTTATTGAAATTGTTTTTCACTGAACACTTTGAATATAGTTTCCCATTCTTTCCTTGCTCACATTGTTTCCATGAGAGGTCTGAGGTTAGCCTGATTGGATAACTTTTATAAATAACCTGATGTTTCTCTCTTGCCAATTTTAGTATCTTGTTTTTGTCTGTAGATTCGACCAGTCTGGCTATGATGTGGCTTAGAGAAGGTCTTTTTGGATTGATTCTATTAGGGCCCTTTGTATTTCTTGGGACTGGATATTTGAATGCCTGTCTAGATTTGGAATGTTTTCCTCCAAGATTTCATGGAATAGATTATCAGTATAAGAGAATAAAAGGCAACCAAGAAAAGGACCAATTTAATGCTAGGGACAAGAAATATCAATAATAACATTGAATGTTAACTTCCAAGATTTAAATGGAAAGATTAGACCACAACAACACTGCATATTGAACAGAAGAGAGTTTGAACATAAGACTTAACTGGCAAAACAGAATTTTATGACTTTTGAGTAAAACATTATTGATTTTTTTTTTACTAGCTTTGTTTTCCCAACTTAAGTATTTTACTTTCTTTTGATTTGTTGATAGATACAGCAATTTGTTAAAATATTTCTCTTGGGACCAGCAGTTGGCATAATGGTTATGTCCTGGACTCCCCACATAGTTGACCATCGTCTGAGTCCCGGACCCAGTGGTTTAAACTCACGCCGGGTGCATGTGTGTGCCCAAGATCCCGCGAGGAGAATGGAGAAGAAGGGATTGTGGCCATCCCCCCTGGGGAGTGATTTCTCACTTTCTGTCTCTGTCTCTGTCTTTCTGATGAGTGCACTTGCCTTATAGCAAAAACCTCTCCAGAAAAAAAACAGTTTTTTCTTGTTTGTTTCTTTAAATGGAAACAAACTTGTCTTCCTTCCTGACCTCTCTGGAATTAGAAAATATTTAGGAGTATTCTTATTTTGTGGCAGAAGGGTTATTTGCGTAAGTTTAATAATACTTGTTGCATTGACTCAGAAATTGCAAATACTCATTATTGGACAGGGCTTTGGCTGGACTATCATACCTGAAGATTGATCAGAAAACTATGGAACTAAGGTGGATCTCAAGTAAGTCAACAGAAGCTCTTAGAAAGATGACCTGGTACCATAAATAGTTCTGCCTGGCAGAGAGGATTAGAGAAGATATATGAAAGAATTTATAACATAAAATAACCTGGACTTTTCCAGCCCAGCATTGTAATCAGTAGAGATTGCAAAAGAGCAACCACACCAGAGGATTATCCTGAGAAAGACTTTGCAGGAAGAAAAAGAGACTGCTCTTTGCTAACAGATGGTATATCACAGAATACTTGGTAGGCAGGGCTGAATTGAGAAAATTTATGTATGACTTGTGTGCTGGGCATTTGCTTTTCAATAATTTGAGTAGTTGACATGTAAATATTTTCTCAAAAATATTTAAAACCATGCTGTCTCTGTTGTTATAGGATCACAAACAAAATTATGCAAAATTATAAGAAATATTTTGAACATTATATTTAAAATTCAGTATTTTTAAATTTTTAAAGTTGTTTATTAACTGTCAAGAACTATGGAGTATGAGCAAAAATTTTTTTATATGTAAAGTAAATGTTTGTAGAAAAATGTAAAAATAAATAAATGAAAAAAGAAAAAAGAAATAAATTTAAAATTTAAAAAAAAGAAATCAACATTAACATTTTTTTTTCCTTTGTAAAAGAGAGAAAAGGAGCAGAAGAAGCCAGGCCCTCAGGAGAAGGTTCCACATGGCTCCAGTGAACTAGATTTTTAAGGGAATGAAGATTTTCTACTAATAATTCAGCCTCCAACAAACGAGCTAGCGTGATCACAATAGAACAGCAAAGAGATTCTAGATCACCTCTGCCTGCTTCCTCCTGAACATTAAGGCTGAACTTCAAGAATTTGAAAGAAACACAACATCCGTCAAATGACAAGAAGTCACTGACAGATCACGAGAAATATGGGAAAATGAGAAAATACCTCTCCAAGGGAAAAGAGTAACTCTTCTTCATCCACAAGCAGTTTGGTGAAAATCATGGAAATGTCTGATAAGGAATTCAGATCATTCATAATGTTGAAGCTAACAGAGATGGAAGAGAAGAGAGATGATGAACTGCTAAAGAGAAAGGAGAAAGAAGTTGATGAGTTCCAGGAGATGAGGAAATTTCTGCAAGATCTAAAAGAGGAATTAGACACTTTACAATAGACTCAAACGGAACTGCTAGAGATGAAGTCTATAATACAAGAAGTCAAAATCTCCCTTGAAAGTATTAAAAGCAGACTAGATCATTCAGAAAATAGAATCTCAGATGTAGAGGAGAAAATGGCTGGCCAGGAAAAATCCACCATGAAGACTGAGAAAATGGC
>NW_006203577.1:2690989-2707866 GCF_000334495.1 Tupaia belangeri chinensis
ATTTATTGATGATAACATACATGATTAAGCCACTATGCAGTATATTCTGGATGGGAAATCACATTTTGTATGTTGTGACGATGATTAGGGGATGAATGTAAATTGAGTTACCAAAAAAAAAAAGTTTCAGGGAAAAAAATATATCTATTCAATGACTGCAGTAGGATATGTAGCCCCAGCTAGGTGCTACTTTATAGGATGCGTAAAGTTAGACTTGTGTTCATGGAAATGTGTGTGTCACCTGTGTTTGCTATGAGGGTATTTGGATTGATTAGGGTCTTTGGTGATTCAATTAAATGGGGGGGGAGGGAAGGGGAGTGAGAGAGAGAGAGAGAGTCATTTTTGACAGTCTCACTGTGCAATGATCCTCCTGCTCCAGTCTTCAAATGAGGAGTATTTAACTGTCCTGATGTGTTCTAGGAGTCTGAGCCAAAACCCTGGCCTCCCATGTGGCTTCCAGACTCCCAAGTGTGGTGCTACCTATGTTCTGCCATAGCTAAGCCAGTACAATACTCCTACCTATCCTACAGATTTCACTCAGATTTCCCCAGTTTTTCCACTAACATTCATTTCCTGTTCTAGAATTCTATGCAAGATCCCACATTGCGTTTAGCTATCCCTTCTTAGTCTCCTCTTATCTGTGAGCGCCCCTCCATCTTTCCTTGTCTTTTGTCACCTAGACCCTTTAGAAGTCAAGTCAGGTATTTTATAGAGTGCTCTTCAATCTGTGTTCGTCTAATGCTTTTGTATGGTTAGATCGCAGTTATAGACTTGGGAAGAAAGCCACAGAGGTGAACTGCTTGCATCATATCTGGGGGATCATGACATCACTCTGTCTTAGTACCGGCGCCATTAACTTAATCACTTAGTTAAGCTGGTGCCTGCAGGGTATCTCTACAGGATGGACCCTACTTTGGTTTTCCATATTTGGATGGGGGTGTTTTAAAGCAACTCAGTACCAAGACAAACACAGAACTTGTCCAGGCCTAGTATATTATCAGGGGTTAATCTTCGCAGTGCAAAAGGCTTGCTTTCAGATCTTCCATCTGAAGATGACAGGCAGCGAATGTGGTGGGGTCCCACCGCTCACTTGCTTCTAGGATTGGCTGCTAACCACCCACAGCTGCCCTTCCCAGATAATTGCCTTCAACAGGGACTCCCTGTTAGGAGAGTACAAAAGGCTGGCCTCCCTGCTTCAGGTGAGGCTAACTGCAGAGAATTGATGCTCCAGACTACTCTGTGGGGTGAGATGAAGTCAGTCTTAGAAGATTCTAGTCTAACATAGTACATTACTTTGAGTTATTCTCCTCTCCACAATTCCTCCCTACCTCTATAGATAGGATCTGGTGCCTTTTTCTCCCTCTATCCAACAGCAGACACTCAAAGAGCAGAAAATGGACCAGCCAATGGCCCATGATTAAGGTGGCCGGATCCCATGTAGCTGACTACAACGTTTGAGCCCAGAACCCAATGACTTGAGAGACATGCCAGTTGGAGGTGCATGCACGCTCAAAATCCTGAAAAGGATGGCGGCATGGAGGATAACAGATTGTGATGTGACTATTTCCCATGGGAGAGGGGAGTTTTCTTTTCTCTCATTCTCTCTCTCATCTCTCTCTCTCTCTCCAGCTAGTACACATGCCCTCTAAAATAAATAAATAATAAAGAAGAAGAAAATGGCCATCTACTCATGGAGATGAGACACAAAAAGAGACAAGTGGAGAGCAGTGCCAGCCACGTAGCCTAGTGGTTATAAAGCTAGATCCCATATGGCCAACTACAGTTTGAATCCCGGGTCCAGCAGCTTGAGAAACACCCCTGGTATCTGTGCCTGCATGTTCCAAAATCCCAAAAGAATGGAAAAACAAAGTCATGAACTTGTCTATTGAGGGTATTGTCTCTTTCTCTCTCTTCCTTTCTCTGTCTCTCTCTGGGGAGCCCTCTGGCAATTAAAAAAAAAAAAAAAGAAAGAACCAGCAGTTAGCGTAATGGCTATGTTGCTGGACTCCCACGTAGTCGACCGCAGTTCACATCCCGGACCCGGTGGCTTAAAACTCACGCCAGGCGCGTGTGCGTGCGTGCCCAAGATCCCAAGAGGAGAATGGAGGAGAAGGGATTGCAGCATGACCATCCCCCCTGGGGGGTGATTTCTCGCTTTCTGTCTCTATGTCTCTCTCTGTCTGTCTGGTGAGCGCATACGCCCTATAGCAAAAACCTCTCCAAAAAAAAAAAGAAAGAAAGAAAATTGAAAAAAAGAAGTATGGTCCTGAGAATGGGGGTTAAGATTAATGCCATCAGCATTGTGTGTTCTGAGCATCAAAACTGCAACCTTGGGCTAGATTCAGGAATGGGGGACAGTTGGTGTGGTGGTTAAGGGTGCTGAACTCCCACATAGCCGACTATGGTTCAAGTCCCAGACCTGGCGACTTGCTTTCTAACTTTCCCTCTCTCTCTCTCTTTCTCTGTCCCTCTCAGGTTGAATTAAAATAAGTAAATAAATAAGTAAATAAAGGTAAATGAAATAATTCTTGGAAAAAAAAAAAAAGATTCAGGGACCAGGGATTCACTCCCTATATCTTACCATCTTAGGAAATCAGCATTGACCAGATTGTGTTCCTCGAACTTAAAGACTGGGTAAAATATTCTCTGGGCTCCCATTTGTAAGACTGACTGACAGATCTTTTGGTTGCAAAATTCTAGAGGATGCAATCATATAAGGATGGTCTGAGGAAGAACTTGTAAAATAGATGAAATATTAATAGAAACAACCAGATATTTAAAAATCAGAAAACAACAATGTTATAACAAAAACCATAATAATAATAATAATAAAACTAATTTCCAAAGGAAGAGGATGGACAATAAAGTTAAAAGCAACTCACTTTGACATTCATCAAACTCAATGGAAATCTTGAAAAGTAGTTTCAATGGAGAGATGCATTGGAAGCCAGACTCTCTTTGGCTGAAGAGTAGCTACGAAGTGGATTGTATAAGTGAAAGATATTTTTCAAGAAGTGAAGTAGTGAGATGATGTGTAGTAGAATGACGGTAAGGTAGGATCAGTCTTTCTTTTTACATAAAGGAAACTTTGACAAGAGCAAATAGCTGTTCCCAAGAGAAGGGGTAAAAGTAGATATGAGCCAGGAAAAAACAGACATAAACACAACAAGCAGGAAACTTCAACCTTGGCTTCTTGCAATGATTTCCTTAGAAAAAAGAACCTACGATAAATTGCGCTAGTGTTCAATATATTGTGGCTGTGCTTCCAGATGGCGCTTTAGCATGTCATGCACGGTGCCAGGGTGCCACCCTGTGGTTATGGCAGGTGTAGCTTCCACACAACCCGCCTGCCTTACCACATTTCTATACCTCAATTGCAACCAACTTTCATTGTATTTTGTTTGGTTTTTTAAACATGGTTTTCTATTTTAAGTTTATTTTTGAGAAATTTGTAATGTTAAGGGAAAGTATAATTCCAAATGTGCAGTGCAAACTACAAAAAGGAGTAGTGGGTAAAGTAATATGAATCAAGGGGCCCTCAGGTGGTGTGATGGTTAAGGGCACTGGACTCTCTAAAAAAAGAAAGATAAATAAGTAAATGGAAAGTTACGAGATAGGTAAAGGGCAGTTAAACAGTTATAAGATTTGTGTGTGTATGAATAACATATATTACTTTGTTACCTTACTGGCATTGTTTTCAAATTCTGAAATACTTCTAAAGGATGCAGAGAGAACATGGCTGTATTTCTAAAAAGCACAAATGACCATGGTGCAAAAAAGCCTAGGAACATAAATAAGGTTTAAACAGTGAAAAACAAAACAAAAGGACACACATGAAATAAAATCATAGTTTAACGAGTTATCTTTTAAGTAAATGATGTCTGTGAGTTGCTCGACTGGAATCGAGGTTAACATATTAGTCACCTCTTGTTCTCTAAGAAGGAGAGGAAAATATTGAGAGAAGAAAGACAGTCTAGTTGCTATCATTCCCACTCATTAAACTTTACCATACCTGTCATCACAATAGACTTACCAGTCTCTTGGACCACTGGAGCCTTTTTCTGGGCTGTGCTCACAGCCAGCAGGGTAGCTAAGAGAAAGAAGAAAAGCATCTTTAAGTCAGAAGTAGTCGTCCCTCTCTGATGAAGAAATTTGGGGATCCTCACTTATATAGCTCAGAGATCAGTAAAACATGACTGACAGGAACAGCTTCCGAATGAGGTTGCTCCAACCAGAACATGTCTTCTAGATTTATTGTATTCTACGTCATTAAAATTGTCAAATGATAAAATGACTTCCGAAACTATGACAGAATAACAAACATGGAAAGATTAAGATAACAAATGTAATTGCTTGATGACACGGAAATTATCTTGGGGAAGGATCTAGGAAGAACTTTGTGTATTGTCAACAAAGGCAAAGGAATCGATCGCTAAGCAATGCCAGAGAAAGTCTATAAGGGAGAGATCCACGATAACATACAATATCTAATTTAAGATCTCATATGGTGTATAGAAAAAAAAAAAGGTAGATTTGACACCTTTTCCTTAACAAAAAATGTTGAAAATGGGCAGTTGGAGATTGTGAAGAGTCCAGAGAGGGGTTTGGTGAGTAGAGGGGAATGGTGCATTCACAGCATTTTGAAAGAGAAAATCAAGACAAACTGGCTCCAGTGGAAGGGAATTAAGGAGTTAAAAAATTTTTCAGAGTGACACCAGCATATGGCATAATGGTTACATCGCTGGACTCCCATGTAGTAAACTGCAGTTTGAGTCCCAGACCCGGTGGCTTAACACCCAGGCTGGGTACATGTGTGTGCGTGCCCAAGATCCCGAGAGGAGAAAGGATTGTGGTGTGGCCAGTCCCCGTGGGGAGTGATTTCTTGCTTTTTGTCTCTGTCTCTCTCTGTCTCCATGGCAAGAGCACATGCCCTGTAGTAAAAATCTCCCCCCCAAAAAATTCAGAGGATATAGGTACACGCATGAGAGAGAACGAGAGAGAGAGAGACCCCCAGTGGGGCCAGGTCACACCACAGGTCTTTTTTCTACATCTCTCCATTCTGCCAGAATCCTTAGCATGCACTCATGCATGGTTTGTCAGAGGCCAGGGCTGGGATTCAAACCTGGATCAGCCATGTGGGATCTGCTTCCTCTGCACCATGTTTAACACTTCACTACAGGGCTGTTCCTACATACTTAGTTTTTCTTTTTTCTTTTTCTTTTTCTTTAAGCTTTTGTCATAGAGCACATGGACTCTCTGGAGAGAGAAAGAGAGAGAGCGATGTATAGAGAGAGGAAAAGTAAGAAATCGCCCTGGGGGGAATGCCATGCCACAATCCCTTCTCCCCTATTCTCCCCCAGAATTTTGGGCATGTCCTCTTATGCACCTGTCTTGATTTTCTAGCTTCTAGATTCGGGACTTGAACTGCAGTCGGGCATGTGGGAATCTAGTGCACTAAACACAGCACCTGCTGACCTCTATTTAGTTCCTATTTTTAACTATTATGTTTTCTCATGTTTAGCATTCATATTTGATTGTTTTCAACATTTCTAATCTTCCATTGAAATTCTCCAATTTTACTCTGGGCATATATGCATGCATACCCAGGATCCCAGGAGGAGAATGGAATAGATAAATTGTGACCTGGCCATCCCCTCTGGGGTGCTGATTTCTTGCTTTCTGTCTCTCTGTCTCTCTGGGGAGTGCACATGCCCTATAGCAAACGTTTTTCAAAAAAAAAAAAAAATTCTCCAGTTTTTAATTGGCTAAATATACTAATAACACTTAAAGTCCATGTGTGATAACGACATGATCTCACATCACCTGATAGCTATTTCTTGGCTTTCAGTCAGATGGTCTTATCTCTTGGTTTGTTTGATAATCTTGCATTGAACACTGGCTACTGTATACCAAATTATACAAAAAGTATTTGAGGCTCTGAGTGAGTTCATCTTCGTCCAGAGAGGGTTTACTTTTGCTCCTGGCAGGTACATATAAGGGAAGTTCCATTGATTCCTGTCTTTCTCTTTCTTTCTCTTTCATGAAATAAATCATTTTATTGAAAGTTGGCTTTCTTGCATAAACACAAAAGATCAAATCAAATTATTTCCATGAACTCAAGATGCAATTCCTCCATTCACTACCCCTTTGAGCTTAAGCATTAAAACTGAGAGGGCTGAATGTTCTCTAAAGACTTACGTTCATCTGACATCATGGATGTCTGAGCAGAGTTTCTCGGGGCAAAATCTACTAGGATGAATTTTACAATTTGTCATGACTTTTCTGACAACCCAATATTTTATCAATTCCCTATGAAAAACTACTCCAAAAAAGAGTATTAAATAAACACTAGGAAAATGCTTGATTAAGAGAATACACTTAAAAAGAAAACTTTTCTTTGGTTCAAGTAATGGAAAATAGGAGTTAAATTTTATCTCCTAAAAATACTAAGACACTGCACTCTGGTTCATTAAACCATATCTTACAATTCGGATAAATAGATTATTAGAATATCGGTTTGGAAACCAGCAGATGGCACAATGGTTATGTCGCTGGACTCTCACATAATCAACCACGATCAAGTCCCAGACCTGGTGGCTTAAAACATGCCAGGTGCTTGTGCGTGTGTGTCCAAAATCCCAAGAGAATGGAAGAGGAGGGATTGAGGTATGCCCACCTCACCACCGGGGGAGTGATTTCTCGCTTTCTGTCTCTCTCTGTCTCTTTGGCAAGCTCATGCGCCCTATAGCAAAAATGTCCACCCTCCAAAAAAAAATAGAATTTCAGTTTTAAAAATTTCAAAAACTGTCTACTCCAAAGGAGTTATAAGGGAGGAAGAAAAACAGAGCAGAAGGTGGCAAAATTACGAGCTCAGCTTGGCACCCTGTTTATCCAAAACCACCTTAAAGTGCCTTTACCAGGAGAGATGTGGACTCCAGGTAGACTTTGATGAGGACTGGAATCTTCCATTTCAAATCCGAATCCTCATGTTTCATCTTCTAAAATGTTACTTCTCCAAGGGCTCCATCTAGTGGTACAAATCTGAGAATACATAGCTTGTTCTATTGATGAGTAATTAAAACGGGGCTTCTAAACTGACATTTATTGGAGGAGTCCGACCCGGCGAGGCCCCAGGATCTGTCTGAACCCCCCCACCCCAACCTTTGAGCTCTGCTTCCGGTCAGATCAACACGTTGGCAAGGCCATGGTTGTGTGCCCCCGACCTTGGAACAAAGCTTGGGTCAATTAGCATGTCAGCAAGGCTATTTGCTATTTGCTCCAGAAACTGTGGCAGCCTTACTGGGAAATGACCCCCCTCTGACTCCCCAATATACTACTGTAAAAGAATTACATAGCTCTCTTATACATACTGAGTGTACGATAAAATCTTCCAGGAAGTACCCTGACCCGCTCCCCTTTGCTCTGATCACTTACTATTAATTACAATGCTTTATCTCCATGGTAATAGAGGGTGGGCTGAAGTTCTTTATAGGCAGAAATAATCTTGACCTTTGGAAGGTCCTTCGAAATACATTTAAGGTAAACTTAATCCTTTCTTTACGTAAAATAGGATTAGGCCAAAACTGGCCCAGGACACCTCTGCCCTCTCCAAGTGAAATAGATAAATATATTAGGATTCCTCAAATTAAGTTTTAAATCCCTACAAAACCGTATAAGTATCATTCTTTATTAAGATCCATAAGAACTAATATCTATTCTTGAGATTTTCTTTTCTCAGCACCATTCCCAGTAATCACAAGATGGCTGCTGCGCCGCATCAGCTGATAATCATCTCTGCTTACGGGAACGCTTTCCTGAAACTGCATTCCATGGAGACCCACCTACAATTGCGGAACTGCACTAGACCCACCCTTAATCAAACCCTGAATTGCACTAGACCCACCCCTAATCCAACCCTGAATAGAATCTAGTGAGCGCACGCACTCTATAGCAAAAAACTAAAAAAAAAAAAAAAAAAAAAAAACACATTGGGAACATGTCCATGCATGCCTAAAATATTGAATGGAAAGGAGAATAGACCATGTGACCATGCCCCATTGGGGAGAGCTTTTTCTCTCTCTCTTTCTCTATCACGTGAGTGCACGTGCTCTCTGGCAATAATAAATAAATGGTAAAGCAAAAAACAATATCAGAGAATTTATTTTTCAAATCTTGAATCTGAAAATGAGGAAAGCAAAGTGAAGCCCTGTGTAGTTTAGTGACTTTCCCAAGTTTATATTACTCTTTATGGGAGAAGAATCAGAAGCAAAACTTGAGTTTCAATTCCCAAGATGGCTTTCTTTCTATGTGCCATGTGTATTTATGACAATTTGAAGTAGATGTTACTATAAATGACATTTGAGGCTTTCTGACATAAGTTCTTCTATTATTATTTTTGGGAGAGAGATTTTTGCTATAGGGTGTGTGAGCTCGCTGGAGAGACAGAGAGAAATCAACCCCCGGGGATTTGGCCACACTGCAATCCTGTCTCCTCCGTTCTCTTCCTGACATCTTGGGCTCACATGCACACATGCCTGGTGTGAGTTTGAAGCTACCAGGTCTGAGACTCGAACCACGGTCAGCCATGTGGAAGTCCTGCGACATAATCTCCATGCCATCTGCCGGTCCCCACAAGTGCTTTATTAAATACAATAGTCTATTACACTGTGCTCTACATCACATCCCTTTGGAAATGGGTGGGTATATAAAAATCATCAGTAAAAATGTTATGTAACTCCACAGCCACATTGAGTCCCACAAAGGTGCCAAAAGATAAGAATAGGAAGCTATGGGCACATTATCATCCTTAGTATTTTACTGTCATGGCTTATCTATGACTGACAGATTTTCCCCCGTTTATTTATTTAGCTAGTTTTACTAAAGAACATATGTGTTCACCAGAGAGAGAGGGACAGAGAGATAGAGAGAAGAAAGGGGCAAAGAAGGGGGATCATTCCCTCATGTAGAATGATCATGCCACAATTCCTTCCCCCCCACATCTCTCTCTCTTTTGAGATTTTGGGCACATACACACATGTGCCCTGTGTATTCAAGCCACTGGGTCCAGGACTCAAACCATGTGTTCAGCTACATGGAATCCAGCTACCCTAACCACCAGGCCATGGAGCTGGCCCCACAGCTTTATTTTTTTTTTCTTTTTTTGGAGAGGTTTTTGCTATAGTGCGCTCTCCAGGAAGAGACAGAAAGTGAGAAATCACCCCCCACCGCTATCCCTTCTCCTCCATTCTCCTCTCGGGATCTTGGGCACGCACACACACACACTCACTCAGTGAAAGTTTAAGCCACCTGGTCCAAGACTCAAACCATGGTCAACTACATGGGAGTCCAGCGACATAGCCATTATGCTAACTGCTGGTCCCCCTCCCCCCCTCAACAGCTTTATTCTAAATGACATATGATACCTCCTCAGTATGAAAGTTTTCTATCACAGAATTTAGAAAAGGCTTTTTATTCAGATTTCTTCAGGCTGTTGAAACTGGTACAAGAGCTAGATATTAAGAAAGAGAGTAAATGCAAAAGTAAATAACACTTAGATGGACCAGCAAGAGAAACACTGCCAACCACCACAGGCTATCGTACTCCTGATGGAGTAAGGAGGATTTTGCTATAGGGCGTGTGTGCTTGCCAGAAAGTCAGAGAGATAGAAAATGGGAAATCACCCCCCAGGGGGGATGGCCATGCCACAATCCCTTCTCCTCCTGGGATCTTGAGCACACCCACCCACGTGCTCGGTGTGAGTTTAAGCCACCAGGTCTGGGGCTCGAACCATGGTCGACTACATGGGAGCCCAGTGACATAACCATTATGCTAACTGCTGTTCCCTGCCAGCCCTTTTTCTTTTTAAAGAACCTTGTTTACTTTCCATCAACCTTGTTTCGACTTTGAATAGGACTCTGTGGAATAACAGTTAAGACCACTTCGTGGTTGTTTCTACCCATTCAGTGGCCTGAGCAGTGGGAGCTGCAGGCCAGTCTTCAGTGGCAGGCTAAGCACTCCTGTCCTCAATAGAGAACTGCTGGGTGGGCACAGAGGGCACCTGCACAGTCTCAACCTCAGGCTGATAGCAGTAAACTCAGGAGCTGGAGCAGTCCGTTCATCCTGAAATTCCTCCTTAGTCAAACCTTTTCAGCAGTAGCCTGCTTTTTCTTCTCAGTCTCTTTAGGATCTCTGTAGAAGTAAGAGATCAGGCATGACCTCCCAGCAGTGTTCACAGAAAATGGTGCCACACATTGCCGGGCCAGCATCCACCACATCAAAACCACTGGGTGAGAGCCTTGTTGCATGGGATGGCAATGACCACATAGAGCAGAGGGGTGTGTTAGAAAGAGCAATGGTAGACAGGTTAGCTTGAGACACCTCTGTGAGAGGCTGGTGGGCAGCCCTGGATCAGTGACCACCAGAAGACATGGCTCCTGGAAGGCTGCTTGGATCTGACTAGTGGAGGTTGCAGGAGTGAAGCGACCAGCAATAGGAGTGGCTCCAGTAGCAGTGACAAACTTCAGCACAGCCCACAGTCCAGTATTCCTCGAAGGTATAACACCACGTCAGGATTTTCAGTGGCTACAATGGTACAAGCTGCCAACAGAAGCTTCTCCCAGGTCCTCTTCAGACTGATAATGTAGACGTCATCACTTTTGTGTACTGTTCCATTTGGAAGGTAAGGTTCGTGTAGCGTAAGTGGTGATTAAGAAGCTGGATCCCACATGGCTGGCTGGGCTGTTTGAATCCCAGACCCGGAGGCTTGCAAAAACACTGGGTGCATGTGTGCGCGTGCCCAAAATCTGAGAGGAGAATAGAGGAGAAGGGATTGTGGTGTGGCCACTCCCCTGGGGGGGGAGGGCGCTTTCTCACTTTTTCTCTCTCTCTCCAGCAAGCACACGTGCCCAGTACAAAAACTGAAAAAGGGGACCAGCAGATGGTGTAATGGCTATTTCACTGGACTCCCATGTAGTCGACCACAGTTCAAGTCTCGGACCCGGTGGGTTAAACTCACGCCAGGCACTTGTGCGTGTGTACCCAAGATTTCAAGAGGAGAATGGAAGAGAAGGGATTGAGGCGTGCCCATCCCCCCTGGGGCTGATTTCTCGCTTTCTGTCTCTCTGTCACTCTCTGTCTTTCTTGTGAGCACATGTGCCCTATAGCAAAAATATCTCAAAAAAAAAATGTAATTTTTTATCCTGCCAAAAAAAAAAAAAAAAAAAAAAACTGAAAAAGAAAGAAAGAAAAAGAAAAACATGCTGGACACATTTATATGAGCCTCTAAGTCCTAACAGGATGGAAAATAGAAGAGAAAGGATTACGGTGTAACCACATCCCATGGGGGATACTTTCTCTCTCTGATTCACTCATCTGTCTCCTTGTGAGCACATGTGCCCCTGGCATTATTTTTTTTTAAGTAGGTTAGTTAATTAATTAGTTAAAAGAATAAGGGAAGAGTAATGCTCCAAATGTGGTAAGCTTGGAATTCAAAGAGAGGTCCCTGCTGGCAGACAGAATTCATGAGCATAAGGACTTTCACTGTATTTCCCAAAAGTATTTCCCCAAGGAAAACCAGGTGTCAGGGTGTTCCTCGTGGCCCCAGGCTGGTCCCCACAGACTCAGACTCTAAGCCTATCTAGCTCTGGGTAGGCCTCTGTAGCTTCAGGCTCCACGACTATCATCTAGGCTGGCCCTCTGGGCCCTTAGACCCACCACCACTGCCCTAGGCCTCAGGTCTGCCCCAGCCTCCAGGCTAGTCCCTGTGGACCTTGATGTCCCATTAGCCCTTGTGGATGTAGGATTCAGGTGAAAGGCCACCCAGTGGGCCACAGCACCTGGCCGGCTCCTGTGAACTCAGGTACCAGGTCCCACCTTCTGATCCAGACATAGAACATCAGTCCCAAAAGCAAGAGGTAATGACTGTTGAGAAGGAGATGGAGAAAAGGAAACCTTTGTGCCTGTTAATGGCAAGGTACATTTCCAGCCATCGTGGAGAGCAGTATGGAAACTCCTCAAAAATTATACTTTGGACTACTGTGATCCACTAATCCCACTTCCAAAAGAACAGAAGTCAATTTTTTTTTTTTAAGCCAGAGGACATGTGCACTCATGTGAGAGAGAGACAGAGAGAGGGAGAAGACACTCCCCCCCAATGGGGCATGGTCACACCACAATCCCTTTTCTATTTCTCCATCCTGTCATGATATGGGGTATATATGCCCAATATATTTTTCAAGCAACCAGTGCTGGGAATAGAACCACTCAGTCATCAGTTAGGATCCACCTCCTTTAATCACCAGGCTTCAGGGCCAGCAGAAATTAGTATCTTTTTCTTTTTTTTTCTTTTTTGTTTTTTTTCTCACCAAGAAAGACACAGAGAGAAAGAGAAAGAGAAAGAGAAAGAGAAAGAGAAAGTGTAATCCCTTCTCCTCTGTTCTATTGGGATTTTGGGTACATACGTGCACACACACCTGGAGTGGTTTTTAAGTCACTGAGTCTGGAACTTGAACCACGCAGCTGGCCAGGTGAGATCCAGGGGAGTGCCCTTAACCACCACACCACCTGACTAGCCCCAGAAACTAGCATCCTGAGGAGCTATCTGCCCTCCCATGTTCATTGCAGTATTATTCACAGTAGCCCTTTATAGAATCAAGCTAGGTTTCTACCTAATAAATGAATAGGTAAAGAAAATATGTCTCTGTGTGTGTGTATTGGAATGAAATATTATTCAACCTTAAAAAAAGCAATTTTAGGGACCAACAGATGGTGAAGCAGTTTCATCTCTGGACTTCCACATGGCCAACCACAGTTTGAGTCCCAGACCCGGTGGCTTGAAACTCACACTGGTCACTTGTGTGTGCATGGTCAAGTTCTTAGGAGGAGAACGGAAGAAAAGAGATTGCAATGTGGCCATTCCCCCTGCGGGGTGATTTCTCACTTTTCCTCTCACTATCACTCTCACTCTCCCCCTCTCTGATGAGTGCATGAGCCCTAAAAAAAATGATTAAAAAAAGAAGGATTCTGGGGGCCAGCAGGTGATATGCTAAACTCTGACAGAGTTGACTATGGTTCAAGTTCCAGACCTTATGGCTTGCTTTTTTTTCCTCTCTCTCTCTATCTGCTTCTCTCTCTCTCTCATAAAATTGAAGAATAGTAATGATAAATAAAGTTAAATAAATAATTCTCAAAAAGAAAAAACTTCAGTCATTTGTGACAACATGGATATACCTGGAGGACTTTATGCTAAGCAAATAAGCCAGACACAGAAAGACACATAATGCCTGTTCTCACTTACATGTCGAAGCTGAACACAGTTGACTTCATAGAAGGCAGTAGAGGCCCCCATCAATTCAGTGTGGAAAAGAAAATTTCTTTAGCAAATGGTACTAGAAAAACTGGGTATCCACTTGCAGAAAAATGATACTGGAACTCTATCTCTGACCATTAACAAAAATCAACTCAAAATGGATGAAAGGTCTAAACATAAGACCTCAAACTATAAAACTACTGGTGGAAAACACAGGAGATACTCTTGGAGACATCAGAGTAGGCAAAGATTTCTTAAATAAGCTCCCTAAAGAACAGGCACCAATCCCCAAAATAGACAAGTGGGATTGCATCACATTAAAAAGCTTCTGCACAGCAAAAGAAACAATAATTAGGGTAAAGTAACAACCTCAGGATGGAAGAACATATTTGCAGACACTCCCTTGGACAAGTAACTGATAACCAAAATATACAGGGAACTCAAGCAGCTTATTCATACACATATACAAAACTCAGACCAGTTAAAAGATGGGCAAATGATGGGCCAGCAGGTGGTGTAACGGTTAAGGCGCTGAATTCCCACATGGCCAACCATGGATCGAGTCCCAGACCCAGAGGCTTGAAATTCATGCTGGATGTATGTGCTTGTGCACCCAAAGTCCCAAGAGGAAAATGAAAAAATGATTGCAGCATGGCCATCCCCCCGGAGGAGTAATTTTTCACTTTCTCTCTCTCTGACTCTCTCTGTGTCTCTGGAGAGTACACGCACCTTATAGCCAAAAGTCTCTCTATAAAAAATAAGATGGTCCAAGGAGTTATTGAGCTAAACAGACAACTCTGCAAGGAAGACATACAGCCAAAAATATAGGGAAAAAAAGAGACTCAATATCCCTTATCATAAGGGAGATGCAAATCAAAACCACAATGAGATACCACCTAACCCCAGTCAGAATGTCAGCCACTCTGGAGAACAATGAGGCAGTTCCCTGAAAATGTACAAACAGAACTACTATATAAACCAGCAATTCCACTCCTGGTTATCTACCCAAAGGATAGGAATACACTTACTTGGAAAAACACCTGTATGTCCATGTTAATTGCAGCATTATTAACAATTGCTAAGACATGGGATCAACCCAAATGTCCAAAGACTGATGAATGTATTTAAAAAGTGTGACTCATGTACATTATAGAATACTACTCAGCTATGAAAAAATGGGGCCCCTCACACTTGATAGAAAGTGGACAAATTGGAAGATTTAAGCAAGTCAGATTATGAGAGAGGCATTGTATGTCTCCCCTTAATATATACCAAATGCCTACACTCTATGGCAGAAATTGGGAAATTGGAAGTTATAAAAACTTGAAGAGCAACTATAGACACTAGAGACAGTGTTGGAGGAGGGTGGGAAATGGGGGTGAGTGTAGGAGGGAGAGAATCAAGGGGAAAAAAGCAAAACATTTAATGGACACAAAAATGGAAAACTACCTGTTGACAATAATGTGTATGGTAATATCTTTGACAGATTTATCATACAGTGTATTCATGTCAGGAAAATTCATTTCATATGCTGTAAAGATGTACAGTGATCGAAGGTAAAATATTTTTTATGAAAGAAAATAATTAAAACAAAAGCCAGTAGAGGGACCAGCAGTTAGCATAATGGTTATGCTGCTGAACTCCCATGTGGTCGACCGCAGTTCGCGTCCTGGACCCGGTGGCTTAAACTCACACAGGGCGCGTGTGCATGTATGCCCAAGATCCCGTGGTGGAGAAGGGATTGCAGCATGGCCATTCCCCCCTGGAGGGTGATTTCTCACTTTCTTTCTCTCTGACTCTCTCTGCATTTCTGGTGAGCGCACGTGCCTTATAGCAAAAACCTCTCCAAAAAGAAAAAAAAAAGGGCAGCAGAATGATGTTTGTAAGAGGCTGGGGAATAGGGCGATAGATGTTGGTCAATGAGTACAGTTTCAGATAGAAGAAATAAGTCCTAGAGATCTATTGTACATCATGATGACTATAGTTAATAATAATGTACAATTGTAGGGGCCAGTAGATGGCATAATGGTTATGTTGCTGGACTCCCACGTAGTTGACCATGGTTTGAGTCCTGGACCCAGGGATTTAAAATTCATGCTGGGCACGTGTGTGTATGTGCCCAAGATCCTGAGAGGAGAATAGAGGAGAAAGCATTGTGGCATGGCCATCCCCACTGGGGAGTGTTTTCTCACTTTCTGTCTCTCTGTCTCTCTCTGTCTCTCCTGTGAGCACATGAGCCATATAGCAAAAATCTCTCTCTAAAATAATAATAATAATAGTAATGCATCATATTTGTGGAGGGCATTGCATATGGAAGCCATCTTGAGAGCTCCGCCATCTTGAGAGCGGTCTACCATCTTAGAAATCATTAGGTTTCACTTCCTCATTGAGCAAACCTTCTCCCCCTGGGGTGGTTGGGTTTCTAGGCAATGGGAGAGATCCACCCACATCAATGATTGGTTCATACTGTTCTATCTCATTTGCATTTCAGGCAACCAATCGCTGTCTACTAGTCTGTATATAAGCTCGCAATTCTTCCTTAAACGAGACTTGATCAGCACCTCGTCTGGTCTCCACTCTGTGTGTGAGAGTTTTGTGTGTCTGTACATGGGTCCCTTTTTTCACCATCTTCACCCAGGTACCCGTTCGACTGTCCTGCAAGTCGGGGCACATTGTAAATGGCTGAGAGTAGATATTAAATGTTCTCACCAGACATAACGCATACACAGAAAACATATAATGTGATATATATTAGCTTGATTGTGGTGGTCATTTTATAATGGATACATATATCAAAACTTAACATTACATATCATAAATCTATATAACATTATCTGTAAATTATACCTCAATAAAGCTTGTGTTTGTTGTGGTGAAGGGAGAATTTCACTACAAGTAACAGTGACACTGTTGTCTTGACACTGTAATATAGGGCTCAGTTTTGGGGTTTCTGTGGGATCAGGTCATACAGAAAGGGGAGTGGAAGACTTCTAGTGACAGTTAATTTTACTTGGACCTATGTTTTATAAATGGGTGTACCCTGTTCAAACATACCGTGGAAGACCTCCTACTCCATTTATTATTACAATAGTAGGAAGGGACGAGCTCTGTGGCTTGGTGATTAAGGCAGCCAGATCTCACATGGCCAACTGTATGGGTTCAGTCCCAGACCTGGCAACTTAAGAAACATGGTAGGCATGTGCGTGTGCATGGCCAAAATCCCTAAAGGAGGAAGAGATGGAGAAGGGATTACTGTGTGGCCATTCTCCATGGAGAGTGTTTTCTCCTCCCTCTTTCTTTTTCCCTTTTTCTGCTATAGGACATGTGCACTTCCCAAAGAGAGAGAGAGAGAACCCTCCCCCCTCCAGGGGGAATAGCCATGCCATAATCCCTTCTCCTTTAATCTCCTCAGGATTGGGGGCATGCACACACATGTGCCTAACGTGATTTTTTTAAGCTTCTAGGTCAGGGACTCAAATCATGGAGTTGATCGTGTAAGATCCAGCACTTTAACCTCCTGGCCCTCTTCTCCCTTTCTCTATTTCTATCTCTCTGGTGAGCACATGTGCCC
>NW_006203577.1:2711992-2731684 GCF_000334495.1 Tupaia belangeri chinensis
AAAAAGAAAAAAAAAAGGGCAGCAGAATGATGTTTGTAAGAGGCTGGGGAATAGGGCGATAGATGTTGGTCAATGAGTACAGTTTCAGATAGAAGAAATAAGTCCTAGAGATCTATTGTACATCATGATGACTATAGTTAATAATAATGTACAATTGTAGGGGCCAGTAGATGGCATAATGGTTATGTTGCTGGACTCCCACGTAGTTGACCATGGTTTGAGTCCTGGACCCAGGGATTTAAAATTCATGCTGGGCATGTGTGTGTATGTGCCCAAGATCCTGAGAGGAGAATAGAGGAGAAAGCATTGTGGCATGGCCATCCCCACTGGGGAGTGTTTTCTCACTTTCTGTCTCTCTGTCTCTCTCTGTCTCTCCTGTGAGCACATGAGCCATATAGCAAAAATCTCTCTCTAAAATAATAATAATAATAGTAATGCATCATATTTGTGGAGGGCATTGCATATGGAAGCCATCTTGAGAGCTCCGCCATCTTGAGAGCGGTCTGCCATCTTAGAAATCATTAGGTTTCACTTCCTCATTGAGCAAACCTTCTCCCCCTGGGGTGGTTGGGTTTCTAGGCAATGGGAGAGATCCACCCACATCAATGATTGGTTCATACTGTTCTATCTCATTTGCATTTCAGGCAACCAATCGCTATCTACTAGTCTGTATATAAGCTCGCAATTCTTCCTTAAACGAGACTTGATCAGCACCTCGTCTGGTCTCCACTCTGTGTGTGAGAGTTTTGTGTGTCTGTACATGGGTCCCTTTTTTCACCATCTTCACCCAGGTACCCGTTCGACTGTCCTGCAAGTCGGGGCACATTGTAAATGGCTGAGAGTAGATATTAAATGTTCTCACCAGACATAACGCATACACAGAAAACATATAATGTGATATATATTAGCTTGATTGTGGTGGTCATTTTATAATGGATACATATATCAAAACTTAACATTACATATCATAAATCTATATAACATTATCTGTAAATTATACCTCAATAAAGCTTGTGTTTGTTGTGGTGAAGGGAGAATTTCACTACAAGTAACAGTGACACTGTTGTCTTGACACTGTAATATAGGGCTCAGTTTTGGGGTTTCTGTGGGATCAGGTCATACAGAAAGGGGAGTGGAAGACTTCTAGTGACAGTTAATTTTACTTGGACCTATGTTTTATAAATGGGTGTACCCTGTTCAAACATACCGTGGAAGACCTCCTACTCCATTTATTATTACAATAGTAGGAAGGGACGAGCTCTGTGGCTTGGTGATTAAGGCAGCCAGATCTCACATGGCCAACTGTATGGGTTCAGTCCCAGACCTGGCAACTTAAGAAACATGGTAGGCATGTGCGTGTGCATGGCCAAAATCCCTAAAGGAGGAAGAGATGGAGAAGGGATTACTGTGTGGCCATTCTCCATGGAGAGTGTTTTCTCCTCCCTCTTTCTTTTTCCCTTTTTCTGCTATAGGACATGTGCACTTCCCAAAGAGAGAGAGAGAGAACCCTCCCCCCTCCAGGGGGAATAGCCATGCCATAATCCCTTCTCCTTTAATCTCCTCAGGATTGGGGGCATGCACACACATGTGCCTAACGTGATTTTTTTAAGCTTCTAGGTCAGGGACTCAAATCATGGAGTTGATCGTGTAAGATCCAGCACTTTAACCTCCTGGCCCTCTTCTCCCTTTCTCTATTTCTATCTCTCTGGTGAGCACATGTGCCCGCTAACACACAAAACTACAATGCTAGAAAGATAAGACTCAAAAAGACATGGAAATGCAGAGGTTTCTCATAAACTGACAGAAAGAATTCCTTAAGAAAACCATACATATGTGTAAGATTTTTTAAGAATTATTTTATTTTATTTTATTATGATTATTATTTGTATTTGCTATAGAGCATACACACACACCAGAGACAGAAAGCAATTGACAGAGAAAGTGAAAAAGCAAGCCGCCAGGTCTTGGACTCAAACCACCATCAGCTATGTCAGAGTTCAGCAACTTAATTACTATGCCACCTGCCTGCCCCATGTTCATAAGATTTTAAAGAAGGGGGCCAACATGGTGGTTAAGCCACTGGACTCCCATATGACTAACCGCAGTTTGAGTTCCAGATCTGGTGGCTTGAAAATTACACTGATTGTGTGTGTGTGTGTGTGTGTGTGTGTGTGTGTGTGATGGCCAAAATTGTGAGGAGAGAATAGAGGAGGAGGGATTTCAGCACGGCCATCCCTCTGGGGGTAGGGGGATAATTTCTCATTTTTTCTCTTCTGCGATGCATGCACCCTATTTTTTTTTTTTTAAAAAAAGAGAGATTTTAAAGAAGACAGATAATTGCACATTCTACATTCTGAGAGAGTATATGCAATTTCTCACTTTTTCACTTCTGCAATGCATGCACCCTATTTTTTTTTTTAAAAAAGAGAGATTTTAAAGAAGACAGATAATTGCACATTCTACATTCTGAGAGAGTATATGCATAAGGAATCTTTAAAAAGTTCATGAAAACTGTGTATCATGAAAAGTCTATGCATGCGTTTCAATTTTTTTGCACTAGAATAAAGTTGTACTTTAATTTCATTCTTCCATAAGCTTTCTTCAATTATTTCTACATTTTACGATTTTTAATTTATATTCAATCATTGCACATCTCTGTAACACACAATACGGTTTGACAAAGTATGCATTCAGTATGTGACAATCAAGTCGAGGATAGTACCGTAGACATCATTTTTACCAGAGAGCTTTACATTCTTGTGTCTGTTAAGTGTTTCACCCAAACTTTTGAAGCACCTTCATTAATGAGCATAACTTCGTTATTAACTTTTTAAAGGAGATATTTCTTCCAATTGGGTTTATGTTTACAATTTCTGGACTATGGACATCTGGTAGAAATTGACAAATAGTCTAAGAGGAAAATAACAAATTCCCCCCCCCTTTTTTTTTTCCTTTTCTTTTTCTATTTTCCTACCTCTTTGACTGACAACAGTAATGAAGAAATATTGCTTTTTCTTATTAAGTATTACCGTTTAAGGCAAATTTTCCAAACTTAAGTGCAGAGATATTTTTGTAATATTCTTTTATATGCAATTACTCTTTTCCATCCTTTGGAAAAGAGCACATGGAGGAGACTGTGGGAGGAAAGCAAAGAAATATTTTTTTCAGCTTTGGAGATTCAAGGTATTATAATTACTCAAGTGAAGGATAGTTCTAGCTTAGCTACAAGACAAGGAAGAAGGACTCTAGGTATCTAAAAGGCCTGAATGAGGTAAGCAGAAGACTGAAGAGCAGGGTACTTTGGAATTTAGTTTTTTATTAAAAAAAATAATTTACAAAGCATGGGAACAGTTCTCTGAAAAAATTAATCATAGGAGGGATTTTTCCTTTGTAAATATTTTTATTATAAAATACAGGTTCATTTTGTACCTGTAGGAGAATGGATTTTTAACCGGGGATTCATGAGTACAGAGCCTTACCCCTCTCCATCCCTTCATTTCATGTTTCCAATCCTCTGACCACCTCCTCTTCTGCTTCCTCTTGGAAAAGGATTTATTAATCTGCTTGTTCAGAATCAAGGATACTATGATATTAAGTAGACCATATTTTAGGGGTAGATTTGCTCTTCTGGATTCACATGTAGCACACTCTCATTTACTTCCTTTCTGGAATTGAGGTTGGCATGCTCCCTTGAGGCACTCTAATCATTCTCTTCCCTCTCCACTATTTGGCTATATCAATAAGTTTGCAAGGGTCCTTCCTCTCTTGTGCTCAGCTTCCCAGAGACGAGAGTCAGAAGCCTCTCTTAGCTCTTTGTTCTTGCAATCCAGTTTATATCAAATAGCCCTGCATTTGACATTTCAAATGTTACACCTGACAGGTATAGGGAGACCTCAGGCAATGAATCCAGAACATTCCCACGTGAGTCCAGCATTGAGACAACATTGCCCTTAGCATTGCGCTATTACAACTGGCTAGTATAATTTTTTTTAATATTTAGCTTCCCTTGTGATATGTACACTCCATTAGAGAGGGGAACTTGTATGTATCTTGTTGAACACTGTTTTCCAGATACATTTTGTTTGGAGAAGCTAGGAAGCAGCAGGTTAAACTCCCACTGCAGCTGGTTAGAAGGTATTTTTATGTATGTGTGTGTGTACATTTGTGTATATTTGCACTTTGGGAGAACTGTTTTCTTCTCCTCCTCTTCCTCCTCCTCTTCTTCTTTTTCTAGAGGGCATGTGTGCCTACCAGAGGGAGTAAGGGAGATACAAACAGGGAAAAAGAGAAAGCACGCTGCAGTGGGGGCACAGCCATGCTGCAATCCCTTTGCTTCATTTTTCCTTCCCACCAGGATTTGGGGCATGGGCACACATTCTTCTGGAGCATTCTTTAGCCATTGGGGCCAGTATTCAAATTGTGATCAGCCATGTGGGATCTGGTTCCCAATGCACAGGCCGTAACTACTGCACTAGAGGGTCAGCCTTGAGAGAGTTCTACCTTTATTCTGACCTCATTTTTTTAAACCCAAACAAATTGTTTTATGTACAATGATATGATACAATAAAAGATGTTGGATATGAGTTCAAAATAATAGCACTATTACTAGCAAGAACTACTATTTATTGACTGCCTATTATAGGATTGAAAGAGTTCTAACCTTTTGCAATTTAATGTTTACTACTGTATCTTGAGGACAGCTTGTAATAAATAACGCTTGTAAGGTGAGAAACTGAGACACAGAGAAAATTAAATAATTTGCAAAGTATTAGTTGCTAATGGGAGTGAAATTTGAACCCAGACTGACCGACTCTACATTTTGTGTTTTTTTTTTTCAAGGCACATTTAATTTAATATAAAGAGTGCAGTACAAAAGGCTTAAATACAATGAAAGAACACATTCCCCCATTAACACCAACGACAATGCTCTTTTAACATGTGCCTGTTGAATGGAATGGGGATTTCATAACGTTCACTACTGAAAAAAAAAAAAAAAGGTAACGCAGTAGGTCTCGTCACAGCCCAACGTCCTTATACAATCTAGTTGTGAAATGAATGCTTATAATGCTTCAAACAGTTTTGACCTAGACTTCGATACCACACCTTCATGTTTGTACAGTCCTCAGTAAGATTATCTACAGTTTTTGAAACCATTCAAAGAACAAACCATTGATTAAAACCACATCGATTTAAGGCTCAATCAAGTCGAACAGAGCCCCAAATTAAATGGTTAAAGATATGCACTACTTGTACTGACATCTATCATTTGATTCTCTCATGACTATTAGAGTTCGTTCTTAGCAAATAAACCCTTTAAAGGCAAAATTCACCTCATTTGAGCTTTAACCCAGAAGTTCAGTAACAATCATGAAGTCCACAGTCTTATTGGCAAAACTGACATACAGTGTCTAAGTCACTATGCTCAAGGTTAAGAGCCATGCGTATTCCATCTTTACATTTTACTGGAATTTTACTTGTTTAATTCATGATTTAAAATCTCTAGGTTTTCATTCCTCCAAACAGTCTGAAGACACAGTGTGCCACAGACTTAAGACTTCTGTTTCTCCCTCTATTTTCTTCAAACAGGAACATTTCTCAAGTGTCTACATGTTCTAGGAGGGGAATTTTTCCAAGATGACCACGTCTTCGGAATAGTCCGACGGCATCAGGCCTCTGAAGCAAGGGGAAGGGGAAGAGAAAAAAGATTATCAGGCGTAAACTTCCAGGCACTCAGTTCATTTGGGGCTTGTTCCAGCTTGTCTTTAGTCTGTTCCAGTTCACCTTTCATTTTTAGGAAAAACAAGTTGATCGCTGGGTCTACCATTGTTGATCTCAGTTGTTCAACACTGGGCAGCTGGACTTGCTTGAGGTACTGGATTTGAGTAGTACACTCTTGCATCTCTTGTTCCTTGGTCGCTAGTCGCATTACAAGGATGTTTTGTGTGTGCAGATTCTTGCTGTTGTTGCTTTAGTTTTTCTTCGGACTCCCTTAAGCCAGTTACATCATTAGAGTTAAGATCTGTGTACTTGCCCTCCAAGGCTTGCACATGTGCTTCATATTGTTTCCATCTCAGGATTAACTCATCTCGTGCCATAACTTTGAAGTCTGTTTCACTCAGTCGAACCTTTTTGGGAAGAGGTTCTTCGTTAGTCATCTTGAATCCGCGGAGTTGCCTCCCGGCCCCGGCCGCAGCCTCTGCCAGCTGCCTGGCACCGCTGGGACAGGGAAGGCGAGGGAGGACGGCCGCTGGCCTAGCCCCATCCTAGCCTTGAGGTGGAAGGCAGGAGCTATTTCCGCGTGGCACGCTCAGGCCTTTCCCCGGAGTCTGGGGCGCGCCCCCGCGGCCGCCGGGGCTCAGCTAGCTCCGCGGGGGCCGGAGGGAGGCGGCCCTGCATTTTGTGTTTTGAACAGCCATACTGCCTGGGTATAGAGTCTTCCTCCGTTACACGCGAATGGAGTTGCTCCCTTGATCTGCTTTTCTCAACTTGAAATCACAATAATTATCTCAGGCCCACAGGGAGTACTTGGTGATAAAATGTATGACTATTTTGGAGAAATGTAAAATAATATTAATGTATATAGAGTTACAATGAGATTGATGAATACAAAAATTCTATCTTTACATTTATTAATATTATTAATGTGTCGTTAATAAACGTCTCATTAGCTGTTTAGCCAATAAAAATATCTTGACATAAGGGAAATAATAAGCAGATGCTAGCAGATCAATAAAGCAAAAGAAACACAAAGTGCTCTGGACTCGGGAACCAGCAGTTAGCGTAATGGCTATGTCGCTGGACCCCCACGTAGTCGACCACGGTTCACGTCCTGGACCCGGTGGCTTAAAACTCATGCTGGGCACGTGTGCGTGCGTGCACAAGATCCGGAGAGGAGAACACAGAGGAGAAGGGGTTGCGGCGTGACCATCCCCCCTGGGGGGTGATTTCTCGCTTTCTGTCTCTATGTCTCTCTCGGTCTGTCTGGCGAGCACATGTGCCCTATAGTGAAAATCTCTCCAAAAATAAAAAGTGCTCTGGACTTGACCTTACAACAAGTCCTTGAAAGTAAATTTTCAAATTTTGAAATAAAGAAGACATTCTTAACCCTGCTGGAAAAAAAATGAACCAGTGTCATCAGAAAACCACCTGTTCACATATGTCTGACAGGACTGAATTGAGGAAGGAAATCTTGGTGCAAAGATAGAAAAGAGGTAAGATGGCCAATACAGGTGAAATTCATTCTCAACGCTCTTCTAACTCACAATTAGTGAAAATAAGGAGGAGTAGGGAGCCATGGACAATTATTCGGATGACTGTTTGGAGACGGAATGTAAAACAGGCAGGTTGGCCCTGTTTTCACAAGCCCTGTGCAAACCTCACACACACACTCACGCACAGCCGGGCAGGAAACAGTGCAGCATCTGCTTCCAAACTGAAGAGTTAGCATGAGTAACTGGGTCACAGAAGTGATGCAATGTTCCAGGTGGTTGGCAACACCCCAAAGGCATGGAGACATCCTCATCCCTGTGCTGGAAGACTCGGTACTAGAAGATGCCAACCTTCTTCATTTCAAGATTGGTGACAGGAGAAGAATTCTCAAAGGCAAAAAATAAACCTCTAATCAAGGGTGATAAACCACACAGGAAAGATAAGTTTCATTAAAGGAAGGCACCATATAAGGAAAAAAATGACTAAATATATGAAAAGCTCAAATATTGAAAAGAAAGTGAGAAAAGAGCCGATAACTATAGGTGATATAATTGCCTTCACTGAAAATTCAAGTGAAACAGAATGACAGTTTATTTAAATTAATAAACAAGTTCATCCAGGAAAAGATTACAAAAGGATTTAAGATCATTCTTGGCACATAGTAATTACTGTGTAAGTCTTAGCTATTTATATGGCAATGGGCAATAAAAAATGGAAGTGAAGAAACCTGATGGACCAGCTCTGTGGCACAGTAGTAACACACTGCATAAGACAACCGTGACTACCAGGGTTCAAATCTCCAGCCATGGCAGCCTGAAACATGCCAGGCACACACATCAGTGCCCAAGATCTGATGGGCTGGTGGACTGGAGGGAGTTAATCATGACACACTGAGACCCTCCAGAGGGTGCTTCTCTCTCTGACTCTCATGCATGCATGTGCTCTGTCATGAATGAAGGGGGGGAAACCTTAAATATAAAAGCTTTGAGGAAAAATATATACATTACTAGTGAACACCATGAACATGGAAATAAGTAGAGTAAGTCATGTTTAAGAATTAGAATATAGACTAGGAGATGGGGTGCTGGACTCTCACATGGCCAACCACAGATCAAGTCCTGGACCTGGTAGCTTGAAATCACACCAGGTGCATATGCATGCATGCCCAAAATCCCAGGAGGAGAAGGAATTGTTGTGTGGCCATCCCTCCACAGGGGGTTAGAGGGAGTGAGTTCTCACTTGCCCTCTCCCTGTCTCTCTCTGGTGAGCACATGTGCCCTATGGCAAAAACCTGTAAAAAGAAATTTAGAAAAATATAGGGCTAATCACCACAGCTTAGTGTTAAGGGAGTCAGATCTTACATGGCCAGTCATGGTTCAAATCCCAGCCCTAGCAGTTCAATGAACATGCAGGGCTCAGGTGCATGTGTGCCCTAACTCTTAACAGGATGGAGATATGCAAAAGGAATCACAGCATGACCAAGCCTCATTGGAAGATGTTTTCTCCCTCTTCCTCTTCTTCTTCCTTTCTCTTTCTCTCTCTCTCTCTCATTGGTGAGCAGATGTGCCCTAAGGTAAAACAAAATCTTTGAATAATTTTTTTAAAAGAACAAAGAAGTCTAGCTATAACATGAAAACATATTGTTAAGTACATGGCTAAACAAGTACAGTATATATATATATATATAAAAGAAAATGCTCAGAGATTTAAGAAAATAAAGTAAAATCCAACATATATTGAGAGGATTAAACCTTGAAATAGGGTTCTATCCTAACAGTGTCTGAAGATCCAGGATTTATAGGCTGTGAGGAAAATAAAATGTCACAAAGCTGAGTATCCACTCAAAATGTCCTAGGAAAAAAGCAGTCATCAAACTGGAGATTAATTAATAGAAGAAGCCTCTTTGGCCCACATGTACCTGGAGTATGAGATGCTATGCTTCTCTGTGAGAAAGAACTATAAACAAATCGAAACAAAACCCTCCTCCTCAGAAAACGGAGCAACAAACCTATCATAGGTGTCACCTTGGAAATGAGAAAAAGATGGAAAATCATTTCCACTGAGAATTCATAACCAGAAACTAGCCCTCAAACATGTTGGCAATATTTAATCCCCAAAACCTCAATCCAAGAATTTGGTTTTTCATTTGTTTGCTTATTTTTTTTAATTAATTCATTTATTTCTTCCCGGAACAAGAGGGAAATACAGAGAGAGAAAAAAACTTCAGAGGTAAGCAGCCTCAAAAAGGTCTTCAGGCCATGAGACTCCCAGTCTCCGTTGGCCCAGCCCACCAGTACGGTGTGTTCAAGACATCCCAGGATGCAACCCTGGACCTTTCCCTGTGCATCTAGTTGCTATACTGCTGCCCCACCATCTGGCCCTGTCCCCAGGAATTTGTTTTAAAATGATGTCTTCAGTTGCCTGTAAGAAGCAAAAAGAAAACCTTCGGTGGAGAAAAGCAACTCAGACATAGATCCCCAAGAATACCCATAGATAAATTCCTTGAAACAGTTACAGGGGAGTCAAAAACATGCGTACATGTAACACATACACATGCACGTGGGGAGGAAACAGATCGTCACAGGTGAATACCAGTAGAAACAAAATGCGATCATCTGCTCTTACACAAGGTAAACCACAGTTTTTGGGTTTTTTTTTCTACTTGTCTAGAAATGTGAAAACATGATAAAAGGGGAAAAGAAAGCAGGGAAACCCAAATGGATCAAGAAATAGGTATTAGTTGTGCATATATTGTGAATTATAGCGTTGATACTAGTAATATAACTAAGATGTAGTCCTTGCTTTCAAAGAGGTCAGTCTAGCTAGAGGAATAATAATATAGGGACCAGCAGTTGGCATAATGGCTGTTTTGCTGGATTCCCATGTAGTCGACCCTGGTTCGAGTCCCGGACCTGGTGGCTTAAACTCATGCTGGGCACATATGCGTGCGTGCCCAAGATCCAGAGAGGAAAATGAAGAAGGGATTGCGTCGTGGCCATCCCACCTGCGGGGGGGAGGGAGTGATTTTTCACTTTCTATCTCTCTGTCTGTCTTTCCGGTGAGCGCATGCACCCTATAGCAAAAACCTCTCTTAAAAAAAAAATAGAGAAGAAAGAGAAATAACAATGTGTATATTAAAATAACTTATATGGTGGGACCAGCAGATGGTGTAGTGGTTACATCACTGGACTCCCATGTGATCAACCACGGTTCAAGTCCTAGACTTAGAAGCTTAAAATATGCCAGGTGCATGTGTGTGCATGCTGAAAATCCTGAGAGGAGACTGGAAGAGAAGGGACTGAGGCATGGCTGTTCCCCTGGGAGGGGGGGTAATTTCTCGCTTTTTGTCTCTCTGTCTTTCTCTGTCTCTCTGGTGGGAGCATGTGCCCTAAAGTAAAAAATCTCTCTTAAAAAAATAGTAATAATTTATATGGGAACCAGTGGATGTCATAATGGTTACCTCGCTAGACTCCCACATGGCTGACTGCAGTTCCAAGTCCCAGACCTAGAGGCTTGAAACTCACACCAGGCACGTATGCTCACCCAAAAAATCCTGAGAGGAGAATGGACGAGATGGGATTGCAGTGTGGTCATCCCCCCGGGGGCTGATTTTTCACTTTCTGTCTGTCTGTCTCTGTCTCTCCAGCAAACACACATGCCCTATAGAAAAAAAAGAAAAAAGAAAAAACAAAACAAAACAAACAGACAAAAACCTCTTTTAAATAAATAAATAAACTATGTGAACCAGAGCTATGAGCCCCCAAAGGAGGAGCGAGGGCAACTGTGACCTAAAAGGCTCAGAGGTAGGCAGGACTTAAAGTGGGCAAAAAGGAAGAATAATCTGCATAGTTTCAGAGAAGTGGAGGGATAATTCTGGAACCCAAGAAATACACAAAGGTAGAAATTCACAGAGACTATTCAGAGAATAGGAACAGGCCCCTGGGCCCAATTATTCTGCAAGGAAGAATGCCTGAAAGTCCTTCTAAAGGAAGAAAACTGACAACACCCAGGAAACAGACTAAAAGGGCAGGAGCACATCAACACAGTGCTATCTGGCTAATTGGCTAATTGACCAATGAACTGCTGCTTACCAAATAATAGTACAAAATTAGCCATCAGCTTATTGCAAAATCAAGCATCTATTATCCAGTTGTGTAAGTGGGAAGTATGTCTGATCAGCAGTTAGGAGACCTTCAATTCTCTTCCTAGATTTGCTGCTGGCCAGCCTTAAAATGGAAATGATTTGAGAATCCGCTTTTACACATGGAGGAGGACAAATTAATGATCCCATTTACTGGGTTCAACTTCACAAATCAAAATGGAAGGACTGCCTCTCTTCATTCCTTTAGTACTCAGAAGAGGGAGCTCCCTATGACGACTGAGATTTGTTTCAGTAGCAGCCATTCCCTTGTTATTTATCATTCTGAGTTTCATTACCCGAGAAATCCACAGGGTGGCAATAATCGAACTAAAAGTAAACTCTGGCTGAGATTCTACAAAACCACGTTCTTCAACAGCTCATGTTTATAGATTTCCTTCCCTTGGTTTTACACTGTCACCGAGGTTACTGAAGGTGGCCGGACGCAGACCACATGCCAAGCATGAGAGTGGTGACTTCCACAGGAGAAGCGACTGTCATCTGGCCTAGGCATCCCCACAGTATGCAAAGGAGACTTGACCACGCTCATCTTCATTTTACAGAAGAAAATAGGAAGAGTGAAATCAGGTAAAGCATCTAAGGTAATACAATACCAAATAATCTAGCCAGAATTCAGGCCATAGAGTAGGATCAATGTTCATGGCCCTTTCACCACAGGATGCTGAGCGTTTGGAAGAAAAACCATGAGCCTTTCTTCCTAATTATCCTCCCCATTGGTGTAGAAATGAGATTTTAAGGGGCAAGCCGTGTAGCCTAATGGTTAAGAGAGCTGGACCCCACATTCCCAATCATGGTTATAATCCTAGCCCCAAAGCTTGAAAAAACATGCTCGGTGCATGTACATGCATACCCCAAGTCCCAACAGAATGAAGAAATGGAGGGGAAGAAATCGCAGTGTGACCACACCCCATTGAAAGATGCTTTCTCCCCCCATTTCAAACCCTTGTTTCTCTGTCTCACACATACTTTCTGGCAATTAAAAAAATAATAATAAATAAAAGAAGAAGAAATTAGACTTTTGCTGTTTTCTCTTATTTTACTGTTATTTTTTTAATTTGCTATAGGTGAGACCGGCAGGTATTGTAGTGGTTAAGGTACTGAACTGCTGACCATGGTTCAAGTCCCAGACCTGGTGGCTTGAAACTCATACCAGGCACGTGTGCGCGTATGCTCGAAATTCTGAGGCGAGTATAGAGGATAAGGGATTGCAGCAAGCCCACCTCCCCTGGGGTTGGGGGTTGATTTCACTCTTTCTCTTTCTCTCTCTCTGTGTGTTTGTGTGTGTGTGTGTGTGTGTGTGTGTGTGTGTGTGGGGAGCAAACGTGCTCTATGGCAAAAATATGTCTCTTTTTAAAAATTTGCTATAGGACACATGTGCTCACCACAGAGAGAGAGGGACAGAGAGAGAAAGTGACAAAGTACCTCCCCCCGCCCCCCCGCCCCACCCCAGGGAAGATGGCCACATCACAATTTCTCCTCAACCATTTCTTCTCTCTGGACTTTGGGCACACATGCACGCGCATCCAGCAGCTTCTCAAACTGCAGCTCTGGGACTTGAACCGCACAGCTGGCCATGTGGGATCTAGCCACATTAGCCACCACACCACTGGCTGGTCCCTGCTAATTTCTTTATAACTGAAAGGAAGCTTGAAAGGTTTGATCCATTTTTAGCACTGGACAATACGGATGATTTTCCTAGCCACTATTAAATTATGATTTGATAGCTACAGCAATTTCAATTTTAGGGTTTATTTCAAGGTTGCTTGAATTACTTTCCTGCTTCTTAAATGAAGTAGAAACATTTCTTCTTTAAGGATTATCTTTTCTTTCTTTCTTTTTTTTTTTTTGAAGAAGTTTTTGCTATAGGTCACGTGCGCTCGCCAGACAGACAGAGAGAGACATAGAGACAGAAAGCGAGAAATCCCCCCCCAGAGGGGATGGTCATCCCACAATCCCTTCTCCTCCATTCTCTTTTTGGGATCTTGGGCATGCACGCACACGCGCCCGGCGTGAGTTTTAAGCCACCGGGTTCGGGACACGAACCACGATCGACTACGTGGGAGTCCAGCGACATAGCCATTACGCTAACTGCTGGTTCCCAAGGATTATCTTTTTTTAATTTCATTTTATTTTTATTTTTCCTTTTTTTTCTTTTTTTTCCCTACTATATGGTGTGTGCACTCACTAGAGAGAGAGGGGGGAGAGTGGAAAATCACTCTCTGGGAAGATGGCTGTGCTACAATCCCTTTTCTTCCATTCTCCTCTTGGGATGTTGGGCATATACACACACACACACACACACACACACACACACACACAGGGTGTGTTTTTCAAGCCACTGGGTCCAGGATTTGAATTATCCAGTCAGCCAAGTAGGATCCAGTTCCCTTAACCTCTGCACCACTTGCTGACCCCAACTTCAATGGCTCTTAATCTTAGTCAAGGCACCTTGAGTTAGAAATAACGCATTTTCAAACTGAGTTGGAATGGGGGAAGGACAATGGTTCTTTAGTGTAACTACTGGGCATTTCAAAGAACCCAAAGATAAGAGGTGATACAGAAATTAGAATTTAAAAAACCAGAAAGCCATTGAGAATGATGATCATTGCTCCTACTCTTTTCTCTCTCCACATTCTATAGTCATGATTCTCTTGGTGTGACTGGGCTATTGCCTCTTTCTAAAGACTGTCTCTCTCTTCTCTATACCACACAGTTCCTGAATTCACATACCCACGGCTTCAGTGACTAGCACAGACTCACATGGATCTTTGAATTCTAACTCCTAATCTCCAAGGGAGAGAATTCAATATGGTCGGGAAGCAGCTAGAGAACAACTAAGCACAAAAAAGGGAAGAGTATCATGAAGGATGTTCTGAGACACACAGACACCCTAGAAAATGTATGTTACAACTGGCAAAAATATCTTTCTGGTAAATTAAAAAAGAAGTAATTCAGGGCTGGCTAGGCGGCACAGCAGAACACACTGCTCAAGCGAAGTTGGATCTTTATAGAAAATAGCAAGTTTGATTCCTCGGTCAGCCTGCACAGTCAGGCATGCACACCCTGACCTTGTCTGGTTGGGGAGGTAATGGTAGGCGTGATACTCCGTTGAGGTTATTTGTTTCTCTCTCTCTCTCTCTTTGTTTTACTCTCAAGGAAGCAAGAAAAAATTAAATAATAATAATAATACATTTCCCAGAAGATCAAGATGAAACTCTTTAAAAAAAAATTGGCAGAGATTGCATGTACTGGCCTGAGAGAAACAGAGAAAGGGAGAGGAAGAAAGTACTGGACACATACACACTTGGGTATGACCATGCTGTAATCCCTTCTCCATTTCTTCATCTGCTGGGATTTGGAGCACATGTAAACGCATGCCTGGTGTTTTTTCAAGCCACTGGGGCTTTAATGGCTGCAATCCCTTCTCCTCCATTCTCCTCTTGGGAGTACACACACACACACACACACACACACACACACACACTGTGCTTTTCAAGCCACTGGGTCCAGGATTTGAACCACCCAATAGGCCAAGTGGGATATAGCTGCCTTAACCTTTGCACCACTTGCTGGCCCCAACTTCATTGGCTCTTAATCTTAATCAAGGCACCTTGAGTTAGAAATAATAAATTTTCAAGTTGAATTAAAGGAGGGGAGGAATGAGGATGATTTTTTAGTGTAACTATTGGACTTTAACTGTTGTGCTACTGTGCAGACTCCGGACATTAATTTTTCTATTTAGCAGAAGAGAAGGGTAGAAGTTAACTGCATTACAAGCACGAACTGCTATCAAAAGCTAAATCACATGCTACCTAAGCCCAACATTCCTGGTTCTCAAACTATACTGAACTTCAGAATTGCCTGAGGGGCTTGTTAGAATACCAATTGCTGGCTGCCAGCCATCTCCCACCCTTTCAAATATCTGATTCACTAGGCCTGAGATGTAGGGTTCAATAATTTGCATTTCTAGGGAACCAGCAGTTAGCGTAATGGCTATATCGCTGGACTCCCACATAGTTGACCCCGGTTCGCATCCCGGACCCGGTGGCTTAAAACTCACGCCGGGCATGTGTGTGTGTGTGTGTGTGTGTGTGCACGCGTGCGCGCGCGTGCCCAAGATCCCGAGAGAAGAATGGAGGAGAAGGGACTGCAGCGTGACCATCCCTCCTGGGGGGTGATTTCTCGCTTTCTGTGTCTATGTCTCTCTCTGTCTGTCCAGCGAGTGCACGCGCCCTTTAGCGAAAAACTTCTCCAAAAAAAAAAAAAAAAAAAAAGTACATTTCTAGCAAATTCCCAGGTGGTGCTGATGTTGGTCTGGGGATTGCACTTTGAAAAATGTCTGCTAAAAGCTCAGGACAGAAATACATTTCTAAGTGACATCTTTCTAAGTTCATACAGTTATATGAAACACAACCAAATGTATGAAGAACAATAAGCAAACAAACACATAGCGAAACTTTCCACTGACCTGCATCTCAAACTCCTGCTTTACCTGAGTTGGAAACGAAGATAATGGTAGTTATGAAAGTTAATAATATGTAGATGCATTCACAAATGACATCCCACATACTCTCAAAGTTCACTGAAAGCCCAGACTCTGGAATCAAAGCTAGTAATAGATGATATGAAAGGGGGAAAAAAAAAAACTCAGATTGTCATGAGTTTGAGAAGAAACAGGTGACTTAAAAAACATGCCAGGCACATGTGTGTGCATGCCCAGAATTTTGACAGGATGAGAAATGGAGAAGGGATTGTGGCATGACCACACTCCATTGAGGAATGCTTTCTCCCTCTCCTTCTCCCTTTCTCTCTCTCTGTCTCTCTCTAGTGAGCACATATGCCCTCTGGCAATTCTAAAAAAATAAAGTTAAGCATGAAAAGAAAGCAA
Source organism: Tupaia belangeri chinensis (assembly GCF_000334495.1). Classification (NCBI taxonomy): domain Eukaryota; kingdom Metazoa; phylum Chordata; class Mammalia; order Scandentia; family Tupaiidae; genus Tupaia; species Tupaia belangeri. The sequence goes on from NW_006203577.1 coordinate 2,728,249, forward strand.
ACAAACAAACAAAAAGGCTTAAAGTTTTGAGACTTGGAGGCTATAACAAATTTGGTATAAGGCAAATAATCATAAAGGAAATGACATTTGAGTGACACTCTGAAAAATATATATCTTGATAGGGAGAGATGACAGGATCATGCACATACGGTATGAAAGGGGAGTAGGTGAGGATGAAAATGCCCTAAAAATGCCTCAAAAGGCAGTTACATTATTCTATATCACTGACAAGATGATATGAAGAGGTTTATCCTATAAAGGAGATTCTGCTGTACTCGTCAGAGAAGATGAGCATCTACGTTGTAGAAGTTCAGGGTCAGATTTTGCACTCTGGGAACAGTATCTAGTAGCAGAAAGACTAAAGGGTTACTGGAGCAATGCAGGGGGAAAAAATGGAGACCAGATTACCAAAAATAAACTTTCTCTGCATCTTATTTTTGCTTAATTAGGTCTGCAAAAAAAGTCCCAGTGGAATAAGAAATATAAAAATAGTGAGCATTACTTAGAGAAAAGAAAACTAAGGAGGGCAAGGTATGAAATATGGACTAAATGAGGTGAGAACCTCTGATTCATAACTAGCCAGGGAACTTGAGTTGGGAAAGACAGGGATTAAGGAAACTCATCTTTGGGAAAGGCAAAGCATTTTGGCCTCAAATCATCAGGAATTTGACTTTACATTTTTGCCTATCTTTTTTTTTTTTTTTTTTTTGGAGAGATTTTCACTGTAGGGCGCGTGCGCTCGCCAGACAGACAGAGAGAGACATAGAGACAGAAAGCGAGAAATCACCCCCCAGGGGGGATGGTCACGCCGCAATCCCTTCTCCTCCATTCTCCTCTCGGGATCTTGGGCACACACGCACACACGCCCGGCATGAGTTTTAAGCCACCGGGTCCGGGACGCGAACCGCAGTTGACTACGTGGGAGTCCAGCGACATAGCCATTACGCTAACTGCTGGTTCCCAAGGTGGCTGTTATTTTTGAAGGCCTATCATGTGGTGAGTATTTTAATGTGTTATCTGATGGTGTTCTCTCAACTTGCTTTCAATAGATATTATAAAAGCCAGTAGTACACAATTGAACAAAAAGCCTCAGAGGGTTAGATAAGTCCTCAGATTCCATAGTAAGCAAATGGCAAACCTAGGCTTTAAACTTGTATGGCCTGACAAAATCTGTAATGATTTCATCATACCATTTTGGAAGCACAGTCAGCCATGTGGGATCTGGTTCCCTTAACCCCTAGGCTATGGAGTCAACCCCATGCTTAACTGTCTATACTGTGTGAAGCTTGCAATCCAGTGACAACAAAAGCTTTAAGAAGCCAGAAAAGGCTTCATCTAGAAGGCAAAGTTGGAACCCACTCTGAAAAGAAGAATGCTAGCTCTTGAAAAGCTTGCACAAAGGAGGAAGGTATTTGAGAGAGACTAAATTAGTCTGTAAACATGAAGATACGACAGCCTATGAATGCAAGCGGACTTCTGGGGGAGGCTTTGAATGGTAGATCTGACACAGAAATGCTCACACTAATCCCTTATGTAGGCCTACTAGACACCACTTTCCATGAAGATCCTCCTTTATGCTGAACTCAGCTGTGCTCCCAGAGTTCTTCTTACCAAGGCAGTCAAGGCAAACCTGGCTAGTCCATTGAAGTCTTCAATGGGATTTTAAATCTAGTTGTCAAAACCATATTAACGGAAATGTAGAGATCACTGACCAAATTTCAGTCTAGTGGAGCAAGTATTTTATACTAGGGAAAATGTTTACTATGAACAACTCAAATTAGCTCTCATTGGTGAAAGCTTTCTGTCACCAAGGTAAAGAGATGCTAGCACCGCTGGAGGGTGTACCAGGGGCTAAGAGAGAAGAGAAGTAATTAAAGGGCACAAGAAAAGGGCATGGCCAGTCAAGTTCAGGAATCCTATTATGTTTTTCCTTCTTCCCATCATTGAGGTGAGGGATTCATGACAAACAGGCTGTTACCTGGAGTGCCTAAAATAACCTTTGTGGGCTATGTGATCTTCTATCTTTCAGTAGTGTTTCAAAATTCTGTTTCAAGACCAAGCTGGTGGTTAAGGCAGCTGGATCCCACACAGCTGACTGAGCACTTTGAGTCCCAGACCCAGGAGCTTGAAAAGCAAGTGGGACATGAGAGCATGAATATCAAAAATGGCAAAAAGAGGAAGAAATGAAGAAGGGATTGGAATTACAGTATGATCATCCCCATGGCCACTACCACTTTCTTTTATTTGTCTACAGTGTCCACATGTACCCTCAAAAAAAAAAATCATTATCCATTGTGGAGGGCACTGCACACGGAAGCTATCTTGAGCTATCCGCCATCTTGAGCTATCCACCATCTTGGAAACCATTAGGCTTCACTTCCTCATTGAGCAAACCGTTTCTCAGAAATCATGTGACCAACCTTTCTTCCTGGGGGCGGTTGGGTTTCTAGGCAATAGGAGACATCCACCCACACCAATGATTGGTTCATGCTGTTCTATCTCATTTGCATTTCGGGCAACCAATCGGTGCCCACCAGCCTGTATATAACTCACCATTTTTCCTCAATAAATGGAAGAAGAAGAAGAATTGATCAGCACCTCGTATTGTCTCCACTCTGTGTGTGTGTGTGTGCGTGTGTTTGGCCCATCTCTCACTCCCTCCCCCCAGGGAACCTGTTCGACTGTCCCCCAGGTCAGGACAATCCATTTGATTTTGCTCAGACATAAATAAATGGCAAAATACTTCAAATGTGCAGTGGCCATTTATTTGTTATATAAGCACGTAATGCATTTTATATTTATGTTTTAATTTGGGTGTTTAGACCAATATATTACATCACATTCTACTCCATTCCCTACTATGATGCCATTCTTTCTGCTTTTAGGTCTTATGCTTCTTGGTACACCACTGATACCACTCCGACTCCTCTCCAGTGCCAACTCTGTGATTTTATTCTAGCAAGTGATAGACTAAGAAATTTAAAAAGTAAATTTGAAGGCCAGTTCCATTGCCTGGTGGTTAAGGAAGTCAAATCTCAGATTGCCGTTTGTTGGTCAAATCCCAGCTCTGGTAGTTTGAAAAACACACCAACACATTCTCCTCTCTCTCTCTCTCTCTCTCTCTCGTATGCACATGCCCTCTGGCAATTAAAAAAACATATATAAGGGACTATAGGTGAAAATGTGTGAGTGTGTGTGTATGTGTATATTTGAATATATGTGAAACTTTGGTCTACATTATTTTTTTAAATTTGTGATTAACCCTACTTGGGGAACCCATCCCACCAAAGTGGTGAGAAATTCAGAGACAAAAATGGAGCTGTGCCTCTCCTTCCCACTCCTGTCCATCCCAGCTAAGACTTGTACAGAGTAAACTGTTCAGTGTTTAGTCTAGAGAGTATTCACACTCACTGCTGAGATGAGCATCATCTAGCTT
>NW_006203577.1:2731715-2744091 GCF_000334495.1 Tupaia belangeri chinensis
TGCTCAAGTCCAGTATTTCTGTGATGCTGTGGCACTGTGTTCATGGGACTCGTCATAAGAGTTGAGAATCCTGAGAAACAGGGTAGGACTCAATGCGCCCACCATGAAGACATGCCCCATAAGCCGAAGACCTTCCAGGGACACGAAAGGGAGCAGGCTACAATCCAGTTCCCTGTAGTGATCTGTTGTTCCTTTCCCAGACTTGAGCATCTTTTCACCTTGGCTATTGCATATTGTTTTTCAAAGACACTAAGGCTTCTCCCCTTCTACTCTCAACACCCTAGCATAATTCCCTCAGTAGGCCTGGATTTTCCACAATATAAAGACAGTTCTTCTTGAAATAGCATCTGCTTCCAACTCTGCTAACGACTAATTGCCAAAATCTTGGCTTTCTCCTTGGAATGAGAAAAAAGAAAATCACAGAAACAAGCCTGGTTTAGTTAGAATTTTCTGATTCTTCTATTTCAACATAAATAACATTTGATGTAATTTACATAAATCAAATTGGAAATTTAAATAGAGTTGGGATAGCACAACAGAAGGGGAAATTGTAGTTAATTCTAGCATGTTAAGATAGAAACTACACACATACATGCATTAAATCAGTGTATAAAAATATATGAAAAGATAGAAAAACAGCCATACCTTTGTCAGTTATTCCACTCCACATATATCCTTCTCCCTCCTCTCCCTGTTTTCATGTGTTTGAACCCTGGAGGTTGACAGAAATGGAAGGAGGTGGGAGGATGAAGGCACAATGCTGATATGGCTTTTTCTACAATTTTCAAACAAACTTGCTGCTCTGATGAATGCCTGATTGCTTTCTACAGCTGATACTCTCACATAACTGCTAGAGGAAGCATGCTAGTGCACAGTGAAAGAGCTGATGCTGCCTGTGGACCTTGATAGACCTGAGTCTGAAGCTGAGTCTATGATCTACCAGCTTTATGACCTTAGGCAAGTCATGTACCATTCTGAGTTTTGGTTTCCTCATCCATAAAATTAGGATAGTGATACTAGCCTTGCAGGGCTGGTGTATAGATTAGGAAGGATGACTATAAGCCCCCTGTTTAGTACCTAGATCCTAGTTGGAACAAAATAAATGATACCTCCTATTAATATTCAAGTAATTATGCCACCCTCACTTCCACAGAAAATAGAAAATTAGAGGAGGACCTGAGAACATGATGGATTCAAAAATGGACTCAACTATAAGTTAAGGACAAGTGAAATTACAAGAATAGAAAACAAGGGTCAAGTGAAAAGAAGCATAAGTCTCTACCCAGGAAAAACATTTTCTCTCTCTCTCTCTCTCTCTTTTCATTTTTGTTTGCAGAGGAGTAGGGGAGAGGTGGAGGGATCTTTTGGTTATAAAACTTACTCTTAAAATGCATTTGGTCCCCATCAGGAATCCTAATCCAACTTTTTATTGACAGACTTGTATATCAAACAGTGCCATGGTCTATTTCTGTAGGCATGAGCAGCTTGCTCAAGAGTTTCAGCCATTATAGAAAACAGAAAATCTTGAGGGACCAGAATACATTGAGATCAGTAACAGACTAAGGTGTGCCCAGTTACACCTGCTGAGCAGTCATAATGAATATTATTTCCTAAGCTATAAAGAAGAGTCGAGTGATGGAATGAAATGTGGATGATCTCTAGAACAGGCTACTTCTGTCAAATAAGGGTAGTAAAATACGAACTAAGTATATCCCTATGGGCTTTTCATAGAAAGTCAAGTCTACATTTAATTATCAACTAATCCTCTCCCCACAAGCTTGTGGGTACATCAAAGGGACATCTCTAAGCCATTTTGTGATATGATTGAACTTCTTACCCTCTCATGCTTTGATGAAACTAAATAAGATCCTTCTTGGTACAATTAAACTGTGTTCTTTGCTTTATTCTTGTCAGATGTACTAAAATATCTAGGTAACATCAGAAAGGAGCTTCAAAAAGTTTATGGAAAAGTGGAATTAAAGTGTGAGTTTATTTTGATATAAAGAATGTTTTAAATCCATGCACAGTTTTTTCATAGCATGCATTTGCCATGAACTCTCCAAAACCCATCTTATATTTCATGTTTCTGAGTAAAACAACATCAGAATGTTTTGAAAAACCATACTGTACCCCATAAAGATGTACAATGATTATATATAAGCCAGAAATTATAGCAACAACAACAAAAAAGTATTAGTGGATATATTTCTGGAAATTTGTCACAAGATTATCTGTACTTACAAATTGTAATAAAACACAATCTAGTAAAGACATGAGCCTATGGTCTGAACATTTATATCCCTCCAAAATTCACATCTTGGAAGCTAATCACCAAGGTGGTGGTGTTAGAAGTTGGGGCCTTTAGGAGGTGATTAGGTCATGAGGGTACTGTCCTCACGTACAGTATTAGTGATCTTATAAAGAGACCTGAGGGAGCTTGTTGGTTCTCTTGCTCTATTGCAATTGTTTGGTCATATAGAAGGTATCATGTATAAGGAAAGGGCCCCATGAGACATCTAAACTACTGGCACCTTGATCTTAGACTCCCCAAGTCTCCAGCAATATGAACCATAAAATGTTGTTGTTTATAAATTACCCAGTCTAAGGTATTTTGCAGCTTGAATGAACTAAGATGATACATATCCCATCGTAACATTTGTTTTTGCTCAAACTCTGCTCCCCACCATTTCGTTCTTTTTTTTGGAGAGATTTTCACTGTAGGGCACGTGCGCTCGCCAGACAGACAGAGAGAGACATAGAAACAGAAAGCGAGAAATCACCTCCCAGGGGGGATGGTCACGCCACAATCCCTTCTCCTCCATTCTCCTCTTGGGATCTTGGGCACGCACGCACACGTGCCTGGCGTGATTTTTAAGCCACCGGGTCCGGGACACGAACCGCGGTCGACTATGTGGGAGTCCAGCGACATAGCCATTACGCTAACCGCTGGTTCCCAGACCACCATTTCGTTCTTACAGAAAGATCAATAGTGATGGATGCAAGGGATTCAGGAAAAGGCAGAATAAAAGTAAAAGAACTAGAAATAATTCACTTACAGTGCAATATTATTTCTGGAGATCAAAACATTTAAAGAGGTAGATATTGGGGCTGGCAGGTGGTGTGGTGGTTAAGGGTAGTGGACTTCCACATGGCTGACCATGGTCCGAGTTCTGGACCTGGTGGCTTGCTTTCTCATGTACCCTCTCTCTCTCACTCTGTCACTCTCTGGTCAAATTAAAATAAATAAATAAATAAAGTTAAATAAAATAATTACTTAAAAAAATTTTAAATAAAGAGGTAGGTATCACTTTGCTTGTATATATGTAGTTCATGATTTCACAATAAATACATATTCAGATCTCCATTAATACTACTGCTTTGTGGTAATGCTTTTTTAAGTTTGTGTCTTGTGTTTGTGTGTGCATGTGGGTATTCTTTCAACATTGTTCAAACTTGTTCTGTGGCTAACAAAAAAACCTGAAACTAGGGGTTTTTTAAAAATATTTAGGACCTGCCCATGGTGTGGTGGTTAAGGGTGCTGGACTCCCATATGGCTGACTGAGGTTCGAGTCCTGGACCTGGCAGGACTTGCTTTATCATTTTCCCTCTTTCTCTCTCTCACTCTATTCCTCTCTGGTCAAATTAAAAAGTAATAATAATAATAAAATTAAATAAAATAATTCTTTAAAAAATTAGAGATTTATTCAGCTCACAGTTTGGAGATTCATAGTCCAGGGGCCTGACTGGTGGAGTCTTTTGCTGTCTTTGTTACAGAATAGCAGAGGGCATGACAACTTGTGTGTGTTCCTGTGTCTCTCTCTAACTTCCTCCCCTTATAAACCCACCAGAAGTCAATAATGAGAACTCCACCCTCATGACCTTAATCCTAGTCTCCTCCCAAAGACTCCACCTTTCAACACTATAGTCAATTAAGCTTTTGCTTTAACTGCCTCACAACCAAATCTCAACACATTCATTTTCGGGGAGGGAGCCTTTCGAACCATAGCAAACATTATGACCTTGTTATATGAAAGTCAAAACTCTGGTAGCATTTTGATTAATCTTTCTCTTTTGTAATTTTAAAAGCTGATTTCTTCCTTACCCTCCCCAATTTTTTTCAGCCTCAATTTCTACTTTAAAGTTGAAACATGTAGGGAGAACATCCAATTAAACAGAAGTTTCCCAAAAAATAGGTACTAAATAGATCATTGCAGTGAGCAGCTTGGGATGCTAATAGAGATCAAAATACAAGTCTAAATAAGAGGAAGAGTTCCATTAAAAAAAAAAGAAGAAGAAGAATTTTGAAGAGTAAAACTTGAAGAAGAGATATACCAGATACTCTCTCTCTCTTTTTTTTTTTTCTGGTTGAGAGTGTACTTCTCAGAATTATCATATCTATCAAAAAATTAAAGACTATATCATCTAGACAAGAATGTACAATAAATTAGATGTTCCATGAGATTTCATTCCTAAATATGCAAAGACATAAAATGAAGTAATGAAAAAAGATGAAAAGAACAGGATCATCCCATGGCCTGGTGGTTCAGGAGCGGAAACCCACATGGCCAATTGCACAATTCAAGTCCCATACCTAGCAGCTTAAAAAACATGCCACGTACATGTGAGTGCACGCACAAAATCCTGAAGGGAGGGAGAGGTGAAGTAGGGATTGCATAGTGACCACTCCCCTGGAGGTGCTTTCTCCCTCTCCCATTCTCTCTGGTGAGTACAAGGATTTCTAGCAAAATTTTAAAATTAAAATTAAAAAATCAGATTAAAATAGGAAAAAAAAAGAAACATTGTATGTGCAGGAAGAGACAGGAAACAGCTTTTTCTGGAAGAGAAAACTATACTTTTTTATTCATTGTTTCAGAAAGTTAGTTCCAAAATACTGTAAAAGAAAATTGCTCACAGCTGTTTGGTTTTTTTCCCAGAGGTACTAATTGGAAAGAGCTAAACATCTTCAATGGCCAGAAAGTCTTGCTCTATTTCTGAGGTGAATTCAGAGTGTTTACAGATTTTCTGTAGGGTTCTAACAGTTTGCCAGATTCCAATCTTAAGTACTTAGTCACATAGGGAAATGTTGAAACATGTCAGACCATGGTGATTTTTTTCACTCAGAAGTGTTTAACGCAAGAATGCATGTATAGTATTCTCAATTGGGCTGGACTGAGGTGTATATCTTGCTGGGTACAGTCTCTTTACAATCTAAATGATGTCTAGCGATTGGATGTATAAATAATCATAATAAAAATAAAATTAATTAATTTAAAAAAATATTGAACACAGTAGGCTATTATTACTTACAGACCTGATGTTGAACATGAGAAAATAGGTCAGGGAATGGTAAATCACACAGTATATTAAAAAAAGGGCATTGCCAATCATATATATAATTTTATGTATCTATAAATATATATAAAAGCAAACAAGCTAGTAGAGCAAAAATCAAAGGCATACAACATGTTCGTTGTTGAAGATGATGCATATGATGTCTTGATTTGCTTATCACATACCATATACACAACGTGAAAAACCTTGTTGTACCCCACAAAGCTGTACAACAATTAAATGCATTTAAGAAATTATAAAATAACTTAATTTAATTTAATTTAAATAAAGAATTGTGTGGTGGAAGGGGTACTGAATTGAGTGTAAAGAGGTTCATCTTTTGGTTCTGGTTTTGCCATTATATAAATGATCAGTTTGAGAAAATTGGTTAATCTCTCTTATAATCTCTTGATTCCTTGTTTTCAAGATGAGTGGGGTTGTGGGAACCAGCAGTTAGCGTAATGGCTATGTCGCTGGACTCCCACGTAGTCGACCTCAGTTCGCTTACCGGACCCGGTGGCTTAAAACTCACGCCAGGCATGTGTGCGTGCGTGCCCAAGATCCTGAGAGGAGAATGGAGGAGAAGGGATTGCGGCGTGACCATCCCCCCTGGGGGGTGATTTCTTGCTTTCTGTCTCTCTGTCTCTCTCTCTGCCTGTCTGGCGAGCGCACGCGCCCTATAGCGAAAATCTCTCCAAAAAATAAAAAATAAAAAAAGAGTGGGGTTGAGATGAGTAATTTCTTTCCTTTTTTTTTTTTTTTAATTGCCAGAGGGCTTGTGTACTTGCCAGAGAGAGACAGTCATAAAGACAGGTAGAGAGTGAGAGAGAAATATGGAGTGGTCATTATTGCAATCCCTACTCAATTTCTCCATCTTGTTGGAATTTTGGACACACACACACACACACACACACACACATACACACACATACATACACAGACACACATGTCCAGGATGTTTTACAAGTTACTGAGGCTGGGACTCAAGCCAAAGTTGGTCATGTAGGATACGGCTCCCAAAACCACTAGACTATAGAGATGGTTCCTAGAATATACAATTCCTTTCTTTCTTTTTTATTTTTTTTTGGAGAGGTTTTTGCTATAGGGCGCGTGCGCTCGCCAGACAGACAGAGACAGAGAGATAGAAAGCAGGAAATTACCCCCAAGGGGGGATGGCCACGCCGCAATCCCTTCTCCTCCATTCTCCTCTCGGGATCTTGGGCACGCACGCCCACGCGCCCGGCGTGAGTTTAAGCCACCGGGTCCAGGACTCGAACCGCGGTCGACTACGTGGGAGTCCAGCGACATAGCCATTACGCTAACTGCTGGTCCCAATTCCTTTCTTTCTTTAATTTGCCAAACGACTTGTTGGACAGAGACAGAGAGAAAGAGAAAGTGAGAAAGCACCTCCCATGGAGCATGGCCATACCACAATCTCTTCTCCTCCATCTTTCTCCCTTTTGTCTGGATTTTGGGCATGCAGGCATACAAGCCTGGCATGTTTCTCAGGCTGATGTGTCCAGGGACCCAAATCATGCAAGATCTAAGTTCCTTAATCACCAGGCCATGGGCCAGAAATGAATAATTTCTAAGGTTTCATTTCAGTTCTTATTTATCAGATGATCTTTTCCACTTTTTCCAGCAAAATGACTCTAAGTTGCTAGTCTTTATAGAACCTGCCTAAATAGTGTGGGAAAAAAACAGAAGTAAATCAAACAATTTATTTTAGAAGCTGAAAATTTTATTTAAAATTAGCATGCTGAAATTATCACTTTTTTTACTTCATAAAATTCTTAATAACTGCTTCTTTCTCTTTTCTTTTTTTTTGGGGGGGGTTGTTTTAATATCAGATTACCCCACCTGTGGTGCAGACAGTGAGACACCACTGTGTGTTACTGGAGCCATATGAGAAGGCCCTTGTTTCAGGCCCTGGGTCAACCTGAACTGGGCTGGTTGGAAATAGGGTGGGGTGGGGTGTGAGAATCATGTCATGGTGAAACCTTGTCAGGGATCTCTCTGTCTCTCATAAAATACATAAATAAGCTTCACACACACACACACACACACACACACACACACACACACACACATCAAAAAATAAAATAAATAAAAACAAAAGAAATAAACAAACGAACACTTCTCACGTCTAAAGTTGCAACATTTTCTAACCTTAAATCCAGCTTTCCATAAGGGAGAGTTAAGGAATCCTACTCATTGTTCTCTTAATAAAAAGGAAGAAAACCCATAAATATATGTTTACTTTGATAGGCTAATATACATTAAAGTTAAGGAAGGTGAGTGTTGTCTACAAAGGCACTGGTGACTTGGAAAGGATATCATAAATTCACTTTGTTTATATACTCCCGAGCTTATCAGTGACACCTTGGTGTGATGATTCAGAATCGTGTAATAATGGTTTCTTGGTTATTGTGTGTCATTAAAGACATTTAAGCCAGCCTGATAGGTGGCATTATCTTGATGTGTCACCACAGATGGATGTGTGGACCAGATTATAGGTCCAGGACTTTTTCACAGTGGTTTTCTGGAATACTATTCAGGCTAAATTTCTAGCTGTCTTAATGATTCGTGCTACTTAGTATGGTAGCCACTAGCCACACTGAGCACTTTACATGCAGTGCATTCATGTCAAGATATGCTATACATGTAAAATACACACCAGAGTTTGAAGACAGCACCAAAAATATAAATATATCAGTAATAACTTTTATTTGAATTAAATATGGAAATGATAACATATGTTTTGTATATATCAGGTTAGGTAAAACATATTAAAAGTAATATTTTTACTTTTTATCATGGCTGCTAGAATATTTTAAATTACTAATGTGGTTCACATTTGGGGTTCAGATTATTTTTCAGTTGGGATAGTGCTGGTCTAAAAGTTCCTTGAACACAAGGGATGTTTCTCTCTTGTTTTGCATGATGTCCTTAGCACCTCCGGGAATGATCAATATGTGTGCTGAAGGTGTTACAAGTGAATCCATACAGAGCATAATAATCGGGGTCCTCTCTCCTGTTAACAGTGCTGGAGATGTGCTCAAATACCTTTGCCCTCTCATTCTTCTACTCTTACATTCTAAGCTGACCATTTCCCTTCTTTGGATTTAGCATCATTCAAGTTTAGATGAATTCATCACTGCTTTCCAGTTTCAGATATGCTAATGTATCAATGCTCCCTTACATTAAGCTCCAGTTCCTTGAATGGCTTTGTTTTCCTAATCTCTGTAGTCAATTAATCGCATTTTCTTCTTTAGGATGGTGTGCTGGATAGTTTCTGGTCAACTCAGGATCACCTGTAGCTTCTTCAAAGGCAGAAACTATATTTCCCAGAATCTTCTCTGTATAGTTCCAAGTTGGAATCTGCCAATCTTGAGGCACTTGCTCAAGAGTTAGAAGGCAGAAGAGGAGACCATTACCTTCCAGTGGCAGCTTCAGGAAGATGCATGGGAAGAAGGTTCAAAGCTGCTTCCAGGTGAACTTCTTTAGGAGCTCGTGCATCTGCCTTGCCAACTGAGATAGCTGGTGCAGGAGTGGACTTCCCATGAAGCCAATGAACTTTAAACTTCAGGGCTCTGTCTTGTGTGAAACGTTCTGAAGACTCTAGGAGTGGTCCTAGTGACTTCATAATCATAATTAATTTTTTTTCTTAAAGAGGGTTCTCTGAATTAAACTAGTTTTAAGCATCAACTGCCTGGTCTAGTCCTGAATAGTTGAGAGTTCACCAGAGATTCTATGAACTAGTAGCATCCCGAGAGCCACTGGCTTCGGACTCGAGTTCAAGACCTTCACTGGCGCTTCTCTGACTTTCCCTCCTTCAGTCCTTGCAACAGTTGTGGAAGCTTTAACTTCCTTCGTACTAGGGAACAGAGTGGCTTTTGTTTTCATGCCCAAGCCAGTCATTGCTTAAAAATGATTGCCGTCAGCACTTATTATAGATTATGATTCCTTTCCTCATTGTTGTCCCAGTTAATCTAAATTTAAGAACTAATAATAGTTTTTTACAGTTTATTGATTTCTTCTGTGAGCAAGACAGACAGACAAATTGAGAGCCAGAGACGGCATACCCAACAGAGTCTTGACACCATGATCCATCCCCAACCTCAGCCAGTTCGGATTAGGGGCACATGAGTGCTTGGATGCAAACCCACAACCTTCCCAAAAGGTTTGCCTCCCAGAGGGTTGCATTTTACTGTTGCACCACCATCTGGCCCCTAGAAATAATATTTTCTTACAAAAGAAATGACTACAGCAAAAACAAAATAATTAACATCTCATCAAAAAAACCTGAGAGCAAGCTCTCTACTCATCAACACTGGATACTCATAATGTAGCACTTTGGCACATAGTATGTGCTTAGTGTTGTGAATATGTGAGTGCATACAGTAAAGAGCACATTAAAGAATGGATGCCTTTGTGTCTATATGCAGGTTACTTTCTAGTTATGACTATTAAAAAACATAGATCACATGTGTTCTAATGGACTCTCCCCAGATTTATTTAGCACAGTACCAAGAACTCTCAGCTGCTCACTGATTTTTTTTGGATGAAAATGATGAGTAGATTTGGGAGCTATTCCAACACAAATTCTAGGAAATCCCTAAGTGTGTTTGTAATTATTTTGGGGTCTTCCAGAGGTTGGAGTCACACCTGTTAAAAATTATTTACCAAGGGTTCATATGTTAAAATTTTTTTTAAAGTAAAGCCTGACTATTAGATTAATTGGAAGAGTTCAGCCCCTCATCTTTTTTGGCAACCTAAGTCTGAACGACAAATAGCAATGACAATCATTTTGTCGGATTAGAAAGTCAGTGACCATTCCTCACTAGAATGACTCATGTTTAGAATTTTAAGATCATTAATCTTTCAAATTAAGAAATTTAATCCTGTTTAGAATTAGACCAACATTTTTTAAAAAGGTTTTTGCCATAGGGCACGTGCACTCACCAGAGAGAGAGAGACAGTGAGAGGGAAAGTGAGAAATCACACTTGTGTAGGGAGGAAGAGGGAGGCAGGTTTCCACACCACAATTCCTCTCCTCTCTTCTTCTCCAGAGATTTTGGGCATGCACACATATACAAATACCTAGCATGATTTTCAAGCTTCCAGATCCAGAATTCAAACTGTGGTGGACCATGTGAGAGTCCAATGTCCCAACCACCCCAAAACCTGCTGGCCCCTAGACCAGCATTTTTAAAGCATGCTCATTTGCATACATTATTATATGCTCTATATTGCAGTTAAACTGAAACATGAATCTCTCATTTAGGCATTTTTAAATTTTCTTTTTTTTTTTTTAAGAGTTTTGTTTGTTTGTTTGTTTTTTGCTATAGGGTGAGACAGAAAGGGAGAAGTCACCCCCCAGGGGGAATGGCCGCGCCGCAATCCCTTCTCCTCCATTCTCCTCTCAGGATCTTGGGCACGCACGCACACGCACCAGGCATGAGTTCTAAGCCACCGGGTCCAGGACATGAACCCGGTCGACTACATGAGAGTCCAGCGACATAGCCATTACGCTAACTGCTGGTCCCGGCATTTTTAAGTTTTAAAACACAAATGAATTACACAGAAAGTCCCAAATTCTCTATTTTGCCATTTTCCCCTAAGAGTTTGCTTTCTTCAATTTCTATTTGTCATGGGGGGAGTACTAAAGTAAGAAAGCAGGACGGTTTCATAAAAATCGATGAGTGTGTAGGTGAATAATTGCGTTTGGAAGAAGTTAGTCTTTTGTTCTTGCTTTTGTCAACAGTTCTTATGCTCCAGCTTTATGCTGGGAGTTGTGCTAACCAGTGAAGACAACAAAGATAAATTACACTGGAGAACTCTCCTCCTGACTTGGACCAAACAGTAACCATGTTAACAAGTAAATTCTAGGGGGGAAAATACAAGTAATTTGGGGAAATGGGGAATTAAAAGAAAGCTTTTGTTGGATCAGACCCTGAATTGCACAAGGCAATCTCACCTACCTTCCACAGCACCTCTGAGACACGATCCAGGAAAGCTTTACTGGGATGTTGAAAACTTAATCCAAGACTACTCTGTTAATACTGGCAGGCCAGAATTTATACCTAATCTGCCTGAACCCTAAAGGCCAAATAGTCCTGCATTTCAGATAAGTTTTGGGGTTTTTGTCCAGTCCCTTTGGCCACGTGCTTAGCATCACCCAGCCCATTTTCCAAAGGCAGGTGGTGCTCTTCAGACTGGGGATAATGTTTACGGGGCAACCGGATCCTTTGCACTGCCCCATTCTAGAGGCTCAGATGCTTAAGCTTTCACCCACTGAGGCCACCGGAGCAGAAAGTAGGATGTGGAACCATTTAGCATTCGTCAAACATGTCACTAAATACATATTAACAACTCGTTATATGTTGCGTTTAAATTGGTGTAAATTTTGAATTTACAGTAATCCTTTGAGGGCCGGACTTCCATCTCTTCACCTGTGGGTTATAGATAAAATTATCCATAAATTATCTTTCAAGAGTTAGTTGCCAAAATAGTCTTAAGGTTTTGTTATTCCAGTTACTTAATTGTTGTACCAGCTTCTGGAGCTCGCTACGTGTCGGAACGAATAACCCGTGAAAGACTGAAAAACAAGTGTTTGAGTGTGGCGCAGCCTAGGTCGGATGCCTTATTTCACCTGGCCTAAAAGTCAGTTTAGGGGACCAGGAGTCCTGAGAGAGAGTGCCCCTCGGCCCCACTCCCACAGGGACCGCAGCGCGGGCTCCGAAAACTCCGGCTGCCTCCAGACCTCCGGTTTACCCTCTCCTGCCCACGCTCTCCGGCTCGGCCCGCGCTCCAGTCGCCGGCGCCCGGCGGAGCGGGAAGAGCACCCGGCGCCTTTAAATGCTAATGAGGCAGATGCCCAACTCGGGAGCCAAGTTTCCCCACCCTCTTCCCTCGCCCGCCCTTCCCTCCCCGGCCGGTGCGCCGCCTAGAAAAACTTGTGCGGGGCCATTTTTGGGGCAGTAAGATCCAGAGAGGAGCCCAAGAGCAAGCGCGCAGCCCGAGAGCTCGAGCCGCCTCCGCC
>NW_006203577.1:2744448-2764549 GCF_000334495.1 Tupaia belangeri chinensis
CAGCTCTGGCTGCACTTTCCGGTGGGCCGGGAGAGCTGGCAGTCGGGGTCCCCGCCACTCGTGTCCCCACGGCCGGTCGCCGATGTCTGCCGCTCCAAGGAGCACCCAGGTGAGCGCGCCGAGCCCTGCGCTCTTGCCTCCCGCCCGGCGCGCCAGCCTCGTAGCCTGGGCCCGCGAGTCGGGGTCGTAAATTCTGTCGCCCAGGCAGGCGCTGTCGCGCATTGCTGTGTTGAGAATGCCTGGTCCGTAGAGCAGAGGAGAGGCAGCGAGGTGGCAGAGAGGACTCCAGAGCAGGGATGGTTGTGGATGGAGGAGAGGGGCAGACACGTGGGCCCTGGACTTGGGATCCATTGCTTAAGGGGCTAGGTAAGGAGAGGATTCTCTTTGGGAAGAGTGTGGCTGTGGAAAGAGACGGGGAGGGGGAAGTGGGAAGGCTTCTTGCCAGGAAGGCTCAGGTGTCTGTCCCTGACGCCCTTCCCACATGGGCATGGGAAAGACGCCATGCTTCTGTCGGCCACATGCCGGCTAAGGCGTGTTGCAATCCTCGCCGGGAAACTTGGGTCCTGGTCCCACGTTCTCCTCCCTCTCGCTATGCCCATTGCTGCAAAGAGCCACCCCGTGGCTACCAATCGCTGCACGCTCGCCTCTTCCTGGACTCTGGGAACGCACGTGGTGTAGCAGCTGAAAAAACTTCGTCGGAAGTGGGGGTATGACGTTAGTTCAAAACATCGTTACCTTGGGACTTGAAACTTAGGAAGGGGAACGGGAAGATGAGAGGTTCAGATTTTGGGAGCGGAGGATTAGAAAGGGTTTCTGTGTTGGTTGTTGGTTTTGTCGCATATTCCACAGGCCTCATCCCCTTCAAGTGACGCCCTTCATGAGGCCTTCCACAGGCTGCAAAGCAGGTGGGCGGTGGAAGCTCCCTAGAGGGCTTGTTCACATGTATGTCATCCATCCACTCCCAACCGGAAGGCTAACGCATGCCGTTTTCACTGTTTTGGGGTGGGGCATGTTGTCTGATCTTTCTGAGCCTTGCCTCCCTTTTAGGAAAGAAAGTTAAGGGAATAATTGAAGAAACGTTGACACCATTCGATGTTCAGAGAAGCGCTGTTTTCTTGTTTGGGCTTTAACTCAGTTTCTGCCAAACAGCATGCTGAATGTAACCTGTGTAGGTGAAACAACACAGTAACCCCCTTTCTGCCAGACTATAAAAGTTGCTTAAATCTAGTCAGTATGGTATCATGATGTAGTTTCAACAAACGTTCCTTGCCAATCGTCTGAGACCTCATGTTATCCAAGGCCATCTTAATAATACCTATTTTGGCATAAAGAACCTCTTGTAGTTTTCTTTTCACTTGATCCATGTACCCTTTTTGGATAGGAAAGCAGACATTATCTTTAAAGAGGAAGGGAACCGATGCATTAATGTTTGTATCCTAATCACCGGCTGCTATTGTGCCTCTCCCAGAACCTACTGATGACTCCAAAGCCTCTGTTTACCTTGCCTCTGTCTCACCAACTCTCCCAAAATGGACAGCCTTCTCCATGACAGTTAGGACACTGTGGAGTATGTCTGGCCATCTCCTTTCCCTTTGCCAAGTAAACACATGGATGCCTGAAATGTGCTAGGCACAGCACTGACTGAAATGGATATCTGTTCTTGGATTCTTTCATTCTCGTTTTTGCAAGTGGGCCGGGCCCTAACTTGGATTTATTGCACACAGCTCAGGGAAAATATTTTCCATGAGTGAAATTATTATCTTCTTCTTCTTATTATTATTATTATTAAACTTAGATGTTTGTCCAAGGGGGCATGTGCTCACTGGGAGGAGACGGAATGGGAAAGGGCGTCCCCCAGTGGGGTATACTGCAATCCCTCCTCAGAATTTTGGGCACACACACATACCTGGTATGTTTCTCATTCCACCAGGTCTTGGGCTTGAACCTTGTGGTTGGCTGTGTGGGATCCAGTTCTCTTAACCACTAGGCCATGACTGGCCCCACACTTTGCTTCTGGTGGACATTATGGAAGACTTACGGTTCTCCTTTGCCTCATCACCTCTCCCTTTCACGGTGTGTGTATGTGAAGTGAGTTTATGGTATAAAGTAAGAAGTATGAATGAATTTGTTTGACCGTATGAAGTCTTTGGAAATATCTGTGGAATTAGTTTTTTTTAAATAATTGGAGAGTAAAAATAACCAGCCTCGATTGCAGTTAGACTGGAGAATCATTTCTCATCTTTACCCCTATTAACAGTGTTAGCGTTCTAATCGACAGTGCTAGACAATAAAAAGTTTCCCTTCTTTGTATATTTTCCTAGGTCATCATTTTGTGGCAAATGAGAAGAGACATAAAGAGCCTATCATTTGAAAAATTAAGTTAAAAACAGGGACCAGCAGATGGTGTAATGGTTGTTTTGCTGGACTCTCACGTGACCGACCATGGTTCGAGTCCTGGACCTGGCGGCTTCAAACTTACACCAGGAGTGTGTGCATGCATGCCCCAAATCCCAAGATGAGAATGAAGGAGTAGGGATGGGGTCATGACCATCCCTCCTCGGGGGGTGATTTCTCACTTTCTTTCTCTCTGTCTCTCTCTCCAGGGAGCACAAGGGCCCTATAGCAAAAAAAAAAAAAAAAAAAAAAGACACTCTCTGGGGGGAAAAAAAACTAGTTAAAAACATAATTTATCAGGCCTCTGTTTTGTGTACATTTGCATGAAAAAAACAGGTGCCTTTCCTCCTTTGCCCCGTTGCTCCAATCAGAATGACCTCAAACTAAAAATTCTGGGGGCTTGATCTTTGCACTGGAGAAATCTTCATGGGATTGGAGCTGGATAGTGCTTCGTCAGTGTGAGCTGATTGACTTGGTTTGGAGACATAGTTTTGTTGCTTGTCTTTCTTACACAGGGAGCTAAAATGCTTTCCCAAGCTGATCCATTTAACAGAACTCAGAATGAACTCTGCCACAACAGAGTTACTACTATTTTCTTTTAAATTTAAAAAGCAAAGCCAGTTGTGTTTATCCTTGGAAATGATAAACTTTGTAGTTCACGGAAAGGCGGCATAGATTAATGTTAATTGTTACTTTCCTTCTCTGCTAAGCTTTTCTTTAAAACAGTTTTATCTATTGTCAAGTTTCCTGTTTCATTGAGTCTTGATAATTGTTTCATGTGTTTCCTGAATTTATCATAGGTATTTCCTAGATGTACTGGAGTTAACATTCACAATTGATTCCAAGGGTCATATTTGAAATAATAGAGATAGGAATTTACACAGTACAAGTTGTATGAAGTTACAGTTTGTTTAGATTCCTTGAAAACTTGTGCTAAAATCTAGTGTCGTAGAGGAATGATCCTGTCCACCATAGAAGGTAGAAACAATAATCAAGTTAAAGAATGAGATATTTTAGAAAATGCTGTTTGATTCCCGCCAATTGTAGAGCGTAAACAATGAACCAGAAGCCCACATTCATCACTGTGGTTTGAAAAGACCTGTTACATCATGTCTCAGGTATAGAGCTAGGTTTTGAGACAGCATCAGTGCAATTATTACCCCTGACTCTTCTGATAGGCCCCCATTTGGCAGTGAGTCTAGTTACTTTGTCTTTGTGGGTTGACTGTTAAACAAGGAGCTACTGTGTTGCTTATTAAAGTGTACCTTAATATTTCAGAGTGGGAAAGTGGTATGTTCCTGTTCTTCATCTACCTATCCTCCTTTCATTGTGACACCTTTGGCAGTAACAAACTTTTTCTGACTTAAAACTTGGAACATTAGTGGCCAGATGGTAGTGCAGCAGAAAAACAATGACGTTTTGCAAGTCTGACCCACATGGGAAGGTTCTGTGTTCTCTAGAGACCTTCCAGAAAACAGTGAGACACAAGTATGGCAGGCATACACGTGCACGTGATGGGGGTGGATAAAGTGTGGAAAGCAGGGTCAAGACCCAGTTGGGTTGCCTTGTCTTTGTCTTTCTCTCACGGAAGAAATAAATTAATAAACTAATCTTGAAGAACAACTTTTTCCTTGTAGCATGTTTCTCAATCTTAGTTATCGCAGAGTGATGCAGACTTATGGCTACTCCTTTATGGCTTGACGGAAAAATTTAATAAGGAAAACTTTTTGATTTACTTTTCTGAAAAGTATTTCCTTATGATATCTTGTCCCATTTTCTTAGTGTATTTTGGAATAAAGTGTTCAGTGATTTCCTCAGGTGTTTTAGGCTTTGGATAACAAGACCTTAGTGATACTACCTTATCTCTTTGTAGATTAGATACTAATTTATTTGCTTAATCCTATTTTAGCCACCAAAGTCCTTGGCACTGTCAAATGGTTCAACGTCAGAAATGGATATGGATTTATAAATCGGTATGTGCTTATATATTTGCATGTTTTAAATTTATACTTATGTTGTGATATCAGTAGTTATGAATCCCTCATCATACTTTATTAATAGCTTATATAAATTGTAAGGTTTCTAAGCACTGCAAATATTCTCATTTCTGAGCTACCAGTCATTAAATATTAATTAAAACACATTTCTAGGATACTAAAAATAACTTTATGTTATAAAATCCAGTCATTAAAAGAAAAAAAGGGAGGGGAAGGTAAAATCAGAAAAGGCGGGGGCCTTAGGATCAATGAGCCCATATCAATCAGTAACTTCTCAGATGGAGAAATGGAGTCTTAGACTGATTAATCAACTCCCCTGAGGTCATGCAACGAGTGAGTAATTGAGCTGGAACCTGGGTCTAGTGAATTCCTGGGTAGAAACTAATGTTTTCTTTAGAAAACTATGGTGACTTCTCACTGTTTGGAATGAGAACACAATTATAAGCTGTTGGGAATATTATGATGTTTTTATCTGCCCCTACCACCTTCTTAAAAAAAAAAAAAATTCCTTCAAATTTCTTTCTTGTCTGTTTTGGCATGGGGTGAGGTGGAGGGGGCTGTTTTAAGTTTCACTGTAAGGAGAGCCTAGTTCACAGCTGTGCCCTGTCCTTTTAACTGTCTTGCTTTGCTTTTGCTGGGAGGAAAATCTAGGCTCTGATTACATACCATGTGATTCAGAAAGAGGAAAGGGATGTTTCGGTGTGTTGAATCTGTGCACGTGGACCCAGGCACTGTAAGGTGGGAATCTTGTAGTTAAATCTCTTCACACGGATTGATTCTAGGTTTCTGAACTGAGTTTGGAAGATAAATGTTATGTTATGTTTTGAGGTCTTATTTTCTAAATTCTTATGATCTAAAGGTGACACGTGTCACCTTTTCTATCTAACCTTGTACCTTTAACTGAGCTCTTTGTCCTTCCAACAGAAATGACACCAAAGAAGATGTATTTGTGCATCAGGTAAGAAGATTTATAAATGCTACATTTGCTGTGTGAGGGGAGGTGTGTAAAATCTGCTCTTATCTCTTTTCTAAAAGGAAGTCCTATAAATTATTCTTGTACTGTAAACTGTGTTATATTTTAGAGTGAGAGCTCAATTCCACATTTTATGATTGGCAGGTAAGCTCTTCTGCCCCATCACGTTAACTGCTTTCCAGGGTTTTTCTTTAGAAGTTGAATGAATAGTCTGTTAGACTACTTTTCTGTTTCCGTATTTGCATCCTTTTTTGATGTTGTGGTTCCTGCTTAGTGTTTGGCTGGATCCAGATTACTTTTGGCCGTGTGGTATCTGTTAAAGTTCCTCTACCGAAACAGCTCTCACTGAGAGGAAGAAGTGCAGAGAAGCAGTTGGTTAGGGTTTATGTATCTAATACTTCCATTTGCAATGATCATCCTCACACCTGTTGAAACGAGGGACATGTCTAGATCAAAAGACCCACATTCCCTTAGATTTGAAAAAAGCACAAATAATGGGTAGCATACGAAACACGTGGGCTTCTCTGAAATGGCATCTCTGTCTTTACATTAACAGCCTAGGACATTATTTATTCTATTACTATGTATTCTGGACTTACTTTACAAAATAGGTTAAGAAAAGAAATTCGTATCCTTATTCTTTTTGTGTATTTCATTTTCAACGAATTGCCTGAAATGTGTGTGTGGTTCTTAGCATGTTACACAGCAGGTACTAATGCCAGTCCACCTGACCTGCAGGGCTATGTCGGGCAAATGGTTTTATGTGTTTCCTTACATTTAGGTTTGTGTGTAGGTGGAGTGTAGATGGTGGGAATTGCAGTAATGATATCTTAAAAAACAAAACAAAACTCTCCTAGTTACGGTTTCAGTTGTATATTTCTCTATATTTCACTTGTACCTAGATCACTTGAGTCGATTTCTTTTGTTATTCAGATAAATAACAGTGACTTTTCAAGTTGTAACAGACGGGAAGGAAGTGTCACTTTACTACCTGGTGTTTAATAGGCCTTCTGGGGCAGGAACTCTGCAGGGTGGCTGTAGAGTAAAGGACCGCACAAGTGTCTGTGCACAAGTGTCTGTGTCGGTGGCCAGCTTTATTAGGCTGTGAGTGTGTGACCTGATTCCAGCCCCCATGAGGCTGTGTGATGAGTCACCCCGATGTGTTGAGGCCTGCCCAGTTTAACAGGAAAAAGGGAACGAGCCGGCAGGGAGGGGCTGTTTCTGGAATGGCGGAACGTTCCTGCTGTGTGCGCAGTGATCCTGTCCTGAGCTGCCTTTTTTCCCTCTGTGGGTGAAGTTTCTACCCTATTGGCTCACTCTTTATTTATTTATTTTTTCCCTTCCTTCCCTCCTACTCAGAGTAGGGGAAGGGCTGGATTACACATGCCTAATCGCTTTATAAAGTAAGGTTGACCTAGTTCCATAGAAACTCACAGCCCCTTTAACTGTTTAAAGATACCAGCTGAAAAAGTGGCAGTTCACTGCAAGAGGTAGTCTCCCCTCCATTGACTAAAAAACAGAGAGGTCTAAGCAGACGTTTAGGTGCAGGTGTTTAGTGTAGAATAGCATCTCCATTAGCCTCTTAATGTATTGACGGGCTGGTTGCTACCTACGTGGTGTGGTGGGGAAAAGTTGACTAAGTAGCGTGGAGATGCAGCGCGGGCATTGCTGACAGGGACTCTCTCCTCCCACCCTCTCCTCGTGATTTCAGATAAATAAATCCCTGACCTGCCAGCCCCGTTTTTCCTTCTCTGTAAAATGGGAGACTGAGGAAGAAATCAGATTATCACTGATATATTTTGATTCCTGAGGTCATGTTGTTTACTCTATCAAATATTTATCTACTTGACTTTTTTTTCCCGTTTTCTTTTATCATTATACCCGCCACACATACACATTTTAATAATTCCTTTTGAAGTTGGCAGTTCCACTCGCTACAAAACCCTGTACCTAAAATGCATGTGTGTATATCAGTGAGATCTCACAAAGACACTCCCCTCTGCTGATGCAGTCTGAACCTCAGGCTCAGCCATTTTCTTTTTTTTTTGGTGTGGGGGGGTAGGTTTTTGCTATAGGGCGCATGCGCTCGCCAGACAGAGAGAGAAATAGAGACCGAAAGCGAGAAATCACCCTCCAGAGGGGATGGCCACGTCGCAGTCCCTTCTCCTCCATTTTCCTCTTGAGATCTTGGGCACACACGCACATGCGCCTGGTGTGAGTTTAAGCCACTGGGTCTGGGACTCGAACCGCTGTCGGCCATGTGGGAGTCCAGCAACAGAGCCATTATGCTAACTGCAGGTCCCCCTATAGCCAGTGTTTTGATGTGATGAGGCGATAAGGCTATGAGAGAAGGTGCAGTAGCTACACGCTGCTGTTCAGTCCTATCAAGATGAATTTTTAAATAGTGCATACAAGTCAAGAAAGTAATGTGGAATAGTTTTTTAAGCTTTTTTTCCCCCCTATAGTCTAGGTGTACTCACCAGAAAGAGAAGAGGTGAGAAATCACCCCCGGTGGGGGGATGGCCATACTGCAATCTCTTCTCTCAGGATTTTGGTCACATACGCACACCTGCCCACTGTGTTTTTCAAGCCGCTGGGTCTAGACTCAAAACATGAAGTTGGCTGTGTGGGAACCAATCCCCCAACCACTACAACAGTAAAGTTTTGTAGTGTGTTTTTAAATCGGTTATAAGTCAGGGCCAGCAGGTGGCATGGTGGTTAAGGCGCTGGACTCACACATGGCTGACCACAGTTTGAACCCTGGGCCTGGCAGCTTGAGAATCACAATAGGTATGTGTGCCCAAAAACCCAAGTGGAGATTGGAGGAGAAGGGATTATGGTGTGGCCATCCCCCCGGGCGGTGATTTCTCTCTTTTTTATCTCTGTCTCAAGCAAGTGCCTGCAGCAGAAAGACCTAGGGGGATAAAAAAGAATATGTCAACGGTTTTTTCTTTTGTTTTCAAGTTGACTTTAGTAAATTTGAATGCAATGAAATCTGGCACATATTGAGATATGTTTCAAAAGAATTTTCTGTTTTCTTGACAGACTGCCATCAAGAAGAATAACCCACGGAAATACCTGCGCAGTGTAGGAGATGGAGAAACTGTGGAGTTTGATGTGGTTGAAGGAGAGAAGGTGAGAGGAAGCGTGGTTGGGTATTAAAGTGTACTGACTCACAGTTTTGTTGAAGAATCAATGATCTGTTAGACTCTTATAAATGAACATTATGAGAATAAAGCTTTCTCAACTGATTCGTGAGGACCTTCGTTTACAAATAATATACAGTAAGTAATATACAGTAGTCCCAGCCCTGAAGCATAGCAGTTAAGCCATGGCTCATATGGACAACCGTGGTTTGAATACTGGCCCTAGCAGTTTGAAAAACATGCTGGACACATGTATGTGTGTTTGCCCCAAATCTTGACACATAAGAGAAATGGCAGAAAAAGGATTGTGGCGTGGTCATGCCACATTGGGAAGTTTGCTCCCCCTCACCCTCTGGTGAGTACACATACCCTACATACCCTCTAATATTATATTAAAAAAGTTATACACAGTAAGGAATATTTTAATCTCAGTAAAAGAAGACTCAAGTTGAATATCATCATGTTTTGTCTTCAGCTTTGATTTTGGAAAGCTGAAGCCATCTGGATAGGTTGTATAACAGCTTTGTTGAGATGAACTCAGTGCAAAAAGCTGATGGATATCTACAGATTGAAGAATATCTACAGAACTTTTTTAAACTGTTGTGTATTTAATTCCGGTATCAGAAATGTTATTTATGCTTTGTGTTTAGTCAGCAGTTTTACTGTGGATATCAGTAAAACAACTGAGGCTAAGACTGACAACATTTTAAAGCTGCATATGGTACAATGGTCATGGCAGCAAAATTATAAACTAAGTAATTGACTAGCTCAGTCCCGTGTGTACACTCTTTTCCATATGCATACACACCATTCCATTGTTCATATTCGGTGGCTCTTGAACTGTTCCATTTTTACAGGAAAACATTTCATTTGATATAGAAAGGCAAGTGGTTGTCTTTACCAATGTAATTCCCAGGGTGTATTGCGAATCTCTTGGTGTTTCAAATCATCCTCTAGCAAATGTTGCTTTGTAATGATCTCTGATATCCCATTTCCCACTCTTGCCAGATTAATTTTACTTCTGCATGTTTTTCAGAACTTGAGGTTTTACAAATTGACATGGTACACGCTTTTGGATTTCCTTTATCTAATTTTTTTTGTTTTTATAGATTTGAAGCATTATTTTGCCCGTATGTGAATAAGAACTCCTAAGTCTGTTTCAGGATAAAAGTGGCGGCCCTGTTACTAACAAGGACCCTTTCTTCTGTTGCTACCCAGAGGGAGAGGTTTCATTCTCACTGAAAGCCCATGAGTAGGGATTCCCTTGTAATGTCATAGGGTAACAGGAATTAACAAGGTCTAGGATGATAACACTATCTCAGTGCTTTTCTGTTGAGGCATATTCTTCCTGGTCTAACATTACCTCTCTTTTTTACAGTCGTGTTGTGTTTACTAGTTTATGTTCTTTAAAATGGTATTACTGCATGCATGGGTTTGGATTTATGGCAGGTCCGTCCCCCTGGGCCTCTCATAGTGTCCCATGCTAGAGCAAACTGGCCCCAAACCATTGCCCAGTCTCTGCCTGTGGGCTGCTGGCACTGAAGGGAGTTGCACAGGGAAATGGGGGTGGGAGGGAGAAAAGGAAAAAAGAAGAAACAAAAAAGGTACTACTGTTGTTGAACTTGGCCTAGCCGGGATAAGAAGGCAGAGCATAGGCTGTGTGAGTAAACAGACCATATCCGTTTAAATCGGGGCACTAGGCACCTTCTCACCTTGCTAAAAGTTGCATCTCTTTTCAAGATTACTATAGGAATTCTTAGTACATCTGCCAATCTCTGCCTACTCCAGGCTGTTTTGGGGTTAATTATGCTTCTTTTTAATTCCAAGGCCTTTTGCTTATTTTCTCTCTCAGGGTGCAGAAGCAGCCAATGTGACTGGCCCAGATGGAGTTCCTGTAGAAGGCAGTCGATACGCTGCAGATCGGCGCCGCTACAGACGTGGCTACTATGGCAGACGTCGTGGACCTCCCCGCAATGTACGTCCTCTCTGGTACTCACCAGCGACTAAAAATCTTCACGTCTAAAATTAGGTGTATGTACTTAGAGCAGAGAAATGCCATATTTTCTCTTGGAGACAGAATAAGTCATTTTTTTTTCTAACCTTATTTTTGAGGGAGAACTTTGAGTGCACAGAATTTATCCATAGCCACTGGCCTCACTGGATACTTGGCGTTCAGAATTCAGAATTTTTATCAATCAGGCCATATCTGGCTGCAAAGTAACGGACGTAACTGTCCTATAAAGAAGACTCACTTGAAGTAGGTAGTGCCAAGGTTAACAGAGGCTTTCTCTTCATTTGGCTCTTAGTATCTGGCCAGAACCTAGTATCTGGCATTCACTGGCAGAGGGGAATGGTTTCCTTCACCTACTTAAACCTGTTGTTTATTCCTTGGCACTGACACTTTTGACCTCTAAGGAAATCAGCTTTTGGTTGGTAAGAAAGAATGGGAGCTAGCTGGCGAATATGCAGTAAAAGTATTGGCCACAGAAGTATCAAGTGATTTATATCAATTGAGTAGCTATTTTATTTAGCCTAACAAACACAGTTTCCCATTATTTCAAAGAAGCAGTAAGAAATTCTTTGGATCTTTAGTTCTTCAGATGGGTCGAAATCCAAATGAAAGAAAACAGATCTGGCTAGAGCTTTCTTAGGAGGCTCCATTTAAAGGAATTTTCTCAAGGCACCCAGAATGAATGCAGTTCCTTTGTGGTATGAGCACTGTACTAGATTTGAGTCAGTTCTCGATGTTTCTGGAGTTAGAAGCAGGGATAGAACTCGAGGTACTTTGTGAGCATATTCTTGTGGCTCCTATGTCGATCCAAAAAGTGTCATGAAAAATCTAAGCAGAATAAAATGCCTGCAGATCGAGGACTTAATCTGTTTGATTAAACTTATTTCTGCTCACCTACATGATTTTTCTCTCTTTTTCTGTCGCATCATACCCTGCTTGAATTTATTTCATGAGATTCTTTAGAACCTCTAATCTGTTTATTTTTATCTTTGCTTTACCTATTCTATTTTTGTTTGTATTGCCAGAGGATATGTGTGCTTGCCAGAAAAAGAGAGAACTCCTCCAATGGGATCCAAAATGCTTTTCCCTCCATTGCTCCCTGTCAGAATTTGGGAGACATACACACATGTGCCTAGTGTGTGTTTCAAGCCTGTTAGGGCCATGTGGGATCAATTTTCTCTTGAGCAGCACATTACCACTGAGCCACAGAGCCCAACTGTGAGTCCTGCCTTAGCATAGGTTTTTTTTTCTTTTTTTGAGAGGTTTTTGCTATAGGATGCTTGCGCTCGCCAGAAAGACAGAGAGACAGAAAGTGAGAAATCAGTCCCCAGGGGGGATGGCCATGTCACAATCCCTTCTCCTCCATTCTCCTCTAGGGATCTTGGGCACGCACGCACACGCGCCTGGCGTGAGTGTAAGCTGCTGAGTCCAGGACTTGAACCATGGTCGACTACGTGGGAGTCCAGCGACATAGCCATTACTCTAACTGCTAGTCCCAGCGTAGGTTTTTTAAAGAGAGAATAGTTCTGTTTTTCTGAACTGAGACTAGTTGGGGCTTATCCTTTTTGGGAATTTAGTGCGTGTGGGCTTATCCTGGAGGAGTCTAAAATATAACCCCCTTGCAAAGAAAGGAGTCATTTCATTTGCAATTTATTCCTTTTTGAAAACTACACTTATGTCCTATAGACACTGGCATGTGCGCATCCCTCTTAAAGTAGTATTTGAAAGTAGATTTTTTCAGAGACATTTGGCTGTTTAATTTCCCAAAATATAAAATGGTAGTATATAATACAGTAGTTTAAATATAAGAAAAACATAAAAGTGAGTTGACAATTCCCTTTGTTAACAAGTCTGTATTTAAAAATTGCTTATGTTTAATCTTATTCCTGTCTGTTAAAGTAGGATTAAAAGTTTATTTGTAAACACAAAGGAAAGTCATTCTGTTGTCAGTGCTTCTCATACTTTTTGGTTTTTGCACCTATTTATATGCTTAACATATTAAAGATACTAGAGCTCTTGTTTATATATGTTTATGTCTATTGATACTTGTTGTATTAGTGATTAAAATAACTTTCAAATGTAAAGTAACTCATTACACGTTAGTATAAATAACATTTTCTTATGAAAAGAAAACTATTAAGTTGAGTAGGAAGAGTGGTACATTTGTCCCTTGTGTTCACCTGGGATTGGTTCCATGACCACAAATGCCCAAAGCCAGGGGTGCTTGGCTCTTTCATAATAAACGGCATAGTGTTTGCATATTACCTGTGTACATCCTCCCATATACTGTAAGTCATTTCTCAATTATTTGTAATACCCAGTGCAATGCAAGTGATTTGTAA
Organism: Tupaia belangeri chinensis; assembly: GCF_000334495.1. Classification (NCBI taxonomy): domain Eukaryota; kingdom Metazoa; phylum Chordata; class Mammalia; order Scandentia; family Tupaiidae; genus Tupaia; species Tupaia belangeri. The sequence continues at coordinate 2,757,312 of NW_006203577.1, forward strand.
ACAGTTGTTATATTGTATTGTTTAGCAAATAACTACAGTTTTTAAAGTCTGTACATGTGAAGTACAGATGCAGCCATCCTAGCCCAACTATAGGGTTGGCAGAAAAGTCATGGCACATTTTTGCATAGAAAAACAAAAGTACGTCATGACTTTTCCAACCACCCAATACATAGTACAGGTCAGTAGCAGTACAACGTTTTTGACCCCCGGTTGGTTGAAGCTGCATTACAGCACTGACACCGAGGGTTAATTGTATTGTTGCATGGTTTAATAGAAGATAGCTGCATTCTGAGATCTGTTCCTCCAGTCTGCTGGGAGGCCACATGCCATTGCAACCCTTGGAAGACCTCACCATCCACCCACAGGAGAATGACTGGGAGAGGCAGATAGCATCTCAGTAACATTAGGAGAACACTTGACTGCACTCCTCCCCTCGAAGGTCTCAGAGATCCTGGCCACCTTTGAGAACTGCGTAGAAAGTATGCCTTTTAGGTCAGTTACGTTGCTAACATAAAATAATATTTTTTTTCTTGGTTTTGCCCAAGTATATGGTAAATGTTGGGAGACACACAGTTGGTGGTGCTGATTATTATAAGCCTTGTAGATCTCCTTTGGGTGGTTGGTCAACTGATATTCTCTACTTCTAATTAGATGACAATTACGTTTATTACGGGGATTGATTGCTCTTGCTTCTTGCTGCTTGGTATTTTGTCTGCACAGATCTACTTTAATTTTAATGTAGTTTAGCCCAGGTAATCACATGATAATCTGGGTTAAATGCATATTGCCTGTGTAATAGACGGGATCATTGCTTTGGGGAGACTTTTTTTTTTTCCTTTTGGTGACATTCATCCTAAATGGTATTCTTTGGTTCTTTCCTTGCTGAAACTTCTTCTGAATCTCTGTTTCTTTGCTTCGCTAGTACGCTGGGGAGGAGGAGGAGGAAGGGAGAGGCAGCAGTGAAGGATTTGCCCCCCCTGCCACTGACGGGCAGTTCTCTGGGGCCCGGAATCAGCTGCGCCGCCCCCAGTATCGCCCTCAGTACCGGCAGCGGCGGTTCCCGCCTTACCACGTGGGACAGACCTTTGACCGTCGCTCACGGGTCTTTCCCCATCCCAGCAGAATGCAGGTAAAAGTGCACCTGGGCCTTCTAAACAAAAGTACGTCATGACTTTTCCAACCACCCAATACATAGTACAGGTCAGTAGCAGTACAACGTTTTTGACCCCCGGTTGGTTGAAGCTGCATTACAGCACTGACACCGAGGGTTAATTGTATTGTTGCATGGTTTAATAGAAGATAGCTGCATTCTGAGATCTGTTCCTCCAGTCTGCTGGGAGGCCACATGCCATTGCAACCCTTGGAAGACCTCACCATCCACCCACAGGAGAATGACTGGGAGAGGCAGATAGCATCTCAGTAACATTAGGAGAACACTTGACTGCACTCCTCCCCTCGAAGGTCTCAGAGATCCTGGCCACCTTTGAGAACTGCGTAGAAAGTATGCCTTTTAGGTCAGTTACGTTGCTAACATAAAATAATATTTTTTTTCTTGGTTTTGCCCAAGTATATGGTAAATGTTGGGAGACACACAGTTGGTGGTGCTGATTATTATAAGCCTTGTAGATCTCCTTTGGGTGGTTGGTCAACTGATATTCTCTACTTCTAATTAGATGACAATTACGTTTATTACGGGGATTGATTGCTCTTGCTTCTTGCTGCTTGGTATTTTGTCTGCACAGATCTACTTTAATTTTAATGTAGTTTAGCCCAGGTAATCACATGATAATCTGGGTTAAATGCATATTGCCTGTGTAATAGACGGGATCATTGCTTTGGGGAGACTTTTTTTTTTTCCTTTTGGTGACATTCATCCTAAATGGTATTCTTTGGTTCTTTCCTTGCTGAAACTTCTTCTGAATCTCTGTTTCTTTGCTTCGCTAGTACGCTGGGGAGGAGGAGGAGGAAGGGAGCGGCAGCAGTGAAGGATTTGACCCCCCTGCCACTGACGGGCAGTTCTCTGGGGCCCGGAATCAGCTGCGCCGCCCCCAGTATCGCCCTCAGTACCGGCAGCGGCGGTTCCCGCCTTACCACGTGGGACAGACCTTTGACCGTCGCTCACGGGTCTTTCCCCATCCCAGCAGAATGCAGGTAAAAGTGCACCTGGGCCTTCTCTTCAGCAGTCCTCACCCTTCCATCCTTCTCTGCCTCCTCTTCCTCTTCCTCCTCCTCCTCCAACATCAGCTGCCGGAAATAATACCTGGCTTGTGGCTTCCTGGTGCTGTAAGAGCTGAGGCAAGGCCTTCAGTCTGCTTTTTCAGAGCAGCCATTCTAGGAGCATTCTAGAAGTGCAACCCTGTGAGCCATGTATATAATAGGGGCTCCTGGAAGGTAGGCGAAGTTTCCAGTTTATAGAAGAATGAAAGGGGAGGGGGCAGCAGGTGGCATGGAAGTAAAGATTAAGGTGTGGGATTCTACATGGCCAACACCAAGGTTTGAGTGCCAGACCCAGTGACTTGAAAACATGCCAGGCACGTGTGCATGCTTACTCAGAATCCTGAAAGGAGAATGGAGAGAAAGGGATTGCAGCGTGGCCATTTCCCTTGGGGGTGGGAATGTGATTTCTCATTTTCCCTCTCTGTTTCTCTGGGAAGTGCATGTGCTCTATAGCAAACTAAAGAAAAAAACGAGAAAGAAAGCAGGGACAGATGGTATATAAGGACTTGGACTTCAGTCAAACAAAGCCTGGATTTGAGTCCTCTTCCCTGCTACTTACTATCCATGAAGTTTTCAGAAATCCAAGTTTTAAAGTCGTTCCCTCACTAAATGGGGCTGTTACATGCCTGCACCATACAGTTGTGGTGATTAAATTAAATATAGAGGATTTAGTGTGATACAGCATAAATAACATTTATAAAGTACTTAATTTTGAGGAGATAGTGTGGACTTGGTTTTTTGGGTTTTTTGTTTTTTATTTGTTGCTTAAGGAAAACCTAACATAGAATAGAGATTGATTATTGATCCTCCTTACTGTGGAATGCATTAGTATAGCTTTTGTGCATTTGTTCTGAGATTAATAAGCCTCACACCAACTTGGCAATTCCTAGGAACCTTGGAAACTAGGAGTAGAGATCATCATTTCATTATCATTAGCTACAACCTTTTCCTCCTAAATGTCCTTGGGTTTTTGTTTCCCCCCTACTGAATGTTTTGACTGAACACTATGTTCAGTCTGTTCTTCGCTACTCTTCTATCCCATCATGCCCGCCTGTTCTTTCTACATCGCTTCTTGTTTTTCCCGTCTGCTCTTCAACAGCTGCCCCTGACAAATGTGCTAAAAATAACATGTAGACTTACGTACGCGGAGACAGTGGGTACGTGAGGCATAGTAGGTTTCTTCAGGGCAGCGGTCTGGGCTTCTGAGATGAGGACAGGAAGAGTTAGTGTGATTATGATACACATTTATTTTTAGTGCTTTAGTAGTGCCTTCCTGAAATAATCATCTTTCATATTTAGCATATACACATATATCACATTTGCTAAAAGCATGGTGATTCTTTTTTATATCTCTTGAAAGAAAGTATATTTCACCTTGCGAATTGACTCAGAGCAAAATGATTCCTTAGCACCATGTAGTGCATCATTTGCAGAAGCTAGTTGAAAACTAATGATCAAAAAGCTGCTTGTGGGACCAGCAGTTAGTGTAATGGCTACATCACTGGACTCCCATGTAGTCGACTGTGGTTCGAGTCCCAGACCTGGTGGCTTAAAACTCATGCCGGGCGCGTGTGCGTGCGTGCCCAAGATCCCAAGAGGAGAATGGAGGAGAAGGGATTGTGGCGTGACCATCCCCACTGGGGGGTGATTTCTCGCTTTCTGTCTCTGTCTGGTGAGCGCACGCGCCCTATAGAACAAATCTCTCCCCCCTCCCCCCCCAAAAAAAAAGAAAAGAAAAGAAAAAAAAAGCCGCTTGTTTTCATAACTGCATTCAGTGGTCTTTAATGCAGGCTAACTTTCTTACCCATTCCATGTTAGAATTAAAAGATATCTTAGATCCCTTCAAAGATTTTCTCTTAGAATCTTTCTAGTACAAACCATGTTTTGAATGTTCAGTGATGAAGAAGTCAGCCTAGGCCAATCAGTAGCATCAAAGGAAAATTCCAAATTTTTCTCACATATATCTAAGCTACTTCAAAATGATTAGCATAATATCTTAAAAGTATAAATGAATCTCTAGAGTGATGTGAAAAGTTTGAGAGCAAATAAAAATGTTTTTGCCAACATTTTTTACTATATATAGCACTATGAAATTATTATTATTTTTTTTTAAGAGAATTTTGCTATAGGGCGCATGCACTCTCCGGAGAGACATAAAGCAAGATATCACCCACCCCACCTCCACCCCGTCCAAGGGTGATGGCTACATTGCAATCCCTTCTCCTTCATTCTTTTCTCAGGAGTTCGGGCATGGAGGCACACACTACCAGCATGAGTTTTAAGCTGCTGGGTCTAGGACTCCAACCGGCATTGACTATGTGGGAGTTCAGTGGTATAACCATTACTCCCTCTGCTGGTTCCAGCACTATGAAATTTATAGGACATGATACAGAAAGAAGTGGTAACATTCAGGCTAGTAGTATTTGCCCTATACACTAAAAATATAATGTAGCATCATACATATAAGTGACCAAATGATTGCTACCTTTTAATGTAAGGGTTCCACATATTTGAAAATTAAGTAGAATTGGTCACTGAGCTAATAATCTCAACCATTCATTGTCTTTGAGAAGAGAAGTATGTGATGGAGGGAGAGAGCCAAATTGGCATCTGCCAAGTGGCAGATGTTTGAAATCAGTTCTTAGGCTTTATTACAGCCTCAGGAAAACAGCAGTTTCCATATCTTTAATATTTTTAGAAATTGGCAACTTTTACTTAAAATATCTGGGCAAGAAGTGGTAGGTAGAGCTTAATTTGAATCCATTCTGTATTCCCAGACTCTTCTCTTCCACAGGTTGATTGCTTTTTCTGTTAGTCCTTTTCATGTATCAAAGTTTCTGAGGAAGAATTGGCTTAGCTTATGTAGGAAATTAAAGGGAGGCTCATGTGATTGGGATGGGATGAGGCAAGGAGAAAAGAGTAGGAGGTAACATTAGGGTGAGCTATTTAATGAGATGAAGCATGCTTGGTAGACTACCATAAGAGCTTCAACTGGGGCTGGCAGGTGGCATGATGGTTAAGGGTGCTAGAGCCCCATATGGCTGACTGTGGTTTGAGTCCCAGACCTGGCGGCTTGCTCTCTCTTTGCCTCTTTCTCTTTCACTCTAACCCTCTCTGGTCAAATTAAAATAAATAAATAAATAAATAAATGGCTAAAGAAAAAGAACTTCAACCAATTTTAAGTATGATGAGATGCCAATAAATAAAGGGTTTGGAACAGAGAAAGGGAACATAAGAGCTGATTGAGTGTGTTATGGAGTATGGTCCATAGGTGGCACCAATAGAAGTGGGTGTTTAGTTACTGTAATTTCCTAGTAGAGAGTGAGTTAGTGTACAATTAGTGGAGAATATAAGAATGGTCAGATTTAGCAAATGTTTTAAGCATCAAGATGACAGCATTTTGATAATGGAATGGGAATGTGGTATGAAGAGTAATAAGCAGTAACTCTTTTTTTAAAATTTGAACCTGTATGGGAAGACTGAAGAAAGATTGGGTTTGAGGGGAGATAATGGAGTGGGAATGTGGTATGAAGAGTAAGCAGTAACTCTTTTTTTAAAATTTGAACCTGTATGGGAAGACTGAAGAAAGATTGGGTTTGAGGGGAGAGAGAGAAATTCTTCAGAGATCTTTTCCCAAAATTCACTTGCAAGACTAATTATGTAGGCAAGAAAATAAAATAAAGCAGAGTCAAGAGGTAGAATATGGTTGGAGCGAGGGAGGTGTAGTTTCAGATAATGGTGGTTGACAGTCTTTGGGACTCATTAGTGATGTTTGTTAAGAGACTTGAATGAAGTGAGAAAGCAAGATATCATTCGGGTATCAGAAAGGGGCGTGAATAGTAGAGAGAAGGGCACATCGAAAGGCTAATTGGATCGTGATGGGTAAAGATGGGACTGGAGATGCAGCTTTGGAGTCATAAAATGTGATGTGGAAAGCCATGGTCAGGTTGAGATTTACTACGAAGTGAGTGAAGGTAGAAGAATGATGAGCTCTGAGGCACCCGAACAGTTACTGATTAGGTAGGCAAGAATTTTCTAGCAAAGGACAGTGAGAAGCAGCAGTCATGGGAGAAAATGTTTCCAGAAGGAAATGTGTTAAGTGCTGTTGATAAGTGGAGGAAATTAAGCTGAGCATTGATTATTGGGTTTGGTAACTTGGAGATAAGTTGGTATGGTGAGGACAGAAGTTTTTGATTAGAAGGAATTTAAGAAACAGCAAAGGGTGGGGAAGAAGAAAGTTGATATACCTCTTGGGAATTTCTGTGGTGGAGGGGTGGGGGTTTTTTAGTGTGCATGTTTATAAAAGCTCAAAGAAATGATGTAGTAGCTAGAAGAGGACATGGGATTGGGGCAAGATTTTTGATTGGTTGATATGATTTTTTTTTCAAGAGTGAGTTTCTCTTTGTGTCTCTTATTCTTTATTTTACTTAGCAATTTGCTTCTGAAGCCATTAGGTGGGGCAGGTAAAAATAGTCATATCTTGTCATATACACACATTGACATGTGTATATGCGATACAGATGAATACTTTGACCTACCTACAGTTACCTGGGCAAGAAGTGGTAGATGGAGCTTGGTTCGTGTGTGTCCCTTGGAAGGTCTACTGGAAGGTCCTGAAAGCAGTGGCATCTTCACAGCTTAAGCATATCTAGCTCCCAGTTTTTCATTTCTGAGTACAATTTTCCAATGAAAAGAAGCCTTTTTGGAGAAATGTCTGATTTCAGAGCTGGGGCAGAGAAAGTACAATATGAGCCTAGAACATCTTGTGCCAGAAAGTAAGGAAGAGCTCAGAATGCTGGAGACATGTCAGGAGGGCCTGGGCCAGCTCACAGGGCTTCTCATTGGCTAGTAATCACAGTAACAGATTATAACTCATTGACTAAAATAGAGAGCAGTGAGTCCAGACAAATACAAATAAACAAACGAATATATTAAAGATTTGAATTGGAACAGGATGTTTACAGGTTTTGAGAGTACCTCTTCACAAATGCTCATGAATTACGAAGAGGGAAAGACTAAGC
>NW_006203577.1:2764580-2821573 GCF_000334495.1 Tupaia belangeri chinensis
GTGTAGTGGTGGACGTTGGCAGAACGGCCTTCACTGCTTAGAGTGAAAGTAGTCAGTGCTGGTACAGATTGAAACCAGACACTGCCTAACGGTGCACCAAGAAGAATGCAGTGTCACTTCGGTGACTTTCCTGCCTCAGAGTCATAAACTGAGTGTAGTCTTCAGAAACACCAGACTGTAGTGAAAGAGACATTTTGTAAAGTGGCTTAAGTGTCAAGGTCATGAAAGCCAACAAAGATTGAATAGTTGTGCCAGAGAACATGGGCTGTAACTCCATTCAGTGCATGATTCTAAAGGGTCTTTTTGTTGTATAGGACATTATTGGGGCAAACAGTAAAACTCAAGTGAGTGAGAGGGTTAGCTTTTACACTTTGAACTTCTCTGTAAGTTTGTGATATTTCAATATTAAAAAAGTGAAAAATGTGGGTGCTATTTCTTTTTATTTTTAATAGTTTTTTGCTATAGGGTGAGTGTGCTTGCCAGAAAGTGAGAAATCACCCCCCTCCCCCGCCCTGGGGAGGGAGGGATGGCCACACCTCAATCCCTTCTTTTCCATTCTCCTCTCAGGATCTTGGGCATGTACGCACATGTGCCAGGCGTGAGTTTAAGACACTGGGTCTGGGACTCGAACCACCGTCAACTACATGGGAGTCCAGTGACCTAGCCATTACGCCAACTGCTGGTCCACGTGGGTGCTATTTCAATACTTGTATATATACCTGAATGCAGATAATGGAGTAGAGATGGGAAATGTATATTTAAGAGAGGAGAAAAATTAAGTTAGCCTGTGCTGGGTGGTAAGAATGGAGGGGTTAGTTTGTAATGGGAGAAAAAAAGATTACACAGTTGCACATGAGTTAGTGGATTCGATTGTAGGAAAATATGGAGATTCTCTTCTGATTGGTTTTTCTTTTCTTAATGAAATCTGAAGGATGGCGTTTGGCTCTAAGAAAGGGTGTTTTCAGTTAAAAAAAAAAATTCAGATATACCTGTGGGATAAAGAATTTCACAGTGTGTAGTGTTTTCTTATTTGTTAGTTTTAGCTTTTTTTTCTTTTTTCCTCTATTGGAAGTTGTACAGCAAGCTAACTTTATTCCCCTGAGCTTAAAACAAGTTGATCATCAAGAAGGTGTATTTTTCAGAATGTTATATGTACTTAAATAATGTATAAAAGGAATTCCCAGGTAAAAGGAAATAAGTTGTGAAAAGAAGAAATCAAAGATGAAGGCTTGGCTAAGATGTGACTTCATGGTGTCATGGCGAGATGGGAGAGAGCCCTTGTAGAAAGCATTAGTGGCACTGAAGGATCCCAGTTTGTAGAATTAGTCTGAGTTTTAAATCACTGAAGAGATCTCACTGATCAAATGTAGTATGTTGTTCCATTTCCTTATAAAATAGGTTTCTTTCTTGAATGGAGCATATCGCATTTCATAACGTTTAATTAGTATTGTGAAAGTGAGGTTCCTTGGGATTAGATGGAAGATTGCTCTTACAGGACTGAATTTTTCTTCTTCCCAATCAGTAAATAGCTTAGTGTTATCTCTGAGAATACCCTGCATTATAGTGAAACTGTTTTCTTTCTCCTTTTTTTTTTTTTTTTTTTTTAATAAAAGTACTAAACATACCCGAGGGCTCTGTTAATCTTATGCCTGTGCTGTGACCCTCACTTTCAGCTCTTATTGTCCTCTCTAGGCTGGTGAGATTGGAGAGATGAAGGATGGGGTTCCAGAGGGAGCTCAACTTCAGGGACAGGTTCATCGGAATCCAACTTACCGCCCAAGGTACCGAAGGTATGTAGCATTCCCACTAAGTTGTGACCGCCTGAAGGACTCGTGAGAGACTGGCATGGATGAGGGTACCATGGTCTGTTTTATGGATTTAGTAAGTAGATAGATGTGGCTCCTTTGACCATATGCCAGAGTTTCTATGGAACTCCTTAGTATGTGTTAGCAGGTGGCAGTGTGATATTTCTCTCCTACTTAACAACTAGAACTTGAATCATGGAGGCAATCCAGTATAAATGGGTTCTTTCAGGCTATGTATCAAATTGCCAGTATTTAAATTCTCACTCTGCATGTTAGTAGCTGTATGTCCTTAGGCAAATTTCTGGACCCTTTAAGCCTTAGTCTCCAGGTCTATAAAGCAGGCATTAAGCAATGTTCTATAACTGCTTGTAGGATTCAGTGTAGGATTCATAGTGTATCTATGATAATCAATGTGATGTATAGTCAGCCTTTAGTAAATATCAGATATTGTTACCACCAGTGACACTAGTGTTAGTGTAGGAGCAAGTTATTTAATTCGTGCTTTAATTTGTGCCCTTATGAAGGCCGTAAATTCCCTAAGATACTTCTGAAGTGTTTTCTATTACAAGTTTGCCTGTTCCTTTACCTTAAGGTAAGTGGAAAATGTAGACCTTCCTTCCCAAGTGTTATTTATGCTACCTTGAAATTTGTCACTGTGGGTTTTTTGAATGGAGAGTATTATATGTTAACATTACTTATAATTGGTGATATAATTGTAGTTATTTGAATATGATATAATATTAATATAATATTGATTTTAATTAATATAATGTAACATAATAGGAAAGGATTTGTAGGATATAAGAATATATAGGAAAGAATTTGTACTAGTCTCTCCTTTCTTATAGATTCATTCCAGTTTTAGGTGTAATTACTAATGATTAATTACTAAGGACTTGTAAGACTTGACAGAAATGTCTTAATGAGACAGAAGAGAGTCAGTAGTATTGCATATGTGCCTCCCAGATCAATCCGTAGCTAGGCCATCTTGGAAAAAGGCTCCTTTGATCTTTTTTGACCTATAAAAAGCGGCACTTCTCTATGACTCAAGCACATCCTTACTGTCTGTAAACCTCGGGTTTCTCACTGTAAATCTAACTCATAGAACTAGCACTGACGTTGTGTTTTTAATGTGAAAACATACTAGCACAGCCTCCGGCACACAGTAATGTTAGTTTTCTTCCCTAGTCGCTACTAAGTCCTGTTCATGGAGTACAGGTACCAGACCCTTTTCTTTTTTTCCCTGTTAATTTTCCTATCCTTGGTGCCTATCAAACTGCACTAGGAACATAGTTTGTGTTCAGTACATGTTTGTTCATTACATCTGTATTCAGATGAAGGGGAAAATAAGTTCTATTTTCACCCACCTTCTGTTTTAGTTTGCTGCATTATCGTGGGAATAATTCTAGCAATAAGTCCTGATCACTTTTTAATCTTTGTAAAAATAAATTAAACCTAATATTCTTGAGAACGCCAGTCCCCTTGCACTTGTTCTGTCTGGTTCTGTCTTCTCTGCTGTAGGGGACCTCCTCGCCCACGACCTGCCCCGGCTGTGGGAGAGGCTGAAGACAAAGAGAATCAACAAGCGGCCAATGGTCCGAACCAGCCATCTGTTCGCCGAGGATACCGGCGTCCTTACAACTACCGGCGCCGCCCCCGTCCTCCTAATGCTCCCTCACAAGATGGCAAAGAGGTAACTCTAGCCCAACCGAGAGGGTATCGCCAGGCCATCTGAGTCATGGCAGAGTGGAGCACTCTGAAAGGGTGGTCTTACTGTTGGGTAACTTTGTGTTTAACAAATAATGTTTTGCTTAAGATCTACATAGAGCATGTCTGGCACCTAACACAAACGGGATATTTGAATTCAGCTAATTAATGCTCTCTGAAGAAATTACCCACACTAAAGGGGACTATAGCTAAAACATTTAGGGCTGCACAAATAAAGAACATTTATCAAGAGGAAGCCTGCCTCTCAGCCCAAGCTGAGAGCAGTTGTTACAGACTTTACAAAGAGTGGTGGTATTTCCTTGTCATTTGGCAGTACTTAACTTTTACTCATATATAAGAACAGTTTAATTCTTGCATGCTGATTTTTCTTTGTAAACAAAGAAAATTCACATTTGAGATAGTATTGACCTTAGCATTGTCATCTGAATTGCTTCATTTCTGGTTTGTGGTGGTTTTATGTTTTAGACCAAGGCAGGTGAAGCACCAACTGAGAACCCTGCTCCAGCCACCGAGCAGAGCAGCGCTGAGTAACGCCAGGCTCCCCAGGCACCTTCACCATCTGCAGGGTAAGCCGTGAGCAGTCCCCCCATGATTGGTCTGTAAACTATTACAGCTCTGCAGGTCCTCTCTGCCAACCTCCATCTCCATCTGGATGCTGGGAAAGGGCAGTTCTGGTGGTTAAATATCTCTGGGGTTGACATTATTTTGATAAGCTTGGGGGTTCTAAACAGATAGTTGACGATAATTAATTTCTTTCTAGGCAGTTTTAAAATTTTTCTGTCTTTCCTGAGAGATGTGCATATGTGAGAGGGGATGGGAAAGAACAGGCACCAAAAACAGGGTGGCTTAGTGCCAAGATCCCTCGCCTTGCCTTCCAGGCAACCAAAAGCATAGATGCACTCATGCCCGCATGTTTCAGGTGGACCTAGGATTTGAACCTGATCACCCACATGGCTCCAGCACTGAAGGGCAGTGTGCGGAAGTTCCTGACAGACCTGGCATTAGAAGCAGAAGACCTTTTTTTATAGAATAAGCTAGAGTATTTTCTCATTCGCCTTTTCCCTTGATGACCAGCATTACTCTTTTGTTTTTTATTGTGGAAGAGGTTTTTGCTATAGGGCGTGCATGCTCACCAGAAAGACTGAGCGCAACAGAGACGCAGAAAGTGAAAAATTACCCCCCAGAGGCGATGGCCACGCCACAGTCCCTTCTCTATTCTCCTCTCGGGATCTTGGGTACACACACACACACACACACACACACACACGCCTGGCATGAGTTTAAGCCACCGGGTCCAGGACTCGAACCGTGGTCGGCTTCATGGGAGTCCAGCAACATAGCCATTACGCTAACTGCTGGTTCCCTGACATTACTCATTTTGAAGCAAAGCAGTATAACGTGAGAGCCAAGGGATTTTCCTGCCTGGTTGCAGGCTCTGTTGCGGCTCCCATTTGCCAGGTGATCTCAAGCAGTGCATTCACCCTCTGCTGCCCTGATATCTGCTACTGAGAAATGGGCTGCTATGTACTTACCTGAGGTTGGAGGGTTCAGTGAAATAACTCATGGATACAGTGTGTACAGTGTAGGGTGTGGTAAAGAACCGCTTGTTAAAGGTGACTTTGTTACTTTCATCATTGTTTCCTACTATGTCTTGTTAAAGATCTTGGAAATTTTATTTACATAGGTAGAAAGACCAGCCCAAGGGACCAGCAGATGGCATAACGGTTGTGTAACTGGACTCCCACATAGTTGACCACGATTTGAGTCCCAGACCCAGCAGTTTCACTCTTCCCAGGCGCGCGCGCGTGTGTGTGTGTGTGTGTGTGTGTGTGCCCAAAATCCCAAGAGGAGAATGGAGGAGAAGGGATTGCAGTTTGACCATCACCCTTGGGGGGGTGACTTTTCTATTTCTGTCTCTCTGGCACAGTGCACACACCCGATAGCAAAAATCTCTCTTCAAAAACAAAGCAAAACAAAAGCACCAGCCCAATTATAAAGCCAGTCTTTAAAAATTTGATATACCAGAGTGGAAGGTGGCATGGTGGACTCTCACATGACTGATCACAGTTCAAGTACTACTCTCACATGACTGATCACAGTTCAAGTACTAGACTCGGCACCCTGAAAATCACAACCACAAATGAATGAATGAATATATTATAAAATTTCATATGCCATAGTAGATTTCATTCTGAGTTTTTTGGACCTAGCAGCGTTTTAACTGGGACACAATTTTTATAGTTCTTGGTTGGTACTTTTAGTTAAAAAAGAGGTGGTAAAACCCAAACGTTGATTTTTTTTTTTTTTAATTTTTTTATTTTTAAAAGTTTTATAATGGACCAGCAGTTAGTGTAATGGCTATGTCGCTGGACTCCCATGTAGTCAACCGCAGTTCGCGTCCCGGACCCAGTGGCTTAAAACTCATGCCAGGCACATGTGTGTGCGTGCCCAGGATCCCGAGAGGAGAATGGAGGAGAAGGGATTGCGGCGTGACCAGCCCCCCTGGGGGTGATTTCTCGCTTTCTGTCTCTATGTCTCTCTTGGTCTGTCTGGCGAGCACATGCACCCTATAGCGAAAACCTCTCCAAAAAAAAAAAGTTTTATGATGAAAATTTGGGGATTATTACATGTTCCTGCTTTTTATTGTGATCTGCTTTTATGTGCAGTGGTTTGTGATTTAAGTCAGGCTTTCATTAGGTAGACAACTGCTATGCTGTTGATATTTTCTCTCTTGAGTAACATGGATAATTTATCTTAGAAATACATCATCTTCCTATTCAGAATTTCAATAACTGACTCAGAGTTTTAAATATTAATCATGTAAAACTGGCCATAGCCTTTTACTGGATAGCACTATTTTAGGTATTGTTACTTAAAAAAAGAAAATCCAAAATATGAGGAAGAACTATTTCTACAATTTATCGTTTGTCTGCTCTCAGAGAAATGGCTAGCTACTTGTGCTATACCCGTATTAGGAGATAGGGCGTAGCTACTGAGGTATTTTTGTATGAAGAGTTACTGATGTTAGAGTAGTAGTTACTTGGTGAGGCCTCATGGTGGTAATTTCCTCTAATACAGCTTTACAGAATTTTTACTATTATGGGTTGACTTCTGTTTTATAAGAATATTTTATGGGCCAGCAGATAGCGTGGTGGTTAAGTGCTGGATTCCACATGGCTCTCTCTGTGGTTTGAGTCCTGTACTAGGCAGCTTGAAAATCACCCCAGGCGCGTATGTGTGTGCCCAAAATCCGGAGGGAAAAATAGAGGGGGAGGGATTGCAGAATGGCCATCCTCCGGGGGGGGGGGAGGGCAATTTCCCACTTTCCTTCTCTGTAGCAAACTAAAAAGAATAAAAACAGTTTTTGCCTTGTTATTTATCTTTTGGTCATTTTGTCACTATTTGTAAGTTTGGTTTTAATTTCTTCCAGGTGACCTAAAGAATTAATGACCATTCAAAAATAAAATAAAGCAAAAAGCAAACCACGACCTTACCAACACCAAAGAAACATGCAAGCAATAAAAGTGGAAGACAAACCAAGATTTGGACATGGGAATGTTTACAATTACTCTTTAAGAAACTAGCAACTGCAGAAGGAAAACCGTCAGCAAGTTTCTCCAGCAAGCCGAGGTCCCAGGAACGCCTGCACAGACGGCAAGAGAGCACCCTCCTCGGTTTCAGCAACCAACTAGGTTTATAATTTTTTCCTGGTTTTTACTGTTTTGGTAATATAAATTGAAAGAAATCTTAATACCACACGGGGAGAACCCCAACCAAAGAAATCTGAAATATATAGTAAATGCTTTTTCTTTTTTCCCTTTTTTTGTTCATTTTGGATGCTGGTGCTAAACTTCCAAGTGTCATGATTTAAAAAAAGAAATTTTATGCCCTTATTTATTTCTAGGATGGGGGAGGATAACATTTTTGCTTATGTGACTCTCTTTGAAAATGGGCAGTAAAAAAGTTCCTCAGAAATAAAATTTTTACCCTTCAAAGGAAAAAAGATGTGTAACTGGAGTATATTTTTCCGTCTTGGCATCTGTTTTGTCCCCTGCCCCACTTCATTCACTTAACTTGTTTAATAGTAGTTAAATTCAAAGTAATTAAAGTCAATAGTAGTTAAGTCAAAGCCAAATGTAAAGTTGATTTAGCGCCATTGAGTAAATTTAGGCATATGGATGTGAGATAATAAAACATGGATTCTCTTTGAAATGTAAAGCTCAGAACTAACAAGTTCATGTCTGAGTGCAGTACTCTTGGCAGGAATTGCTCAGTAATCTGTATCTCTTGAGTAATCTTGATTTGATGGATTTTATGGTATCCGCTTTAGATTCAGTGTTAGTTTCTTTTTGATTAACAGAAGAGTACGTAGTTGTGACACCTTTGAACTCCAGCCTGAGGTTTTCAACACCAACCAATGTGTGTGAGAGAGGTTCTTCAGAAAGTTCACGGAGAATGCATACTCTACAGAACCTGTGGATGGATTTCAAAACACTTGTTTTGCACCAAAACAAACTCTGTTTTAATTCTGCTTTTCCAAGAACTGCTTGAAATCTTTTCATCTATGTGTGGCTTTCAGAAAAGAGGCAGAGAAAGTCTTTCCAACAAGTTTCTGTCCCCCAGGGTGGTGCCCCCAAGTTTGGAAACACTATGCTCTCTCTAGTTGTTTCTCAGGACTACTGCCTCTTTCAAATTATGGTTCCTTAAATCAAGTATTAATTAAGCATAAGTTTGCTCAGTACTGTTCTTGCAGCTAGGAGGGAACAAACCAGCCCAATACTCTTGTCTCAATGACCAAGTGTTACAGAAAAGAAACAACTGCAGGGTTTGATTTTAAATGGCAGTGAGTGCTATAGGGAAACAACCTGGTAAAGAAAGAGACTCATAAACAGGAGATGTTAATTTTAAGGGGTGGGGGTTGGTTCCTTCTCTCTGTGATAAAATAATATATAAATGGAATCCCGAGGAGAGGCTCAGCTCACCATTTGACTATCTAGAGGGGAGAACATTCCAGGCAAAGGGAGCTTGCTTGGCCTGTTAAATGACAAGAAAGTAAAGGTGAATTGTTTAATAACATTGTATTATCTTGCAAACGAAGGAGGACAACTCTTGATCAAAATTGGTAATGTGGACAAGGCAAAAATATTATCAATGAAAAAAAGTTCTTATCCCAGCCCTAATTTCCTGAAGACAGCCAGTTAACCTTTTGTTAAACGTTAGATCCAATTTATGTATTTTATGTGTGCAAGTTAGTGTGTTTGATTAGCAAACTACCGCATATTTGGGGAGGGAATTGAGCTTACCCTAATTACTTGAAAAAAATAATCAGACATATTAGTTTTTTTTGAGAGATTTTTCTATAGGGTATGTGCGCTCACCAGAGAGACAGAGCAAGAAATCACGCCCCCCCCCCCCCCCCCGGGGGTGGTGTCTGTTGGCTGTGCTGCAGTCCCTTCTCCATTCTCTCAGGATTTTGGGCACACACGTTCACGTGAGCCTGATGTGAGTTTGAAGCCAGTGGGTCTGGTACTTGAACTGTGGTCAACTACAAGAGTCCAGTGACGTAACCATTACGCCATCTGCTAGTCTCAAGACATACTAGTTCTTAAAATTAATTCTGTTGATAATGTTGCCCATTCTCTTGAGATTTTCAGTATACTTGCAGGCAGGCCCAGTGTATTTCTCAAGCCACCAGGTCTGACGCCTGAACCATGCATTTCGCCGTGTGAGGTCTAGCGGCCACTGGCCCTATTCCTGCTCATTTTAAAGCAATTTTAGTATAGTGTTTCAAACATACTTTAAGAAATATCTAGAAAATGTCCCATATCCTCGTACACTTTTTGGCACCAATTTCTTTTTTTCACCTAATATCTATCTTTTTAAATTTGCTATAAAATAAATGTGCTCAACAGAAAGCATGAGAAAGTGAAAGCACCCCTTGGGATGACCATGCCACAATCCCTTCTCCACTATCCTCTTGCAATTTGGGGGGTCATGCACATATGTGCACCCAGTGTGTTTTCCAAGCCACCAGGTCTAGGACTCAAACCATGCAGTTGGCCATGTGGAATCTAGTCCACCTTAACCTCCATGGCACATGACATATATTTAGTATCCTCTGTTCATTTGTCCTGACTGTTTAGCATTGCATTATATAGCAATCCATAGTTTTACTGGGTAGTAAGGGTTTTTAATTGTAATTGCAAACATTTTATTTTATATAATTTTAACACCTTACCTTTAATCACCATTCCTCTATTTCAGGTTTATAGCTATCCTATTCCTAGAGGAGGAGAAAAATCTTAACTTTGTTGTGGAAGTATAACTTTTTTAAAGAATTGGTTATTAATTTTATTTAATTTTTTCAATTTGCTACAGGATATACATGCTCATCATAGAGAGAGATTGAAAGTGAGAAAGCAAGCCGCCTGGTCTGGGACTTGAGCCGTAGTCAGTCATGTGGGTGTCCAGCTCCTTAACCACCATGTTGCCTTCTGACCCCCTGACTATGATTTTAAGATTTGGAGTCTTTGAGAGGTGAATGAGATAAAATCTATAGTGTGGGTCCTCTGTGATCGTGTACTGGTGGCTTTATAAGAAGAGAGAGCCGAGTTGACAGACATGAGCGTGCCCTCTCACCATCAGATGCTCGGGGCTATGTTGGGGCTTGGCACAGAGCTCCCACCAGCTAGGGGGTCCCACTAGGTGCAGCCCCTTGACTTCATCTTCTGAACTATGAGCTGTGTAACAAACGTTATAA
Source organism: Tupaia belangeri chinensis (assembly GCF_000334495.1). Taxonomy (NCBI): domain Eukaryota; kingdom Metazoa; phylum Chordata; class Mammalia; order Scandentia; family Tupaiidae; genus Tupaia; species Tupaia belangeri. The sequence goes on from NW_006203577.1 coordinate 2,774,874, forward strand.
ATCACCCAGGCATTGGTGTTCTACCAACTGAAAAATGAACAGTGTGCCTGAAATATTTTATAGCAGAGAACCATGGATTTGACCTGTTTTATCAAGCAATAGCCTATGCAGGTGGAGCAGAGCGAGAGATTAAAACTGATACCCTGATCACCCTTTTGCTGGCATTGATTTGAAGCCTAGAAGTTGAACACATTGGATGGTGCTGCGCATTTGAGACACTCAAAATAAGCTTGAGTGTCTATAATGTACCATGAGTAATGCTGTGTGCTTTCATCTGACAAGTATTTCAGCTGTGACAGTATTTCAGTTGTGACAGTATTCTGAGCACTCCTGTGTTGATTGGATAGATGCAGTTGAAAGTTCTTTTAGTGGAGTGGATAAGTAGATTTTTAAAGACTGGTATTTTGTTTGAGAATTTGAACAGAATTCTTTAAATCTTAGAGCAGAGATTGAAATGTGAACGTACCACTTGGCTTTAGGTGAAAGGAAAATACAGAGTTAATTTTCTCAAATTTAGAGGTGTAATTTTGTATATTAATGCATAAATATTTAATAGGAAAAAGCCTAGAAAGGAAATGAGTGCTGATAAAAATCTCATGAAAATGAGGTGATCTTATCAATAGCAGTGGTAAGAATTTGTCGGCTTTGTAATTTTCCCCGAATGCTTTGTGAAACGCATTTCATTTAATCTGATGAGCCAGCTCCAGAATCACCCAGATTTTCAGAATGGGGCCTGGCAGCTGCGATGGAACTGAGATCCACGCTGCTCACATGACAGGGAGCTTAGTGTGCAGATCTGCCCCGTACTTCTGTGGCTGAACAGTATTCTGTTAAAAAGGGGATAGAGTGGGGCCACGTGATGTAAAACACTAGAAATCACCACTTTGTTAGTCCTCTAGTATCATCCTTTTATGCACTGATCTTCTCATTGTTCAATTCCTGACGACTTGCAGAGAAGGAACTTCAGGCGACTCCTGTGTCTACTACCTGAACATGGTGTCTTTGAGACCAGAACTTTCTGAGCAATAAAGATAATAGGAATAATGTGTGTGTGTTACTACTCTTAAGAAAAATTTAAGTCTACTTTCCTTCCACAGGGGTTGTTAGGTACTGTATTGTGTCCCCCTAGAGTTTATATATGAAAGTCCTAATCCCCCATAGCTCAAAATGTAACCATATTTGGGAATATAAAGTCTTCAAGGAGGAGATTAAATTAAAATGAGTGCATTAGGGTAGGATCTAATCCAATACACCTGGCGTTCTCAGAAGTACCAAGAGTGCACGTGCTCAGAGATAACCATGTGAAGAGGCAAGACAGTAGCTATCTGTAAACCAAGGAGCCAGGCCTCAGGGAACCACGCCTGCCAGCACCTTGCTCTTAGACTTCCTGCCTCAATCAGTGAGAAAAGAATTATCTCTTAAACCACGAATCTGTAGTATTTTGTTATGGCAGTCCTAGCAAACTAATACAGAGGGAGGCTACATCATGTTACATTCAAGGCAACAATGTAGAAGAAACCCAGTTTTTCCACATTCTTATCAGCATCAGCATTTGGTATTGTTTCTTTTTTAAAACTTATATGTGTGTATATGTGTATAATAATGCTGTGTGTGTGTGTGTTTCTTTTTCTTTTTTCTTAATTGCCAGAGTGAGTGCCCTTGCCAGAGAGAGGGAGGGAGGGAGGGAAGGAGGGAGGGAGAGAGAAACGACCATCAAATTTGGATTGGTTACATCACAGTCCTTCATTTCTCCACCCTGTTGGGATTTGTGACATGCACACATACACAGCCCAACATGTTTTCAAGCTGCTGGAAATGGGATTTGAACCACAGTTGACCATATGGGATCTGATTCCCTCAACCACTGGACCTCTGGCTGGCCTACTTATTGTGGTTTTTATTTTGTATTTTCCTTATGACTAATGAATGTATTTTTATGTGCTTATTTGTTTCCTGTAATTAATTGTGTGTGGTGAAATACCTGTTCATGTGCTGTATTCATTTTTGGATTGGATTTTTATAACTATTTTGAGTTTTTTAAGTCAGGAATGAATCCTCTGTGGTTTGTAGATATTTTTCTTACAGTTTGGAGCTTATTTTCAACCTTTTAACAGTGTCTGCAGAACAAATGTTTTTATTGATAATGAAGTCAAATTTATTTTTATTTTTTCTTTATGGATTGTGTCAGAACTAAGAACTTTACCTAGCCTCAGACTTAAGACATTTTTCTCCTACGTTTTTCTCTGAGATAATTTTTGTATAAGATGAGGCTTAGGTTAAGGTTTAGTTTTAGCCTGTGGCTTTTCAGTTGTCCTAGCACCATTTGCTGAAAAGCCTATCTTAGTTGAATTACTTTTTTTTTAAAAAGCATTTAATTCTTTTTATTTTTTAAATTTGACCAGAGAGAGAAAGGGAGAGCAAGTCACCAAGTCCAGGACTTGAACCACAGTCAGCCATGTGGGAATCCAGCGCTTTTAACCATCATGCCTACCTGCCAGCCACCTTAGTTGAATTGTTTTTATACCTTTGTGAAAATCCAGTTGGCCGTACTTGTGTGGATTTATTTCTGGTGCCTCTATTATGTTGCATTGCTCTATCTTGTCTGTACCTCTACCAATACACACATTGGCATGGTTGCTGTAGATCTTTGTTTCAGGTCTCGCAATTCTTCCCACTTTTCATTTTTCCAAATTATTTTAGCTATTCTAGTTTTTTTTTTTTTTTAGAGGTTTTTGCTATAGGGCACGTGCACTCACCAGAAAGAGAGAGAGAGAGAGCGAGAAATCACACCCCCCCCGGGGGGGGGGATAGCCACACCACAAACCACAATCCCTTCTCCATTCTCTTGGGATCTTGGGCACGCATGCGCACGCGTCCGGCGTGAGCTTAAGCCACAGGGTCTGGGACTTGAACCGTGGTGAACCACATGGGAGTCCAGTGACATAGCCATTATGCTAACTGCTGGTCCTAGCTATTCTAGTTCTTATGCCATTCCCCACACATTTTAGAATAAATTTTTAGAAAAAAAGATAGCTGCGATTTTGATAGGAAGTGTGTTAATGGGCTTATGATCAATTTGAAGAGAATTGACACTGAATCCTTAGTCCGTGAATACAGTACATCTTTCCATTTATGCAGATACTTGGTTTTTTAAAAACTTAAATTTATTTCTTCCATAAGAGAGACAGTCACTCCCGACAAAATCCTTGTGCTGTGATCTATCCCAGCCTCAGCCAGCCAGGATCACAGGTGCGTAGGACCTGGGACTCACCTGAAGGCCTCAGTGTTGCAGGACATGTTCTGCTGCTGTCCCACCCCACCTGGTCCAGGTCTGGCTTTTCTTTCATTGTCACTTTGGATTGTATCATAAAGGTCCTATACATGTGTTTTTAAAGTGTTTCACTTTATTTTTTAGTGATTGCAAATAGTATTGTGTTTTTAATATAAGGTTTCACTAATTCATTGCTAGTATATGGAATATAATAGATTATTTATTGAAAAAGGGGTTAAGCCCCTCCAACAGGGTCTCTATACTATATTTCATCCTCAGTCTCAGCCAGCCCAGGTCACAAGTATGCATGTGTGTCCATGCCCAGGGAGGTCCCAGGATGTGAACCCTGGACCATTCTCACGTGGGTCCAGTTGTGTTACTACTGTACCACCACTGTGCCCTATAATTGCTTTTTACATGTTGACTTCATATCCTGCAAATTCACTGAACTCACCAGTTCTAGGAATTACTTTTGGTAGAATTTTTTTTGATTTTCTATGCTCTGCAAATAGAGATTTTGTTTATTCCCTTCTACCTGTATGTCTTGTGTTATTTATTTTTTTGGAGAGGTTTTTGCTATAGGGCGTGTGCGCTAGCCAGGAAGACAGAGAGACAGGAGAAATCATCCCACAGAGGAGATGACCACACCACAATCCCTTCTCTTCATTCTCCTCATTCACATGAGTCCGGCATGAGTTTAAGCCACCAGGTCCGGGACTTGAACCATGGTCGACTACATGGGAGTCCAGCAACATAGCCATTACCCTAAGTGCTGGTCCCTGTCTTTTCTTACCTTATTGTATACTGACTGGCTAAAACTTCCAATGCTACATTAACTAGAATAATCAGAGTGAATATTCTTATTTTGTTCTCAACATTAGAGGAAAGTATTCACTCTTTACCTTTAAGTATTAAGTTATCAGTAGGCTTTTTAGGGGTGTTATTTTATCAAGTTGTAAAAGATCCCTTCTGTTGCTAGTTTGCTGGGAATTTTGGACAGTGACGAATGTTGGGTTTTGGCATATGCTTTTTCTGTATAAATTTTAAATGTAATGTTCATTGAAAATTTCTATACCTCTGCATGAAGAATAGTTGGCTTTTTTTTTAATCCCCTGGTCTCAGGGTAATACCATCTTAATAAAATGAACTGGAAGTTTTGCTTCCTTCTGTTGAAAGAGATTGTGTAGAATTTTTGTTAATTTTTCTTTAAAGGTAGAATTTGTCAGTGAAGTCATTTGAGGATAGAAATTTTTTTTAGAACTTTTTAAAGTCCAATTCTGATTTAATTATAGGGCTGTTCAAGTGATCTATCAATATTTTAAATGGGATATGTTTGGGTAGTTTGTGCTTTTAAAGAAATTGGTCCATTACATGTAGGTCATCACATTTATGTGTAAAAAGTTATTCCTTTATCACTTTATGTCTGTGGGATGAATAATAGTATTATAATATCTTTGTTTCCATCCTGTTATTTGTAATTTGTATCTTTTTTTAAAATCAGTTTTTGTTGTTATTATTTTTTTTTTAATAGCCAGGGAGCACATGCACTCAGCAGAGAAAGACAAAGAGGGCAGAAGCACCTTCCAGTGGATGTAGTCACATTGCAGTCACTTTTCCACTTGTTCCTACTGTGATTTTGAGCATAAATACACAAGCATCTAGCATGTTTTTCAAGTTACCTTGGTCAAGATTCAAACTGCAGCAGCCATCTAGTATCTGGCTCCCAATGTACAGCACTTACCCATTGTGCGATGGGACTGGCCCTCGGGTATTCATTTCTAGTTTTATTCTACTGTAGTCAGGGAACACACTGATTTCAGTTCTTTGAACTTGTTGGGTTTTGTTTTGGTTTATGGTTCAAGATATAATCTATCTTAGTGAATATTTCATGAGTTGTTAAAAATAATTTTGCAGTTGTTGGGCAGAGTGTATGATAAATGTCAATTAGATCTTATTGATTGATGTTGGTGTTAAGTTCTCCTGTATCCTTGCACGAATAGAAAGGCCATCTAACCATGTAGGTTGAGTGATTTTCTGCACCGTGGACATGATACTGTTGAGTACTGGGAGACAAAGGAAATACAGGACCATGACACTGGATCTATGAGGAGACCTACTTTGAGCCAGCCTGTGTGAAGTGAAGTATGAACAAGATCTCAACACCTCCTCTTCTAGTCTGTGGACTCATGAAGATCTAACCTTAACTAGTCTTAACTACAAAAGTTTAAGAAGCTAGGTGGGGCAAATGGAAAATGACAAAAATTTGGACAAAAAGTCAAGAAGTATATTATTAATTTAGGAACTTTTAAAAGTTTCTTATAAAAATGAAAGATAGCCTTTGTACCAATATTCTCAGCCTTGTTCTGGCCTCCACAACAATCCTTGCTAGTCACTTGTGTTTGCATTTATGAATAAGAAAGAAGTAGATAATGGTCACAAATTCATTATGAGGTTCGAATCTTCAGAAAGGCTAGACAGAACAAGGCTTGGAATCACAAGGTTCAGGTCCTAAGCCCTCACAATTTTTTTTACTTCATGCCACTCGTGATTAAGTCATCAAGTCATCATCTTTGAAAGGAAAATTTGTTTGAATCAGTGGTTTGCACATGGAGATCAGAGTGAAGACTATTTGGAATTATTGTGGCCCTCTTCCAACTCTCACTAGGTGTGTGACTGTCACGTTCACACCTACGAGTGGCACCAGGGAGTTCCATTTCACAGGTTGAAATTTGTAGTCTATAGAGAACTAGCAGTTGGCGCAATGGTTATGTCGCTGGACTCCCATGTAGTCGACCACGGTTCGCGTCCCAGACCCAGTGGCTTAAAACCCACGCTGGGTGTGTGTGGGTGCGTGCCCAAGATCCCAAGAGGAGAATAGAGAAGGGATTGCGGCGTGGCCCTCCCCTCTGGGGGGTGATTTCTTGCTTTCTGTCTCTCTGTCTCTCTTTGTCTGGCGAGTGCACGCGCCCTATAGTGAAAAACCTCTCAAAAAAAAAAAAAAAATTCGTAGTTTATACTGTATATAACAGTGGGGCCAAGGGGCCAAGGTTAGCAGAGCCAACAGACAATGCAAAGGATTCCAAAGGTGTGGTTTATGTAACTAACCAACAATACATGAAAAGATACACAAGGATCAGACACCTTAATCACTCTGGTCATTTAGTTCTTATTTAGAAAAGTATTTAAGCTGTAGTACTAGGCCCTTTTTGACAAGTATAGCTCGAAAATAACCTCCAAGTTGTCTAAAAGAGCACTAATAGTGGCTAAGAATTCCTCAAGTACTTTTTTTGACAGACTGAAATTTTCTGGCATTTCTCCCTTTTGCCTCTGCTTAGTCCTCAGCTTTTTTTTTTTTCTCTCTCCCTTTTTTGAAATTTTTTTTCCCCTTTCATGACAGGGAGGAGAGAGAGACCCTCCCAATGAGGTCTTCATGCCTGTGATGTACCCCATCTTATCCAACCTGGATCACAGGCATGAACACCCTGGTGTGTTCAGAGAGGTCCCAGGATGTAAACCCAGGACATTTGCCATGTGGGTTCAGTTGCGTTACCATTGTGCCACTACCTGGCTCTTCTTTAAGGGTTAAATGACTACTCGTAGCATATGAGATTGTTAATCATTTTCTTCATCCCCATCAAGTAGTGGGTACCAAAGTAGTGGCTGACAATTATATCAACACCACCTTCCTTTAAGAATATAACTAATATAACTGTCATTGAAAGGTGATTGTTAATTTTGTGTGTCAGCTGGTGGGCCCCAGGAAGTCCAAATTACACATTTATTTTCCCATGTCTGTGAAGGTTTTTCTGGGAAAGATGAGCATTTCAAACTGTGGACTCAGTAAAGCAAATGGCCCTCCTCAGTGTAGATGGATATCATCCGCTCCTTTGAGGGCCTAAGGAGAATGAGGCACAGAGGAAGGAGGAATTTGGCCCCCTTTCCTGCCTCACTGCTTGAATGGGACCTCTCCAGCTGGAGACTGGGATTTCTGCCATCCACTCCCCTGGAGTTCAGACCTTCGTATGCTTCCAAGTGACACCACTGGCTTTCCTGCATCTCCAGGTTGCAGACAGCAGGTCGTGAGATGTCTCAGCCTCCCTAGTTACCTCAGGCAGTTCCTCATAAATGTGTGTGTGTGTGCGTGTGTGTCTGTGTGTATAAAAAATGCCTGCGGGACCAGCAGTTAGTGTAATGGCTATGTCGCTGGACTCCCACGTAGTCGACCGTGGTTCGAGTCCCGGACTCGGTGGCTTAAACTCATGCTGGGCGCGTGTGCGTGCGTGCCCAAGATCCTGAGAGGAGAATGGAGGAGAAGGCATTGCGGCATGGCCATCCCCCCTGGGGGGTGATTTCTCGCTTTCTGTCTCTATGTCTCTCTCTGGCGAGCGCATGCGCCCTATAGCAAAAAAAAAAAAAAAAAAAAAAAAAAACCTCTCAAAAATGACAGATACCTTTTAATACATGTCAGGAGATGTGCGAACATTACAGTGTTTTAACATAAACCTAGATGGTATCACCTGCTACACGCCTAGGCTGCATGGTACAGCTTACTGTTCCTAAGCTGTATATAAACATGGAAAGCATGCCACTGTACTGAGTATTGCAGGCTATTATTACATAGTAAACATTGTGTATATTCACATCTAAACATAGAAAAGTACAGTAAAACTGTGGTATAAAAGGTTTTAAAAAAAAGTATACCTGTATAGGGAACTTACTGTGAATAGAGCATGGAGCTTGCAGGACTGAAGGTTGCTCTGGGTGAGACAGTGAGTCAGTGGTCAGTGGTGAGTAAATGTGAAGGTCTTGGACATTATGAGGTACTGCTGTATATTTTAGGCTACATTCCATTTATAAAAAAATATTTTTCTTAGGACTACCAGAAGGCATAGTAGTTTGTACTCCCACGCAGCTAACTGCAGTTTGAGTTCCGGACCCAGTGGCTTGAAAATCACCCCAGGCAAGTGTGTGTGTGTGTGTGTGTGTGTGTGTGTGTGTGTGTGTGTGTGTGCCCCAGATCCCAGGAGGAGAATGGAGGAAAAAGGATTGCAGCATAGTCATCTCCCCTGAGGGGTGGTTTCTCACTTTTCCTCTTTTGGTCTCTGTCTCCCTCTCTTTCCTGTGAGCACATACACCCTAAAGCAAAAACCCCTAAGTATATATATTCTTTTCTTTCTGGGCTGGCTAACCTAGTGATTACCTAGTGGTTAAGGGAGCCAGATCCCACGTGGCTGACCACAATTTAAATCCTAGCCTTGAAAACCTATGTTATGTGTGTGTGTGCCTGAATTAATGGCAAGATGGAAAATGGAAGAGAAGGGATTGTGGCATACTTATGCCTTCCTGGGGGTCCATTCTTCAATAATAAGTTAATCTTAGCTTATTGTAACTGTTTTAGTTCAAAAGCTTTTAAATATTTTTTTAACTTTTAGACTTGTAATTACACATACCTGAAAACATAAGCATATTGTTCAACTGTACAAAAAATGGTTTCCTTTTCTTTTTAGAAATTATTTATTAATTATTATTATTTTCACATGAAAGACAGAGAGGAAGAATGAGAAAGCAAGACACCAGGTCCGGGACTCAAACTGTGGTCGACCATGTGGGAATTCCAGCACCTTAACCACTATGCCACCTGCTGGTCCCATTTTCCTTCTTTGTAAGTATTTATTTCCAAAACTTGTATTTATTTGTCTTTTGCTCTTTTTTTTTTTTTTTTGGAGAGGTTTTCGCTATAGGGCGCGTGCGCTTGTCAGACAGAGAGAGACATAGAGACAGAAAGCAAGAAATCCCCCCCCAGGGGGGATGGTCACGCTGCAATCCCTTCTCCTCCATTCTCCTCTCGGGATCTTGGGCACGCACGCACACGCGCCCGGCGTGAGTTTTAAGCCACCGAGTCCGGGATGCGAACCGCGGTCGACTACGTGGGAGTCCAGCAACATAGCCATTACGCTAACTGCTGGTTCCTTTGTCTTTTGCTCTTTAACTTTGGTTGTTAAAAACCAAGACACAAACACACACATTAACCTAGGCCTATACAGAGTCTCAGTATCCTTGTCTCCCACCTCCACGTCTTGCCCCACCAAGAGGACCACTGTGTATGAAGCAACACGAGATTAAGATCCCACACACAATAGAAAATGGTGCAGTGAATACCTGTATGAAGCTGCTGCCAGCGTAGCACAGCATCCTGTTTTACAATAAGCTTTTCTTTTTTGTTTTAATTAAAGCCTGCATGCTAAATGATAAAATAGATGGTACAGTAAATCCATAAACCCGTACTGTAGTTGTTTACTAACACCATCAAGTATTGTGTACTGTTCACCTGTTCACAATTGTTTGTGCCGTACTATTATATGACTAGCTGTGCAGGTTGGTTTGCACCAGCATCACCACCATCGTGTGAGTAATGCATTGCATTATGACGTTACTAGGTAGCAGGAATTTCCCAGCTCTGTTATAATCTTATGGGACCACCGTCATACGTGCTGTCTACCACTACCTAAATGTTGCCCTGCAGCATGTCACTATTGCCTGCTGGTCTAACCCTAATACAGATGTGTTAGACAAACCTGGACAGAGTTGTTTTCTGATGCTTTTAATTTGCACTTTCCTTTCCAGTCTCATTCCTCACCATGCCCCAGTTTATGTAGTTATAATTTAGAATGGGAAGAGAGCTTTTCTGCTTTAATTTTTTTATTTTCTTACCACAACTCTCAGGGATAAATCTCTTGAAGTTAATAATAATAATAATTAAAAAAAACCCCAGAAGACTAAGTTGTACACTTTTTTTTCCTCATACACTGTCCTAGTGGTTCCAAATAAGGTTATTTACATTTCAGACAGTATAGTTCCCACTGACAGCAGTCATCTCTTTACCCTTCATTTATTTTAATTAAAAATCAATTTTAAAAAGTAAGGGCACGAGAGTCTACATTTCTGACCACAGTTTATTTTGTGTGTGCATGGGGGAGGGGGTTGCTTTTTTTTTTGTTTTGGTTTGGTTTGGTTTGGTTTGGTTTGGTTTTGGAAATGGGTGCATGCACTTGTTAGAGAGAGACAGAGAGAGGGAAAATGAAAAATCACCCACCAGAGAAGGTGGCCATGCTGCAATCTCTTCTCCATTCTCCTCTCGGGATTATCAGCATGCACACACATGCATCTGGTGTGATTTTCAAGATGCAGGGTCCAGAAATTGAACTATGGTTGACCAGGAATTCAGCACTTTAACTACCATGCCACCTGCTGGCTCCTTTAATATGTATTTTTAAAAAAGGAAAAACAACAACAGCATACCTTTATTTATTTATTTATTCATTGTGTTTTTTCAAGCCACCCTGTCCAGGACTCAAACTGCAGTCAGCCATAATGGGAATCTAGCACCTTAACCACCACCTGCTGGCCCTCTGACCACAGTTTGAATCTTGGCCCAAGTGGCTTGAAAAAATACATTGGATGTGTGTGTGTGCATGCCCCAAATCCAGACATGATGGAGAAATGGAGGAAGGGGGATTGTGGTGTGACCATGCTCCACTGTAGGAAGTAGCCCTCTCTCTGGTAAGTGCACATGCCCTCTGGCAATTAAGTGGGCTTGCATGCATATTATATAAAAATAAATATTTATGCACTTACATATAAATATATAAAACATTTATGTATATATACATAAATATATGCACGTGTTTATTATATATTACATGTATATGTAAATGTATAGATTGTCAGGGGGTGTGTGTGCTTGTCAGAGACGGAGACAGAGGAAGAGGGAGAAAGCACTTCCCAGTGGGATGTGGTCATGCTGTCAGGATTTTGGACACAAGCACACACACCTAGCGTATTTTTCAAGTCACCAGGGCCAAGATTCCAACCACGGTCAGCCATGCGCAGTCTAGCTCCCTCAACAACTGGGTTTCAGGGCTGGCCCTATATATATATTTTTTAATATATAAATATCATAAATGTACAATTGAACTTGTAACATAATTATAAAACAAAGGAAAATGAAAAGGTTATTTTTCAGAAAAAATGCTTATGAATATAACTGATAACAGAATCAGGTAAAGGCAAAAAAGTTGGAGTTAAAACCAAAGTAGGGCAGGCTGGCTCAGTGAGCATGTGTGTGCATGCCCAAAATCCAGAAAGGAGGGAGAGATGGAGAAGAAGGGATGGTAGTGTGACTATTCCCCAAGGGGGACCACTTTCCCCCTTCTCTCTCTCTCTGTCTCTCAGGAGAATGCAAGTGCTCTCTGGAAAATAAATAAACAAATAAGTAAAACCCAAGGTACACCATCCATAGATTAGCCATGAAATTCTACACATAATAGCAAGGACCACACATTTAGTTCTGAGGATTTGTAGTAGATTTATTTCTATGATAGAAACACAACTAGCTGTAAGACATACTGTATCTGTATGAGTCAAACCATTTGATGAAAAAACATGTACAATGGTGCTTCATATATAAACCAGAAGGAAATATAACCCATGGATCACTGATTCACTCATTTATCCATTTATGTTTTTTAAGTTTACTTATTCCATGAACAACCTAGAGAGAGCACCTGTAACAGTCTCGATGCTGCAGTCCATCTCTGACCTTCAGCCACTCCATTTCGTAGTCACATGAAGCATGTACCTGGCACACCCAGGTCTCTGTACTCAAACCATGAGCCTCCCTCCTTAGGATACTCTTGTAGAGCATTGCATTTCACTGCTGCACCACTGTCTGGCTCCCACTCATCCATTTCAAAAGTATTTGCTAAGTGGCTGTGATGTGCCAGATATTGTTTTATGTTCCAAGGAGGCACCTGTGACAAATCAAAATTCTGCTTTTACAAAGTAGGGGAGAGAAGTGATAAACAAGTAATCGTATAGTGTAGTATGTCTGGAATGATAAATCCTAAAGAGGAAAAGTGAGGGAGATAGACATGCCAATATGGAGTGCAGTGGGTTGGTCAGGAAAGACTACACTAGTAAGATATCATAGAGCACAGACCTGAAAGAAGTGGGAGGATGGTCTGTGCAGAGATCGAGGTCCAGGAACAGCACATTGCAAGTGCACAGCCTAGGAACATGTTTAGATGCTGAAAGACCCTGAGAAACCGGGGAACGCTGTCAGCGAGGTAATGAAGATCTTGTGTGATGAAATTATAGCAAAGCAATACTGCAGCAAGTGTTCACATCATCTGGTAAAAGTGCATTTCCCCCCCAGTCAATGTTGAACACACATGACACATTTTACTATTTTTTTTTCTTTACGGATTCCATTATATCACTGCATTGTTATGATATCATATCAATGAGTCCTTACTGGAATCTGGGCTGCTTAATCTCAACAATTTTTAATCACTTCATAGAGAGTTTGATATATGTTTCCTTTTTTCCCCCTCTTCTTTTAAAACATTTTCCAAAGGTTATGTACACTCACCAGAGAGAGATACAGAGAGGCAGAGAAAGAGAGAGATGGAGAAAGCACCTTCAATTGAGTGTAGTCAGGCCACAATCCCTTCTCCATTTCTCCATCCTGTTAGGGTTTGGAGCACACACACCCACATATCTGGTATGTTTTTCAACCTGCTGTGGCTGAAATTCCAACCATATTGGCCATGTGGATCTGATTCCCTTAACCACCGGACCATGGTGTCAATCCTATATTTAGGTTGATTTTTTTCCTAGCAATTTCGAAAACCAAATATGTATTTAATAAAGCATTTAATTTGGAAAGATGTCCCAACCCAGGGGGACAGCCGAACGGGTTTCCTGAGTAAAGGAGTGAGAGCCGGGGCAAGCAGCGTAGTGTTACAGCACGGAGACGACAGTGTCGTCTGTTTATTGTGGGCAGCACGGTACAGCACAGAGACGACGCAGTGTCACAGCTCTTAAGGGTCGCGTCGTCTACTGTGAGCAGCACGGAGACGACGCGGTATCACAGCTCTTCAGGGTCGTCCGGAGACGATGTAGTGTTACAGCTCTTCAGGGTCTCCCAGGTCGTCTGGAGACGATGCAGTGTCAGCTCTTCAGGATCTTCAGGGTCGTCTGGAGACTGCGCGGTGTTTCAGCTCTTCAGACTCTTCAGTTGTTCTTCCTGGTCGTCGTCGTCGTCTGGCTACTGTGGGCCAGGCATCGTGGTTATATACACTCTGGTGGGTTGTAAACGGTGGGCCCTGATTGGTTGTTAACGGTGGGCCCTGATGGGTTGTTAACGGTGGGTTATGATTGGTTGCTTTTGGACCAATCATGAGGTGCCGGATATGCAAATTTGAGGGATTCTAGTGGCCAATCAGAGCAAGGTTTCAAAGGTCAGGTTTTTGGAAGGGAACCAATCATGGTAATTGTTTGCTCTCTGAGAAACCTCGGCAGACTCGCTGGTGTGCAGCTTCCCACAGAAAGAGATTTTATTTCAAGTCTTGTCCTTGCAGCTTACTTTCTCTGTGACTATGAACAAGTCATGCCACTTAGTCTCAATTTTGCTACAATGCAGTGAAAAATCTATGTTTATCACAATCTCTCTCCTATCTGCCTCACACAACTGTTATGGGGATGGAACAAGATGATGAATCTAGGGGCCAGCAGGTGGCATGGTGGTTAAGGCGCTGGAATTCCCGCATGACCAACCACGGTTCAAGTCCCTAATCTGGCAGCTTGTTCTCGCTCTCTCTTTCTCTCTCTCTGTCTTTCTCTGGCAAAATTCATGTGAAAGAAATAATAACGAATGAATAAAATAATAAAGAAAAGATGAATCTGAAAGCACTGTGTTTAAAGACTTTCACTTTTTCTGATCTTCGCGTATTTGACAGACATGTACTGGCACTTTGCTAGAGTCTACACTCAGTGATACATTGTGGTCTCTGTCCTCGGAGAGAACATAGCTGAAGAGAAGAAACAGACATGGAAACTTATAAATGAGAGCCACTCTGGGTACAAATGCTTATAGGGTGAGAGGACTTACTGCCTCTTGTTTTCATTGTTGTTGCCATAGGGAATGTGAATATTTAGTATGGAGGTTACTAGGAAGTAGAAATTAAGTAAGTGTTTGTTTATTAAGATATTTCATTACATAACGATGTAAAGATTTTAAATGGGGGAGGTATTGCATGGTTTGCTTGTTGGAAAATCTTTTATGGCAGCAATATGAAAGATTAGAGGAAGGGTGAGACTGAGGGACAGGGCCAGTCAGAAGGCTCTTGTGAAATCCAGGTGAGAAAAGAAGGTAATACATTAGACAGTGGAAAAGAGGAAGGAGAAAGGATGGAGATTTAGGAGTAAAAGAAGAACAGTTATTGGTGGCATTTTGACAGACTGATGAAATGGAGAGAAAAAGAGTGAAAAAGATCTACTCAGCATTTCCTAGTTTTCTGCCTTGTGCAACTAAAAGGATGTGATATTCTTAATTTGAAGCTTATAAGCCCTTAGGGAGCCAAGTAGCTATTTAGAAAACTGTATTCAAAGAGTGTTTGTCAAATAATTAATTCCAACTTTTAGAGAATTATTTAATGGCGTGTACTAAAACCCTCTTTATTTTATTATTGTCAGTGAAGTAAGTGGAAATAATATACAAAAGGGTTTTTTAATTATTATTATTATTTATACATTCAATCTCTATACATCATTTAGATTGTAAAGAGACTTTACCCAGCATGATACACACCTTGGTTCTTCATCAACAGGTAATAAACCATACCTGTGTCCCACAAATGTCTTACCTCTCTATTTTTTTCCCATAAATTTTCTTTCCTAGTCTCTTCCCCTTTCCCACTCTCCTTCCACTTTGTCCCTAATGCCCATAACGATTTTCAATACTTTTATGTCCTCCAGTCTTTCAGTCTCTACCACAGAGTGCAGACAGAGACGGTATATTTCAAGTGAAGACATACAATGTCTCTATTTCATAGCCTGACTTGTTTTACTCAGCAATAATCTTTCATATTCATCTACTTTCTATCAAATGCCACGGTCTTTTTTTTTTCATTGTATGAATAATATTCCATGGAGTATGTGTGCCACAATTTTTCAGTCTATTCATCTGTTTGTGGACATTTGGGTTGGTTCCATGTCTTAGCAATCACGAATAATGCTGCAATAAATACAGATGTGCAAGCACTTTTCTGACTGAGTGCTATGTTACCATCATAATCTTGTTTATATTACATTGAATTGCATATAACTTTACAGTGTATTACATTGCTTTTTCAAAAGGGAATGCCATGCATGTCAGTCAGTACAGAGACATTAATCTCCCCACTTCATCATTCAATATCTTTTCATTGTTTTTCCTTAAAAAAGGAAATAGAAAATGACACAAAAAAGTGGAAGAACATTCTATGTTCCTGGATTAGGAGAATTAATATAATCAAAATGGAAAGCCTACCCAAATTACTCTACATATTTAATGCAATCCCTAAAAAATTACAAAGTACATTCTTCACAGAAATAGGAAAGATAATCATAGAATTCATCTGGATTTATAAAATTATATTCCCAAAGCAATCATGCACAAGAAGAATAAAGTGGTCAGCATCTCATATCCTGACCCCAAAATATATTACAAAGCTGTGATAATCAAAACAGCATCGTATTGGCACAAAAACAAACACAAGGACCAATGGAACAGTACAGACTTCAGAAATAAACCCCAAAACATACAGCCAACTGATCTTTGAAAAAAGGATTTTTTTAAAAAAATCAACTTGTATTTGACCATATCACCACATAGTCAGAAAGGTCTATGACAAAGTTTTGCTTCAGGATTAATATAATTATTATTATTATTATTTTGATACAGAGCATGCACATGTGTGAGAGAGAGAAGAATATTCACCAGGGTCTAGCCATGCAGCAATCCCCCTTCCCAACCCTTCTAGCTCCTAAAGATTCTGGGTACCTGCATATGGGCCTGGCATATTTTCCAGCTGACTGTGGAACCAAACCTGCAGTTGCCCACATGGCTTCTAGCCTTGTGAGGCACTTGTGTTACAGTTGTGCCACAGTGGCTGGGCCCAGGATTTTTTTTTTTTTTTGGAGAGGTTTTTGGTATAGGGTGTGTGCGCTCGCCAGACAGAGAGAGACAGAGAGACAGAAAGCGAGAAATCACCCCAGGGGGGATGGCCATGCCGCAATCCCTTCTCCTCCATTCTCCTCTCGGGATCTTGGGCACGCACGCACACGCGCCCGGCGTGAGTTTTAAGCCACTGGGTCCGGGACGTGAACCACGGTCGACTACGTGGGAGTCCAGCGACATAGCCAGTATGCTAACTGCTGGTTCCCACGGATTATTTTTAATGTATTGCCTAGAAAGGTTGAAATGGACAAGATAATTTTTTTAAAAGTACAGTCCATCATAGAAGTATAAGTTAATAGAGAACGAGATTATTGTTAATAGTATAAAATAATAACAATATGGTAATTAACACTTATATAGTATTTTCAATTTTTTGAAAAAATTGCTAGAGGGCATTTGCACTCACCAGAGAGACAGAGAGAGAAGGAGAAAGCACATCTCAACGGGGCACTGTCATGCCACAGTCTTTTCTCCTCCATTTCTCCATTCCTTAGGGATTTGAGGGCATCATACATGCATATGAGCCTGGTATGTTTTTCAAGCCACCGGGGCTGGGATTTGAACCTTGGCTGACCATGGAGGATCTACCTCCCTTAACTACTAGGCTGTGGAGCAGACTTAAAATTTTAAGTAATACTTCCAAGCTTTTTTCTTTTTTCTCTTTCTTTTTCCTCTCCTCCTTTCTTCTTTCTTTTTTTTTAAGAATTTTTTCTTTAGGATATGTGCACTCACCAGAGAAAGAGAGAGAGCAACAGAGACAGTGAGAGGGAAAGTGAGAAATCACCCTCCAGGGGGGATGATCACACAATCCCTTCTCCATTCTCTTCATGGGATCTTGGGCATGCACACACACATACCTGGCATGATTTTCAAGCCAGCTTGGGACTTGAACTGCTGCCGGTCATGTCAGAGTCCAGCAACATAGCAACTATGCCATCTGTTGGTTCCAAAGGTAGTTTATTTTTTTAAAAGAATTATTTAATTTAATTTTACTCATCATGATCATTATTATTATTATTATTTGAAATTGAGCAGAGAGGGACAGAGAGAGAAGGGAAGCAAGAAAGCAAGCTACCAAATCCAGGATTTGAACCATGGTTCACCATGTGGGAGTCAAGCACCTAAACACCATGCCACCTGCTGGTCACAAGGTAGATATTTTTTAATCTTCATTTTACATATAAATAAATTGGGGATTGAAATAGATAAATCATGTTTTCTCCTTAGTATGAAGAAAACTTTTCTGTTCAATAGAATGAGCTGCCTAATAGCAGGTTCTCAGGACTGAGGAACTTTATTTTATTTATTTATTTATTTATTTATTTATTTATTTATTTATTTAATTTTAGAGAGAGATT
Source organism: Tupaia belangeri chinensis (assembly GCF_000334495.1). Classification (NCBI taxonomy): domain Eukaryota; kingdom Metazoa; phylum Chordata; class Mammalia; order Scandentia; family Tupaiidae; genus Tupaia; species Tupaia belangeri. The sequence goes on from NW_006203577.1 coordinate 2,792,563, forward strand.
TTTCCATAGGGCATGTGTGATCTCTGGAGAGACAGAGAGAGAAATCACTCCCCCCTCCCCCGGGAGAATGGCCACATCATAATCTCTTCTCCTCCATTCTCCTCTCAGGAATCTTGGGCACACACGCACACACACCCAGCATGAATTTGAAGCCACCGGGTCCAGGACTTAAACTGCAGTCGATTACATGGGAGTCCAGCGACGTAACCATTATGCCATCTGCTGGTCCCAGTACTGAGGAACTTTGGATGGAACTGGATGTCTACCTTCCAGAGATGTGCCGCTACTCTGGTAGGCAGGAGTTTGGACCAGGCTGGAGAGTCATGGGCTAAGAAATTTGACACAGATTTGATGCTACTATAGTCTAACTTAATTTTACAGGTGAGAAAACAGAAGCGTAGGAAGACCAACCTGTGCAAGCTGATGTAAGCTGTGGACCTCGCTATCATTCAGTGATCTATAGACTACACTGAATGATTCCACTGCAATCAAGGGACAAGGAGGGACAAGGAGGAACAAGGGCAGGAAAAGAAGGGATCCAAGCAGCTGTCCAAAAATATTACATTTTTTCCCAAGGGGAGCCTGGATATTCTTGATCAGAATAAAAGTAGCTGGCAAATAGGACCCCCTTTTTTTTTTCCTTAATGATCTCTTACTATTTGCACAAAATGCATATTACTGGGTCCAGCAGATGGCATAATGGTTACATTGCTGGACTCCTACACAGTTGTCCATGGTTCAAATCCCAGACTCAGCAGTTTAAAACTCATGCTGGGCATGTGTGCATATGTGCCCAATATCCTGAGAGGAGACTGAAGGAGAAGGGATTGCGGCCATTCCCCCACCCCGGGGGTAGGGGGGTGTGATTTATTACTTTCTGTCTCTGTCTCTCTCTGTCTCTGTGGTGAGTGCACACACCCTATTGAAAAAGTATCTCAAAAAAAAAAAAGAGGACTACCAAGAGGTATGGGATATGAACCTTGTGCTATAAGGCCTTCGAAGCAGTGTGCTAGGCAGACTGAGGTCCTCTTAAAACTGCACACCTCGTGTTCAGAACCTATGACTATGCTATCTTAAATTGCAAGGGAGTCATTATGGATGTAGCTAAGGTTATGGAGCTTCCTTTTAGCTTATTATTATTTTATGGAAGAGGGCACATGTGCTTGTCAGAGAGACAGAGAGAAGGAAAGGAGTAGGGAGAGAACCACCAGATAGGGAGGGAAAGCATTCCCAATGGGGTGTGGTCATGCCACATCCCATTCCTCCAATTCTCCGTTCCATCAGGAGTTGGGGCACACACACTAGGCAGAGTGTTACCCAAGCCACTGGAGCCAGTATTCAGGCCATGGTAGTCTATTTGGGTTCCAGCTCCGTATACACAGCACGTAACCTCTGCGCTCCTGGGCTGGCCCAGTTATGGAGCTTTACATGGGACAATAATCCTGTGGGCCTAGTCTTTTAATCCCACGAGTCCTCAGAATCAGAGGAACATTCGCTGTGGTCAGAGACACAAGGCAGTGGAAGAAGGGTCAGAAATTCTGCTGGCCGTTGGTGGCCATGAAGATGTAGGAAAGAGCTATGAACCAAGAAAGGTGGGGCTGTCTACATGGTAAAAAAGGCAAAGAAACAGATTACCCTTATAGACCACAGTCTGCCAATACTTGATTTTAGCTCTGGAAGTCATCACTTGGAACTGCGACTCTCAGAACTGTAAGATAATAAATTTATATTGTTTAATTAATAAGTCTATATTGTCAAGTTTGTGGTAACGTGTTACATCAGCAATAGAAAACTAATATACAGAATAGAAACAACACATGCACGGACACTTCCCTAAGACTAACATTCTCTAGGACACAATACCCTGAGGTCAGTGTGAGGTCACACTAATAGTAATATCCCATATTCCTTTGTCTCTTCCTTTAGTTGGTGGTCGAACCTCTGGTTTTCCTTAAAAGACTCTTTTACCAACTATCCCGGAGAGTCCTCAGAACAGTAGGAAACCTCATGAATTTTCACCAGTGTAAACTCTAGCTGCTACGGAGAATCAACTGTTTTCCTGGTGGGGCTTATGTTTTCTCCAGCTATGGCTACTGTTATCTGTATGCCTGGAAAGCCCCAGTCAGGCATCAGGCATTGCCTCTGTGAGTGACTACAGCTTCCATCAAAGTTGTCTTGATTTTTGTGCCAGTACATGTCTTTAAGGCAAGTCTCGAGACCCCTGCAGAATAATTTCCACTGACAACCACAGCTTGCCCTCTTGTGGTGGAGTCAGGCTGTGTTTTCAGATAAAATCGGAAGCATCCATCTGTCTGACTTTTGTGTTAAACTCCTTTGAAGCAGTTCCAAAGCAGTGCTCCCTTGTGTACTCAAGACCTAATACAGTTCTTCCTGCTGTTCTTGTTTTGCTTTGTTGTGAAATATCTCTACTAGTTGTACTCCCCTCTCCCTAGGACTCAGTTATAAGTCACCAGCAGGTGGTGTGGTTGATAAGGGCTCTGGACTCATACATGGTAGGTCCACCACGGTTTGAGTCCTGACCTGGTAGCTTGCTTCCTCACTTTCCCTCTCTCTTTCTCTCTCACTCTGTTCCTCTCTGGTCACATTTAAACAAACAAACAAACAAACAAATAAATAAAATAAAGTTCAATAAAATAATTCTTTGAGAAAAAAGATAAGTCATTGGGGCTTAACCAAAGGTCATTGAGAGGCAGATAAATGGTGAACCCTAAGCTATTCTTGTTAATAGCTTCTTAGTTTGACTCTCTTTTCTTTATAATGAATGACTTCTGAACCAGCAGATGACATAATGGTTACATCACTGAACTCCCACATAGTTGACCATGGTTTGTCCAGACATGGCAGCTTAAAACTCACACCGCGCACATGTGTGTGCGTGTCCAAAATCCCAAGAGGAGAATGGAGGAGAAGAGACTGTGGCATGGCCATCTCCCCTGGGGGGTGATCTCTCACTTTCTGTCTTTCTGTCTCTCCTCTGGCAAGCGCACACATCCTAGTCCCGCCTCGGGCAAGCGCACACATCCTAAAGCAAAAATCTCTCTCTCAAAAAAAAAAAGAAAAGAAAAGAAAAGGAAATCCCTCCTTGATTTTAGGAGTGTGAAGAGATGGCTCTAGTAAGAGCTTAGAGGAGGCTGGAAGCTGGAAGCTGATAGCTGGTAGCTGCAGTTCCTGTGGAGTAAACTGGAGAATGAGGTGATCTCCAGAGCATATTCCAGTGTGACTTTCTACTGTTCAGTACTTTACATGGTCAGATCAAATAATGGGCACACCATGAATGTTTATGAAGTCATTAGTGAGGTAGAAATAACCATCTGTCAGGGATGCTGGGACAGAAGTATTGCTGAAAATGAGTCAGAGAGATCTAAATTTGAGAGGGAGGTCATAACTGAAATGATAAGGGAATGAACCCTTAGAGGGAAAAGAGAAAGAATGAGCATTCTGACCACCTTAATCATGAGTACCACGTGTGGGGCTAGTCACCATACATACCTCCTGTTTACATCTTGTTTAACGTGGACTCTTCCTGTAACATGTACTGTCTGTATCTGGGCCTTACTATTTCCACTGTCTTCTCTATCTCAGAAATTTAAAAAATGTGTAATTTATTTGAATTGCCCAGTAAAATTGGAGAGTAAACTTTGACTGTCTTTTTGTGTTTTACTTATATACATACATATATATATATATATGCATATGTACATATATATAAATGTATATATATGTATTTTAAATCCTAGTGGATATGACTTCTATCACTATAATGGCTGCTTGATGATAACTACATCTTTAAACAAAATTCTGTGCATCTGAATAAGTATCTAGCCATAGATTGCAGGAATTAAAGAAATGAGTAAATCATAGTTTCTATTCTCAGGGAGATTAGTGTGCTCAGAGAGGTAACTAGGAGAGTTGTAAAATGAAGTTATTATCAATTTTGTCTAATCCTGACATAAAGGGGGAAAAGAACAACTGAGTGAAGAGACCACTTCCTCCTCTTAAAATTGAGGTAAAACCATGAGCCTCGTTAAAATTGTTAAATGTACAAGTCAGTGGCATTTAGTACAATCCATTTTTCTTTTAGGGTTTTGTTATAGGGCCTGTGTGCACACCAGAGAGATATAGAGAGGGAAAGTCTGGGGTTCATACCACAGAGTCACCTATGTGGGATCCAGCACCATACCCACCATGCCACCTGCGAGCCCAATTCATTCTGTTTTAGGAGAGCTCTAAAGGAAAGAAAAATTTCAATAGACAAAGTTCTAGAAAATGAAGCGCCTTGATCTCCAAATACTCCATGACATTCTCTTTGTTCTAACAGATGCGTTTCTGTTTGGAACGCTGTCAATGCCAAACAAACTGGTGATCTATTTAAATTATCTGTGACCTGCATTTCTTTCACAGAACTTATATTAGGTATCGATAAAAAATCTAGAATTTTTTAAGCTGTGCAGTTTCTCAAGCGTTTCCGATTACTAAATTCCATGTAGCAGGTAATATAACAACCTGTTAACCACTATATTCTCGGAGAGGAGCCCAGTCCACAATGGGCTTAAAAAAGCATATGCTTGGGACCAGCAGATGGCATAATGGCTATGTCGCTGGACTCCCATGTAGTCGACCATGGTTTGAGTCCCAGAACTGGAGGCTTAAACTCACACCTGGCATGTGTGCATGTGTGCCCAAGATCCCGAGAGGAGAATGGAGGAGAAGGGATTATGGCATGGCCATCCCCCCTGTGGGGGTGATGTCTCTCTGTCTCTCTCTGTCTTTCTGGTGAAGGCAGGTGCCCTATAGCAAACAAACAAACAAACCCAAAAAACCAAAAACCAAACAAAAAAAAAAACCTCATAAAAAGAAAAAAGCATATGCTAAATAAATAATAGATTACTTATTACTGGGATTTTTAATTCCTTATAGGCTCTCCCATGTCATAGGAGTGATCAGTACAATTAGGTAATACCTGGCAAAAGCTTAGGGCAGAGACTGTCCCTGACATGGATTTATCAAGCGAAAGGTCTGTCTAATCCTGACAATTTTAAGCACTAAGGCAAGCAACTGCTATGGGGCCGGACATGAGGTGGCGCTGTTGCCCTTTATCATGGCTCCGATTTTTTTTTCCACCCGCACCGTAGTCTCCATTGTACCTTGACCCTCCTGCAATCACTAGAGTAGGAAATGAGTATGCACATCAGCAACAGGTCCGGCGGTTACAGTTTAGCGAAGGTTTCCTGCTGGCTGGTGTGTGGCGAGTCCCGGAAACCTCAGTGACCACAGACTTCCCTTTGTGGGGAGCCCTCCCAAACTCCATCCTTTGCTGGCAGCCACGCCCCACAGTGGAAGGAGGGACTGGAAAGCACTTCCTTGAGACTGGCACACCTTGCCCTACCCACACCCGGTCATTTACCCACCTTGGCTGGGCTGGTTGCATCTGAATCGGAGTGACACGGTAGTGAACGGGGACCTGGGGGGCATGGAGGAAGGGTGGGGAGGAAGATAGCAATGATGCAGCTAGGTGTGGACTGAATTGGGGGGAGAAAAATGAGGAGGCTGGGAATGGTTGTGATGGGCTGTTTGTATTTCGTGAACCAACAATAGTCACAAGCTAAATTAACCTCTATTTCTTTGTAACAAGCATCTTGTGGGTTTTGACTTCTGTGCTTTTATAAACGACAAAGAAACTCGCCTCAGCAGTTTTGGAGAATAAAGCCCAGTGATGAGGTGCCTGTTTACTCCTGGAGGGGAAAGTCAAAAGGCAGGGGACAGAAGGAATGAGAAGGTACAGGAATTACTTGTCAGAGGACTGCAGACTGCTTCAGAGTGCCTGGGGCTCATCACTCTCAGCTTCAGCTTCCTCATAAATAATACTGTAATTACCTCCCAGGAATCTTGTGATGTTTAAGTGAGATACTCTCTGGGATCATGCATAGAAACTGTGCAGTGTGGTATGCTCTCCCTATTAACTGAATGTATGGTGTGTGTGTTTGTTTGGTTTGTTTTTCGTAATTCGTCTCATTTTTCTCTTTTTCTTTCTCTTTCTTTTTTTTTTTTCTATCAATCCATTAACCGTACTCTCATTTTGCTTCCTTTTCTTTTCTGTGATTGTTGTTTCCTTCTTTGATGAACCCTGTCTCCCTCTCAGTTTCTCATGCATTGTAGGCCAAGCTTTCTTCCCACTTCTTAGCCATCAGTAGTGCTGGAAGCAAAGGAGTCCAGCGTGCGCTGCGTAGCACCTCTCAGCTGAGATGCTCCTGGGAGCCAGCTTGTGCCACCTACATGGCGTGTCCTTAGTGAACTCCATCTCCACTCACGGTCATGAAGGTCTTTCAGGGAGACGTTCTGAATTCTTTGCTTCTGTGACAATCATGTTTTTTTCCCTTCTGTGCCTCCATTACCCTGTTAGTGTGCTAGGGCTGCTGTAAGGAAGCACGGCAAGCTGCTGGGTTAAACAACAGAGTTTACTGTCTCACAGTCAGGAGGCTGGAAGTCAGTCTGCAGTTAAGGTGCTGGCACTGTTGGTTCCTCTTGAGGACTCTCGGGGAAAGATTTATTGCAGGCTTTTTCTTTGGCTTGTAGATGGCTATCTTGCACTGATACTGTGTTGGTGTTTTCCCTGTATATGTGTTTGTCTCTGAATTTCCTCTTTTTATAAGGACACCAGTCCTACTGGCTCTGGGTCCACCTTGATCTCATTTTTATCTTGATTACCTCAGTACACCCCTATCTGCAAAGACATTCATATTATGGGGTACTGGGATTTCAATATGTGAATTTTGGAGGGACCCATTACAGCCTATAACGATTACTTTGTTTCATATTATGCACATGCTCAAAGTTAGTCCAGCATCACATCCATTTCAGTTGTCTTCTGCAGAAACTTTGTTTCCCATGTCCTCTAGCCCCACATCACCAGTTCCCAACAGTATCTGTTCCAAAATTCTATTAGGAGTTATGTGATTCTGCTGCTGTTCTGTTTTAAGTTTTAGGGTGTAAATTTTCTGTTGCCAATATAACAAATGACCATAAACGCATTGGCAGAAAACAATACAAATTTTTATTTTATAGTCTGGAGGTTGGAAGTCAGAGATGGGAAGGTAAGTCTATGTTCCTTCCTGAGACTCCAGGGAAGAATCAGTTTCCTTGCCTTATCCAGGTTCTAGAGACTGCTGCATGCCTTGGCTCATGGTCCCTTCTTCCATTTTCACGGCCAGCAGTGCTGGATTGGGTGTTTCTCACATCCCATCGCCCCAACACTGACACTTTTGCCTTCTTCTTTCATGTATAAGGATCCTTATGATTACACTGGACTCATTGGGTAATCTAGGATAGTCTCTCTATTTTATGGTCAGTTGATTAATTATATCTGCAACCTTAATTCCTCTTTGCTATTTTAACACTATTAAAAACTAATTTAGTCACAGGTTCCAGAGGTTAGGACATAGACATCTTTAGGGAGCTATCAGTCTACCTGTGACAACTGAAATTTCTCTGACTGCTCTTTGTTTTTAACAACTCTTAAACTGATAAAAATTTGAATATGTTTAATGTGTACAACACAATGTTTTGAAAGGCATATCATTGTGGAATGGCCAAATTGAGCTAATGAACATGCATTACTTCACATACTTATTTGTGTGTGTGTGTGTGATAAGAACACTTGACATTTACTATTTTTAGAAATTTTCAAGAATACACTAGATGGTTATTAGCTATAGTCACCATGTTATACCATAGGTCTCTTAAACTTATTTCCTCCTATTTGACTGAGATTTCGTGTTTTTTGACTGTCTCCCCCAACTCCTTCCCTTTTGCCAGTTCCCAGTAACCATCATTCTACTTTCAATTTCTGTGAGTTCAATTTAGATTCCTCATGAGTGAGATCATGAGTATTTGTGTTTCTGTGCTGCCTTATTCAGCATAATGGCCTCCAGGTTCATTCATGTTGTCATGAATGATAAGATCTTCTTCTTCTCCTTCTTCTGTTCCTTCTTCTTCTCCTTCTTTTTCTTTTCTTTTTCTTGCACACGAACTCACTGGACAGAGAGAGACAGAGAGAGGGAAAGTGAGAAATGACCTCGGTTGTGATGGTGGTGGGGGGGATTACCATGCCAATGGAAGACAATCCCTTGTCTTCCATTCTCCTCTCAGGACTTTTGACATGCAAGTACATGTGCCCAACATGATTTTCAAGTCACCAAGCCTGGGACTTGAAACACAGTTGACCATGTGAGAGTCCAGCGCCTTTACCATGCCACCTGCTGACCTCTTATTTCCTTCTTTTTAAAGGCTGAATAGTATTCTTGCAGTACAAATATACCACTTTCTTTATCCATGCACCTGTTGATAGACAGTTTAATTCAGTATCTTGGCTATTGTGAATAATGACCATGAGAGTGCAGACATCTCCAACCACATACTGATTTTAATTCCTTGGGATTGCTGGAAATTGTCCTGGCCCACGGGACAATCGAACAGGCAACTGAGTGAGAGAGTGGAGGCCTGGAACTGGCGCAGCGTCACAACACGGGAGGGACACAGTGTCACAGCTCTGAATGGTATACAGTTGCTCGTTTATTGAGGGCCAGAGACCATTCTTATATACACAGCAGGGTGGTAATTGGTTGTCCAATATGTAAATGAAGGATATATTTTGGACCAGTAATTGATTGTTCTGTCAGGGGGCGTTAACCAGGAGGCGGAGCTTAGGGGCGGATTACTGTCGAGGACCTGATTGAGAAGCTGCTGTTTGCGGATGTTAGCTAGGTCGGGGAGCCTAGGGGCGGATTGTTTACTCCCGGAACAGGGAAGTCCGGAGGTTATCCTGTGAAAGTCATTTCAGCCATTTTGGTGCATGTGGCTCTCTACAGGAAATCTATATGGTAGCTCTATTTTTAATTTTTTGAGGGACCTTCATACTATTTTCCATAATGGCTGTACTACTTTACATTTCCACCAAAAGTATGCAAGTGTTCCCTTTTTTCTGTATCCTCTCCAACACTCGTTATCTTTCATATTCTTGATAATAATCATTCTGATATGTGTGAGGTTATATGTTTGTGGTTTTAATTTGCATTTCCTTGATGATTTAGTGATATTGAACATTTTTTCATTCACCAGTTGGTTATATGTATGTCTTCTTTTGAGAAATGTCTTTGCAGGTCCCTTGTCCAATTTTCAGTTGTGTTGTTACATCTTTTTCTTTCCTTTGAGTTGTTTGTGTGAGTTATTTGTTTCTTTATGTATTTTGGATATTAACCTCTTATCAGATGTCTGTTGTAATTTCTTTTTCCAATTCCATAGGATGTCTCTTCATACCATTGATTGTTGCCTTGATTTTGCAGAAGGTTTTTAGTTTGGTATAATACCATTTATCTTTTTTTTTTATTTTTGAAAAGTTTTTATTTACTTCTTCCATGAGTAAGAGAGAAAGAGCAGAGAATAGCACCCCCAACAGTGTCTCAACATCTCATTCCACCCCATTCAGCCCTGGGTCTTTGGCACATACATGCTTGGCATATTCAGGGAGGTCCCCAGACCTGGAACTTTCCCAAGTGGGTCAGCCAGACAGATTTACCACTGCATTACCCCTGCCTCCATTTTCTATGTTCTATTTTTGCTTTTATGGACTGTGCTTTTGCATTCATATTAAAAAAATGATTATTGCTCCAACCAATGTCATGGAGATTTTCCCCTGTGTTTTCTTGTAAAATTTTAGAGTTTCAAGTTCTACCTTAAAGCCTTTAATCCATTTTTTTTTTGAGAGGTTTTTGCTACAGGGCACGTGTGCTCGCCAGACAGACAGAGAGAGACAGAGAGATAGAAAGCGAGAAATCACCCTCCAGAGGGGATGGCCATGCCGCAATCCCTTCTCATTCTCCTCTCAGGCTCTTGGGCATGCACGCACACGTGCCCGGCGTGAGTTTAAGCCACGGGGTCTGGGACTCGAACTGCGGTCGACTATGTGGGAGTTCAGCGACATAGCCATTACACTAACTGCTGGTCCCAAAGCCTTTAATCCATTTTGAGTTGACTTTTATATATCTTCTTTTTTGAGCTTATTATCTTGTTTTTACTCTGAGAGATCAGTGCTTTACCTACTATATATGGAAAAGAACTTTAAGTCTCTTCAATGGGGAAAAAAATTCTGCCTAGTGATGGAACTAAAAGTGAATCCCCATTGAACAGAAGCTTAGGTGTCATGTAACAGTGTAAAAACTATTCCTCATCCCCTTGCATTTCTAGCATTACAGTTTAAACTTTATTCTCAGTTTCTTTCTTTCTTTCTTTTCTTTTTTTTGAGAGGTTTTTCCTATAAGGCACATGCGCTCACCAGAAAGACAGAGAGACAAAGAGAGAAAGTGAGAAATTACTCCCCGGGGGATGGCCACACCACAGTCCCTTCTCCTCCATTCTCCTCTCGGGATCTTGGGCATGCATGCACACGTGCCTGGCATGAATTTAAGCTGCCAGGTCCAGGACTCTAACCGCGGTCGACTACATGGCAGTCCAAAGACACAGCCATTAAGCCAACTGCTGGTCCCCTCAGTTAGTTTCTATAAGGTATTTTTCTATAAACATTTTTTGTAGATCCACGCTATTTTCATTGGTGAATTTAGCTTTATGTTTGCCAAGCACATGAATCCTGATATGTGCTAGACACGTCTAGATGCTAGACACAGAGCAATGAACACAACAACAACAGTCCCTAAATTTTTATTTTCATAAGACTTCATGCTTTTTCTTTTTGAACTGTTTTTTTTTGTCTCCTTGGAATTTTGTTGTTTCACTTTTTCTTAATCATTTTCTTTTAAGAACGACTTTATTTAACTTTATTTATTCATTTATTTATTTATCTTAATTTGACCAGAGAGGGATAGAGTGAGTGAAAGAGCAAGAGAGGGAAAGTGAGAAAGCAAGCCTCTGGGTCCAAGACTCGATCTGTGGTTGGCCACATGGGATCCCAGCGACATTAACCACCACACCACCTGCTGGCCCCCATCACTTCACTTTTGTCCTCCCCACCAGCTTAGGTTTAGCTGGTATCTGGTTCCCCAACATGCTTTCTAAATTTAGGCATGGTTATTGTCATGTGCCTCTTTCTGGTCTGTGCTAATGAGGGACCTAAAGAAAATGACTATGCCCTCAAAGAAATTACTATCTGGTTAAGGAGAAATACTTAATAATAGACAAACTGGTTAAGTACTGAATAAAGGGTCTGCATATTAAATGCTTTATGTTACTATATCATGTCTTGGACACCATTTTTAACCGGAGAAAATAAAAGTAGAAAGGAGTGAGTATGTACAAAGGTAAGACAGTCAGTTGCACAGACATCAGGGTAGAGCGGAGAGTCCAGTGCAAAATGTGCACTGTGGTTATAGGAAAACCTCAGTTTTAGGCACATAATATTGAAATTTAAATCAGGTGCCTTTTTAGCAAAAGTTTTGAACTTACTAGCTTTAGTTGTGCATTCACATGTTGAATGATTTATTATATTGTTTTATCAATGTGTTCTGTTAGATAACATAGAAACAGCATTACGTTATAGTCATAATATATTACCAAATACATAGTGGAAAATGCTTACAAAATATGACAGTGGGTGAAGAAGTTGCTATCAAGCACTTTTTATTTTCCTGAGAATAACCAGTCATAATGACCAGCTGGATGTCAAGCCACACCTGTTTTTGTGTCAACACAAAAGAGCTTAAGATCAAGTTCTCCAAAGTCCCTTTTAAGTCAGACAGGGCTGGCTTGGCCCAGACAGGAAGAACTCCTGGTTGTCCCACTCCTCAGTGCTCTATGACACCACTTCAGCCTGGGCGCAAATTTTGTGCTGCCTCTGGCCAGTGAGAGGCTACAGCAGCAGAAAAGGACTTGTAAGAATGGAACAGGGGGATTTCAATGCATCCAGAAAAATGGAATTAAAGTACGAGTTTATTTTGGTGCAAAAATTGTGACACCTGTGTGTGTGTGTGTGTGTGTGTGTGTGTGTTTCTACAACATGCATTTTCCATGGTCTTCTTAAAGACCCCCACGTAAAGGTAATAAACCTGATTTATGGTTTAAGGAAGGAAAGGGAACAAGAGAATGATGAATACCTAGCTTGACCACCCTGTTTTCCATCAGTTACAGATTCCACAAATCCAGCCAGTCTGGTCTCAAGCCAGATGATTGTCTTGCCTTCTACCTCTGTGGTCTTTTCTTACAGATCTCAATGTGTGATTCCTGTAGCTTTCCTTGGGGCTGATATCTTAGTAAGAGTCAGAACAAATTCTGACAGTGGAAGATGGAAGGAGGAGAATGTTCATTAGTATGTTTTTAAAGTCTCAGCAATGAAAACGCAGTTAGGATGTAAATTCTAGCCTTCAGTCTTGGGCATGTATAGAGTAGGAACTAGCAGAGGCTAGTTCAGACACATATATATCCTCAAGTCCTGGCAGGCAGAAGAGACCATGAAGGTGTATGTACGCACATTATGAATTCCAAGAACGAGGGTGTTCCTCCTCATTCTCATCTCTATAAAACTTGAATAAAAAGTGAAAGTATCTAGCCAACCTTACATATAGTAAGAAATTGTAGCAAGGAAAGCATCAAATGGAGACTCAAAACACATAATGTGGGGCCAGCAGGTGACGTAGTGGTGGACTACAGCTGGACTCCCACCTGGCTGACTGCGGTTCAGGTCATGGACCCGGTGGTTTGAGAATTACATCGCACACGTGTGTGTGTGCATGTGCGAAATCCTGAGAGGAAATTGGAGGAGAAGACAGCAGCATAGCCATCCCCCCCAGGCAGTGATATCTCCCTTTTTCTCTCTGTCTCTTCAGCAAGTGCATGAACCCTATGGAAAAAAACTTACAAAACAAAACAGAAAAAAAAAAAGAAAAAAAAACACAACAAGGCATAATGCTGGTCTCAACTTGCATATTGACTGGCTATTGAAAGGTATCTAAACTCTGTGCCTCAGTTTCCCCAGCAGTAAATTATGTAGATTAAGGTTTTTTCCCCTTTCTTTCTTGCAAAGGGCTCTGGCTGTACACAGGTCGAGTTCTGTGGCATTTGTAGAACATGTGCTGCTCTACACACACACCGCTCTACACACACTGCTCTACGCACACACTGCTCTACGCACACACTGCTCTACGCACACACTGCTCTACGCACACACTGCTCTACGCACACACTGCTCTACGCACACACTGCTCTACGCACACACTGCTCTACGCACACACTGCTCTACGCACACACTGCTCTACGCACACACTGCTCTACGCACACACTGCTCTACGCACACACTGCTCTACGCACACACTGCTCTACGCACACACTGCTCTACGCACACACTGCTCTACGCACACACTGCTCTACGCACACACTGCTCTACGCACACACTGCTCTACGCACACACTGCTCTACGCACACACTGCTCTACGCACACACTGCTCTACGCACACACTGCTCTACGCACACACTGCTCTACGCACACACTGCTCTACGCACACACTGCTCTACGCACACACTGCTCTACGCACACACTGCTCTACGCACACACTGCTCTACGCACACACTGCTCTACGCACACACTGCTCTACGCACACACTGCTCTACGCACACACTGCTCTACGCACACACTGCTCTACGCACACACTGCTCTACGCACACACTGCTCTACGCACACACTGCTCTACGCACACACTGCTCTACGCACACACTGCTCTACGCACACACTGCTCTACGCACACACTGCTCTACGCACACACTGCTCTACGCACACACTGCTCTACGCACACACTGCTCTACGCACACACTGCTCTACGCACACACTGCTCTACGCACACACTGCTCTACGCACACACTGCTCTACGCACACACTGCTCTACGCACACACTGCTCTACGCACACACTGCTCTACGCACACACTGCTCTACGCACACACTGCTCTACGCACACACTGCTCTACGCACACACTGCTCTACGCACACACTGCTCTACGCACACACTGCTCTACGCACACACTGCTCTACGCACACACTGCTCTACGCACACACTGCTCTACGCACACACTGCTCTACGCACACACTGCTCTACGCACACACTGCTCTACGCACACACTGCTCTACGCACACACTGCTCTACGCACACACTGCTCTACGCACACACTGCTCTACGCACACACTGCTCTACGCACACACTGCTCTACGCACACACTGCTCTACGCACACACTGCTCTACGCACACACTGCTCTACGCACACACTGCTCTACGCACACACTGCTCTACGCACACACTGCTCTACGCACACACTGCTCTACGCACACACTGCTCTACGCACACACTGCTCTACGCACACACTGCTCTACGCACACACTGCTCTACGCACACACTGCTCTACGCACACACTGCTCTACGCACACACTGCTCTACGCACACACTGCTCTACGCACACACTGCTCTACGCACACACTGCTCTACGCACACACTGCTCTACGCACACACTGCTCTACGCACACACTGCTCTACGCACACACTGCTCTACGCACACACTGCTCTACGCACACACTGCTCTACGCACACACTGCTCTACGCACACACTGCTCTACGCACACACTGCTCTACGCACACACTGCTCTACGCACACACTGCTCTACGCACACACTGCTCTACGCACACACTGCTCTACGCACACACTGCTCTACGCACACACTGCTCTACGCACACACTGCTCTACGCACACACTGCTCTACGCACACACTGCTCTACGCACACACTGCTCTACGCACACACTGCTCTACGCACACACTGCTCTACGCACACACTGCTCTACGCACACACTGCTCTACGCACACACTGCTCTACGCACACACTGCTCTACGCACACACTGCTCTACGCACACACTGCTCTACGCACACACTGCTCTACGCACACACTGCTCTACGCACACACTGCTCTACGCACACACTGCTCTACGCACACACTGCTCTACGCACACACTGCTCTACGCACACACTGCTCTACGCACACACTGCTCTACGCACACACTGCTCTACGCACACACTGCTCTACGCACACACTGCTCTACGCACACACTGCTCTACGCACACACTGCTCTACGCACACACTGCTCTACGCACACACTGCTCTACGCACACACTGCTCTACGCACACACTGCTCTACGCACACACTGCTCTACGCACACACTGCTCTACGCACACACTGCTCTACGCACACACTGCTCTACGCACACACTGCTCTACGCACACACTGCTCTACGCACACACTGCTCTACGCACACACTGCTCTACGCACACACTGCTCTACGCACACACTGCTCTACGCACACACTGCTCTACGCACACACTGCTCTACGCACACACTGCTCTACGCACACACTGCTCTACGCACACACTGCTCTACGCACACACTGCTCTACGCACACACTGCTCTACGCACACACTGCTCTACGCACACACTGCTCTACGCACACACTGCTCTACGCACACACTGCTCTACGCACACACTGCTCTACGCACACACTGCTCTACGCACACACTGCTCTACGCACACACTGCTCTACGCACACACTGCTCTACGCACACACTGCTCTACGCACACACTGCTCTACGCACACACTGCTCTACGCACACACTGCTCTACGCACACACTGCTCTACGCACACACTGCTCTACGCACACACTGCTCTACGCACACACTGCTCTACGCACACACTGCTCTACGCACACACTGCTCTACGCACACACTGCTCTACGCACACACTGCTCTACGCACACACTGCTCTACGCACACACTGCTCTACGCACACACTGCTCTACGCACACACTGCTCTACGCACACACTGCTCTACGCACACACTGCTCTACGCACACACTGCTCTACGCACACACTGCTCTACGCACACACTGCTCTACGCACACACTGCTCTACGCACACACTGCTCTACGCACACACTGCTCTACGCACACACTGCTCTACGCACACACTGCTCTACGCACACACTGCTCTACGCACACACTGCTCTACGCACACACTGCTCTACGCACACACTGCTCTACGCACACACTGCTCTACGCACACACTGCTCTACGCACACACTGCTCTACGCACACACTGCTCTACGCACACACTGCTCTACGCACACACTGCTCTACGCACACACTGCTCTACGCACACACTGCTCTACGCACACACTGCTCTACGCACACACTGCTCTACGCACACACTGCTCTACGCACACACTGCTCTACGCACACACTGCTCTACGCACACACTGCTCTACGCACACACTGCTCTACGCACACACTGCTCTACGCACACACTGCTCTACGCACACACTGCTCTACGCACACACTGCTCTACGCACACACTGCTCTACGCACACACTGCTCTACGCACACACTGCTCTACGCACACACTGCTCTACGCACACACTGCTCTACGCACACACTGCTCTACGCACACACTGCTCTACGCACACACTGCTCTACGCACACACTGCTCTACGCACACACTGCTCTACGCACACACTGCTCTACGCACACACTGCTCTACGCACACACTGCTCTACGCACACACTGCTCTACGCACACACTGCTCTACGCACACACTGCTCTACGCACACACTGCTCTACGCACACACTGCTCTACGCACACACTGCTCTACGCACACACTGCTCTACGCACACACTGCTCTACGCACACACTGCTCTACGCACACACTGCTCTACGCACACACTGCTCTACGCACACACTGCTCTACGCACACACTGCTCTACGCACACACTGCTCTACGCACACACTGCTCTACGCACACACTGCTCTACGCACACACTGCTCTACGCACACACTGCTCTACGCACACACTGCTCTACGCACACACTGCTCTACGCACACACTGCTCTACGCACACACTGCTCTACGCACACACTGCTCTACGCACACACTGCTCTACGCACACACTGCTCTACGCACACACTGCTCTACGCACACACTGCTCTACGCACACACTGCTCTACGCACACACTGCTCTACGCACACACTGCTCTACGCACACACTGCTCTACGCACACACTGCTCTACGCACACACTGCTCTACGCACACACTGCTCTACGCACACACTGCTCTACGCACACACTGCTCTACGCACACACTGCTCTACGCACACACTGCTCTACGCACACACTGCTCTACGCACACACTGCTCTACGCACACACTGCTCTACGCACACACTGCTCTACGCACACACTGCTCTACACACACACTGCTCTACACACACACCCATTGCCAAGGAGATGAAGAAGATGGCAGAGTTGCTGTTTTTACTGTGTTTGTTTCTTTTGCTGTGAGGATGACTACAGTGGCACAGAAGGCATGGGGGTGGTTACTACATTTATCCTATGTGCGAAGAATGATTTTCCGACACTGATCGTTGAGCCTGCTGTGTTTGCACCCCTTCATGAAACCCAAGCAGCTCTCATAAACCGAAGTGACCTCAATTTCACTCTCTCTTTTTTCTTCCCCCATGTTTCTTACTTAATAGATTCATGATCAGGAAGTGCTACATCTGATTAGATGTCTGATGTATTTTCTGACCTAAGCCTAGCCTCCTTTTCACTTAAAGTTTAGTTTCCACATGCAATAGGAAGTTGGTGAAATGCCATGGATTATTCTGAAATGATTTTCTATTATGAAAATGAGATAATTTTGAAGAATACTTCAATTTGAGGAAAATGTAGGTAAATCAAATGTGATTTATAATTACTTATATACTTTTCCACTGTTACATTCATATTTCATAACCTAGTTTTCTTGGACAAATATTAACATAAGTTTTTGTGATGTGTATGTCTTATTATTGTTGTTCTAGTTTTTTAAGGATGGACTAGGGACTAGGAATCAAACCTGGGCTTCCCATATAGCCTCAGACTTCCAAGCCACAACATTTAGCATGTGCCACCATGACTGAGCTGAAAATAAATTATTTTTAATTCACTGAGTTAACATTGACTAGGAAATAGAGGCAGACTAACTTGAAAGCAAAAGTATGAGCTTAGGTTATCTACTGAATACAAGTAGATGGGCAATAAAGATTTGATTGTATCAGCAAGGCCATCACTAGTGATAGGCTGTGGGTTTATACATATTCAGATAATGTATGAGATAAACTGTTCAAAAAAAAGTTAATTGAACAATGCTCCAGGGGGGATAGCCATGCTGCAGTCCCTTCTCACCCTTTTCCTTCACTCTCCTCTCAGGGTTTTGGAAATGCATGCACACATACCTGGCGTGTTTCAAAAGCAGCCAGATCTGGGACTTAAACCAGGCAGTTGGCAGTGAGATCCAGCTGCCTTAATAATTACACCACCTGGCTGACCCAAGATGTTCATATCTTCATCCTCGAGTTATGGGTCTAATGGTGATATCGGGGGCTGCACCTTTGTGGGCATTTATTTATTTAATTGACAGAGAGTGCATGCACTTGTCAGAGTGATGGAGAGAAAGAGAAAGCATCCCTCTTGCCCCCATGAGATGTGGTCATGCTGCAATCCCTTCTCCTCCTTTCTCCATCCTCTTGGAATTTTGGGCATGTATGGACACACACCTGGCATGTTTTTAAGCTGCCAGGGCTGGTATTCAATCCATGATTGGTCTTGTGGGATCTGGCTCCCTCAATCAGTAACCTATGGGGCTGGCCCTTTTGGGTGCTTATTTATTTATTTTTAAAAAATGATTTATTTAATTTTATTTATTATCATTATTTTTAAATTTGCTATAGGGCATGCACACTCAGCAGAGAGAGGTAGAGAGAGAAGGAAAGAGAAAGGAAACTGCCTGGTCTCAGACTCAAACTGCAGTCATCCCAGTGAGAGTCCAGTGCCTTAACCACCATGCCACCTGCTGGCCCCCTTTGGTACTTATTTAAACCTCAAATAATATTTTAGGTGCCTAGGGAGCAATGGTTTCTTTAAGACAATGGATAAACAGAATTATTTTTGTTGATAGGAAGTTAGGAGAGATATTCTGCTAGTCTTGTAACTTAATAGCAATCTGAGAAATTCAAATCACAAGGCTTTTGGAAAAATTGAACCGAGGGACCAGCAGGTGGTGTGGTGGTTAAGGCGCTGGACAAACACACGTGGCCGACCACAGTTCGAGTTCTGGACTTGGTGGCTTGCTTTCTCACTTTTTCTCTGTCTCTCTCTAGTCAAATTGAAATAAATGAATGAATGAATAAAATTAAATAAATAATTTTAAAAAAAGAACTGAGATCTGATACCAAGAGAGCTACAAAATGCAATACTCTGTAGTCTGTCTGCTTGTCTAGGTATCAGAAAGATCAATAGTGATTTGCTCCCAACCTATTCTAGGACTGATTTTTTCTTAAAGAATTATCTAACTTTATTCATTCATTCATTTAATTTGACCAGAGAGAGACAGATAAAGAACAAGAGAGAGAGAGAAAGTGAGAAAGCAAATCACCAGGTTCGGGACTCAAGCTGTGGTTGGCCATGTGGGAGTGTCCAGCGCCTTAACCACCACGCCACCTGCTGGTCCCCAAGGACTGATTTTTTTCACAGAAAGAGCATTCTGTGATCTCACCTCATAACACACAAGTCTGGCTTAACCTTCAGAGACCATGGATTTAAAATGTTATAATCAACAAAGAATAAGACTTGTACACTAGAATCTAAAAATAAAAAATAATTTTTGAAAAGTAAGATAGAGACCATGTGTGCTTGCCAGATAGAGACAGAGGGACCAAGAGGGAGAGGAAGAAAGCATCCCCCAATAGGGCATGATTATACCACAATCCCTCCTCCATTTCTCTATCTTGTCATGATTTGGGGCATGCACACCCATGTGCCTAACATGATTTACAAGCTTCCAAGGCTAGGATTTGAACCACATGGTCATCCATGTGGGATCTGGTTCCCTTTATATATTTTTTTGTTTTTCTAGAGGGTACATGTGTTTGCCAGCGAGAGACAGAGAGAGAGAAAGAAAATGAGAAAACATCTTCTCTCCCCAATCCTGGGAAAGGTCATTCCCCAATCCCTTCCCCTCTCTCTCCTTTTCGGATTTTGGGCACATCCTCACATGCACCTGGAGTGTTTTTCAAGCTGTTGAGTCAAACACTGCAGTCAGCCATGTGGGATCCAGCTGCCTTAACTCACACTACTGGCTGGCCTTTGGTTTCCTTAAACACTAGTCCATGACCCTAAAAAGTATTCTTGAAAGAAACTAAAGATGAAAATAAATGGAAAGACATCCTTTGTTAACAGGTGGGAAGAATATTGTTAAGATGGTATTAATCCCTGAATTGATTTACATATTCAATGTAATTTTTAATCAACATTCAAGCTGAATTTTTTTCCCCAGAAATGGTTAAGCTGATTCCAAATTCATGTAATAACATAAGGGATCCCAAATAGCCAAAACAATTGTGAAAAGATAATAAAGTTGGAGGACTCGGAAACCAGCAGTTAGCATAATGGCTATGTTACTGGACTCCCACATAGTCGACCGCAGTTCACGTCCCGGACCTGGTGGCTTGGAACTCACGCTGGGCGTGTGTGCATACATGCCCAAGATCCTGAGAGGAGAATGGAGGAGAAGGGATTGCAGCGTGACCATCCCCTGGGGGCGGTGACTGCTTTCTGTCTCTATGTCTCTCTCTGTCTGCCTGGCGAGCGCACGCGCCCTATAGCAAAAATCTCTCCAAAAAAAAAAAAAAAAAAAAGAGTTGGAGGACGCATACTTAATGATTAGAACACCTACAAAGCTACAATAATCAAGACTGTCTGGTACTGGCACAAACAGAATGGAAGTGAGAGTCCTGAAGTAAGCTCTTACTTTTATGGTTAATTGATTTTTGACAAAGGAAAACAGTTCATTATGGAAAGTAAAGTCTTTTTAACAGATTACATTAGGACAACTGTACATTCACATGCAAAATAATAAAGTTGGGCCCCTACCTCACACCGTATGCATGAATTAATTCAAAGTGGATAAAAGGCATGAATGTAAGAATTAATACTGTAAAATTCTTAGAAAAAAACATAGGTGTAACTATTCATGATACTGGCTAGTCAGTCATGCCTTAGATATGACATGAAACAAACAAGCACCCAGAAATAAATTTCTCAAAATTGTAAACTGTTATGCTTCAAAAAACATGATCAAAAGTGAAAAGACAGGGGACCAGCAAGTGGCATGGTAGTTAAGGGCACTGGACTCTCACATGGCTGACCATGGTTCGAGATCTGGTGGCTTGCTTTTTTACTTTCCATTTCTCTCACTCTGTCCCTCTCTGGTCAAATTAAATTAAACAAAAAAAAAAAAAAAGTTAAAAAAATTTTTTAAAAAAAAAAAAGTGAAAAGATGGGACCAGCAGATGGCATAATGGTTGCATCGCTGGACTCTCACATAGTCGAACTTGAGTCCCAGACCCGGAGACTTAAAACTCACACTAGGTGTGTGTGAGTGTATATGCCCAAAACCCTGAGAGGAGGATTGAGGAGAAGAGATTATGGCATGACCATTCTCCCTCAGGGGTGATTTTTCACTTTCTCTCTCTTCGTCTCTCTCTGTCTCTCTGGTGAGCGCATGTGCCCTAATGCAAAAATCTCTAAAAAAAAAAAAAGTTAAAAGACAACACAGAGAATGGAAAAACATATTGGAAGTAATATATCTAACAAATATTTAGTATCCAGAATATATAAAAGACATTTATAGCTAATAGTAAAACCACAAAGAGCCCAATCAAAAAAGGGATTTGAGTGGAGATTTCTCCAAAGAAGATATATAAATAACCAGTGAACACTTGAAAAAATTCCCACCATTATTAAACATAACAGAAATGCAAATCAAAATCACAATGAGAAACAATTTCACAAAAGCTAGTGGAGCTACAATGAAAAGAAACAAAGAAGAAAGAAAGAAAGAAAGAAGAGAGAAAGAAAGAAAAGAAAGAAAGAAAGAAAGAAAGACAGACAGAAAGAAAGAAAGAAAAGAAAGGAAAAGAAAAGAAAAGAAAAAAGAAAGAAAAGAAAAGAAAAGAAAAGAAAAGAAAAGAAAAGAAAAGAAAAGAAAAGAAAAGAAAAGAAAAGAAAAGAAAAGAAAAGAAAAGAAAAGAAAAGAAAAGAAAGAGGAAGAGAAAGAAAGAAAGAAATGAAGAACAGAAAACAAGTGTGGTTGAGGGTGTGGAGAAACTGTACCCTTATAAATTGCTAGTGGGAATGTAAAATGATGCAGTCTCTTTGGAAAATATCTGGCATTTACTCAAAATTTACATATAGAGCTACCATACCAGTCATTCCACTTCTACGTATATACACAAAGAAATGAAAACATCTGCACATGCAAACACTTGTATATGAATATTTATAGAAGCATTATTCATAATAGCAAAAATGTGGACACTATCCAGATGTTCATAAACTGATAAATGGAAAAGCAATGTCTGGTATATCCACGTACAATATTATTCAACTGTAAAATACATGAATTACTGACTCATACTACAACATCAGTGAACCTTAAAAATATTTTGCTAAATGAAAGAAGCTAGACACAGAAGGCCACATATTGTATGATTTGATTAATGTTAAATGTCCAAAATGGGCAAGTCTGTAAGAAAGTAATTAGTGATTGCCAGAGGCTGTGGGAAGGAGCAATGGGGAATTGACTGGTACTGGGCAACAGTGTGCTTTTGGGGTGATGAAAATAAAGTAAGATAGTGGTGATGATTTCATACCTTTGCGAATATAATAAAAACTACTGAATCGTACATCTTAGAAAGGTGAATTTGTGGTATGTGACTAGCTCAATTCAAAAAACAAAAACAATATTAAATGTCATTCTAATTTTGCAAAAACAGTTTTTTGAGAATCTACTACAGAGTCAATACAGTACAAAGCGAACTGCTTTTGACTGAGTTCCCATCTTCACTGCTTTGTAGCTGTGTGATCTGGAGCAAGTAACTTAACTCCTCTGTGTCCCACTTTCTTCATCTGTAACAACTGAATGACTTACTCAATGACTTCACACTTGTATGTGTAAAGTTCTTAGAACAGTCCCTAACATGTGGTAAGCCCTATTGTTACTTAATAAACTGTACTGGGCAATAGTGAGATGGAGCTTGTACTGAACACAAATGTCAGTTAAGGAGGAGCAGAAATGGGTGGAGTCCCGGAGAGATTGCTTTACTTGATTTGTCAAATGAACTCTGCTCATGTTGATAAATGGAGGAGTCTGGAGTTAAAGTAAAAGGAAGTAGAGATGATAGGGATTGAGGATATAACACCTAAAATTAGCCTTCTTACCTAGGTCCTATAGAAAGATCCAAAAATATGTAAGGGGAGGCATATGGAAGAGGAGCAAGGGACAGTGAACAGCAATTAGTACATCTTTATTGTTTAAGGTAAAGATTAGGCAGAAACATTGAGGGTTTTCTTCTGAAATGAAGGCAGTAAACTCATGATCTTTGCCTTCATTTTCTGATATAAAGGTAGCTTTGTTATTGGTATGCTTTTAGTCTTTTCATTTCAAAAAGTAAGATCAACCCAATCTTTGAAAATTAATGCCACTGACACATTTTTATTCTCAGAACAAATTAAGAATCCAGGAGGGCGACAGGTATTTCTAGCAATGTTCACATCCATTTGCTTTAAACTGTTCTCTGCATCTTGGTAGGGGTGCAGTTACAATTTTAGATTTTTCTGTAGACTTCATTCTTTTTACTGACAGACAGCAAATAAAGATTCTACCGAAAGGATTTGGTTACACTTTTTTTTTTTTTGAGGCCATCATATAGGTATTAAATTCCTTACTTAAAAGGATAGAGAGACACATATCATAGTTTTGTATCATAGTTACGCTTTCTTGGATACTACCCATGAAATATCAACAAATAATAATTCCTTGAATCTTTTACTGCTGTTTATGTATTTCACAATGCTTCACATATAACCCTCTGCCAGAGATGTTAATTGTCTTGCTTACGGTCACACAGGAAGTTGCCCGCCCAAGGTCACAGTTGAACTCTCCTGACTCCTTTGTATTTTAAAACAGTATTCTTCTCTTTTGCCATACATTTACTCTAGAAATTTCCATTGAAAAATATCTAGATGAAGAAAACATGATGAATTTCAAGGTAGAAGATAGTTGAGGCCAAAGTGAATATCAATGCCACAGCTTATTATACTGGAGACCGCATAGGTGCAGGTATAGCAGTATTAACATTCATTTGCTCTCAATTTTTTTCCAAAGTGCATCTCATGTCATATATTTTTAGATACACTAACCTTTGTCTCCCTAAAAATTATGAAGAGAGGAGAAAAAGTATGGTCAACAGATGATAGAGCGATGAGTAGAGTTGGCTTGACATTCTCTGAACTACTAAAGCCCTAACTATTTAGTAGGTCTCCAAATTGTTTACTATAGAAAGCTTTAACTTTGGGAAGCAAGGCTGCTTCAGAAGAGATGGCAATGGGCGTGTGTGTGTGTGTGTGTGTGTGTGTGTGTGTGTGTGTGGAGGGACGGGGATGAGAGTAGAAGGGACTACGACAATCCTGCCTTAAATTATTGAAATACTTTTATTCTAAAACTTTAAAGTACTTTCATGGTTTTATCTCATTTGTCCTATCAGAATATCTCTGATTATGTTAAACAGGATTATGATCCATAATTTTATGGATTCAGAATTAAAACTCAGGAAAGAGATGAAGCTTGCCAAAAGTTACATAGAAAAAGGGAAGGAACACAAATGTTCTTAATGGCAGCGAGAATGGTGATCCTTTCCAGAAGGGTTTCAATGGACTTTGCCCAGATTCATCAGAGGAATCACTATCTATGGTAGCTATAACCTTACAAAATTCATTTGTTAAATAATAAGACTTAGGAGTCCAAATTACTCCTTGCTTCATAGGCTGCAGAATAGATTTTGTGTTAGTTAGTAGGTATGAAAACAATATTAATTTTTTTTTTGGAGAGGTTTTTGCTATAGGGCACGTGCGCTCACCAGAGAGACAGAGAGAGACAGAAAGACAGAAAGCGAGAAATCACCCCTCCAGGGGGTATGGCCACACCACAAACCCTTCTCCTCCATTCTCCTCTCGGGATCTTGAGCATGCACGCACACGTGCCTGGCATGAGTTTAAGCCACCAGATCTGGGACTTGAATCACAGTCGAGTATGTGAGAGTTCAGCGACATAGCCATTATGCTAACTGCTGGTCCCAATACTAATTTCTTTGTCCATTTCCATCAGAGCTCTTGGGTTACCAGGTGCACTGTCATTGAGAAGTCATATATTTCAAGGAGTCTTTTTTTCTGAGCAGTAGGTCTCAACAATGGGCTTAAATACTCGGTAGACCATGCTATAAATAGATGTGCTGTTATCCAAACTTTATTGTTCCATCTCTAGCACACAGGCAGAGTAGATGTGACATTATTTTTAAGGGTTTAGCATTTCTGAAATAGTAAATGAGCACTGGCTTCAACTAAAAGTCACCAGCTCCATTAGCTTCTAACAAGAAAGTCAGCCTGTCGTTTGAAGCTTTAAAGCCAGGCACTGACTTCTCTCAAAGAAAATCATAGATGGTCCTCTCAAATATAAGCTGATTTTGTGTACCTTAAAAAATTGTGTTTAGTGTAGATTCCTTCAATGATTTTAGTTCGATCTTCTGGTTACCATGCTTCAGCTTCTATTGCAGCACTTGCTGTTTCACTTTTACATTATGCAAATGGCTTCTTTCCTTAAACCTCATCAAACAACCTCAGTCAGTTTCAAACTTTTCTTCTGAAGCTTTCTTATCTCTCCCAGTCTTCACAGAATTGTAAAGAGTTAGTCTTGCTCCAGATTAAGCTTTGGCTTAATAAATGTAGTAGCTAGTTTGATCTTCTATCCAGACCACTAAAACTTTCAGCCTATCAGCAATAAGGCTGTTTTTGCTTTCTTATTATTCATGTGTTCACTGAAGTAGCACTTTTAATTTCCTTTGAGAGCTTTCCCTTTGCATTCACAACTTGGTACAAAAGGCCAGGCTTCTGACTTTAAACGTGCCTTTTTCACTAAACGTAATTAGTTCTAGTTTTTTATTTGAAGTGAGAGATTTGTCACTCTTCCTTTCACTAGACACTAGAGGCCATTGTAGGGATACGAACTGACCTAAGTTCAGTAGTGTGTCATGGGGGATGGGAGCTCTGAGGAGAGGGAGAGAGGTGGAAGAATCACTGGTCAGTGGGTACAGTCAAAACCCACAACATTTATTAAGTTCGCTGTTATATAAGGGTGGGCTTTATGGCATCCCTAAATAATTACAACACTAACATTAAAGATCGCAGCTCATCACAACAGACATTATAATAATAATGAATAAGTTACAATTATGGTAAAAATTACAAAAATGTGGGAACCAGCAGTTAGCGTAATGGCTATGTTGCTGGACTCCCACGTAGTCGACCGCGGTTCGTGTCCCGGACCCGGTGGCTTAAAACACGCCGGGCGCGTGTGCATGCGTGCCCAAGATCCCGAGAGGAGAATGGAGGAGAAGGGATTGCGGCGTGACCATCCCCCCTGGGGGGTGATTTCTCGCTTTCTGTCTCTATGTCTCTCTCTGTCTGTCTGGCGAGCGCACGCGCCCTACAGTGAAAATCTCTCCAAAAAAAAAGAAAAATTACAAAAATGTGAGACAGAGACATGAAGTGAGCACATGCTTTTGGAAAAACGCTGCCAATAGACTTGATCTATGCAGGCCATAGGGTTGCCACAAATCTTTGATTTGTAAAGAACGCAATATTGCAGGACCAGCATTTAGCATAATGGCTATGTCGCTGGACTCCCTGTAGTCAACCACGGTTCCAGTCCTTGACCTGGTGGCTTAAACTCACGCCGGGCGCATGTGTGTGCGTGCCCAAGATCCCAAGAGGAGAATGGAGGAGAAGGGATTGCAGCGTGGCCATCCCCCCTCCCCACCCCCGGGGGTGATTTCTCACTTTCTGTCTTTCTGGTGAGCGTATGCGCCCTATAGCAAAAACCTCTCAAAAAAGAAAAAAAAAAAGAATGCAATATTGCTAAGCACAATAAAGTGAAGCACGATAAAATGGGATATACTGGACCTGATTTCCATTTCCAGGATGTCCTGTTGTAATTAAATTAGCTCGGAGTGCATTCTAGGCAATGGGGTTTTTAAAAAGGGACTCGAGTAGAACCACTGGTTTAAGTTTTGTGAGTTAGTGTCTAGGAAAAATAGTTTAAAATATGCTACATTAATTTAAATAAATAAGTGATATTTTAAATTCAAGCACCATAAAGCAATTTTCAAAAAGAATAAGAAGGTTGAAAATTTAAGATTTGAGGGACCAGCAGTTAGCGTAATGGCTATGTCACTGGACTCCCACGTAGTCGACCGTGGTTCGAGTCCCGGACCTGGTGGCTTAAACTCACGCCAGGTGCGTGTGCGTGCATGCCCAAGATCCCGAGAGGAGAATGGAGGAGAAGGGATTGCGGCTTGGCCATCTCCTCTGGGGGGGGAATTCTCGCTTTCTATCTCTCTGTCTCTCTCTGTCTATCTGGCGAGTGCACGCGCCCTATAGCAAAAACCTCTTCAAAAAAAAAATAAATTTAAGATTTGAAAAAGCTGATACTTTGCAGAAGGGGAGAGTGAGAAAATTACACTAGATGCCCATGCAAGATTTACTGTAAGGAGACATTAAACTTAGTTGTCAGGAAATAATTCTGATATTCCTGTGATACACAAAAACATAAGTATTCTAACTGTGATATTTATGTTACGATATTGATACTACACAAAATGAAGGTATTACCCAAACACAGAGGTATTTGAAGATATCATAATTTGGGAAATAATAGTGGTAACAGTAATTATTATAGGAATATTTTATTTTTTATTATTAGGAATAATTAGTACTGTTTACTACGGGCTAGGTATTATTCTAAGTGTTTTTTGTGTGTCATATAATTTAATTTTTTCCCTTTTTGTTTTAAATTGCCAGAGGGTGAGTGACTCACTGGAGAGAGAGAGAGATTGAAACAGAGAGGGAGAACACATCCCTCAATTGGGGTGTGGTCATGACATCCTTCTTCTCCATGTCTCAATCCTGTCGAGATTTTGGGCAGGCATGCATATGCACCTGTCATGTTTCTCAAACTGCTGGGGCCAAGATTTGAACTGTGGTTAACCTTGTGAGATATGGCTCCCCTAACCACTAAGCTCCAGGTCAACCCCATATAGTTTCATTCTTACAATGCCATTTTGATTTAGATAGTATTGCAAATGTAGATTAGTAGATGAGAAAACTGAGAGTAAGGGAGAAGTTAAACAGTTTGGTCTAAGTACATAGCTCATTAGTAGCAGAGACAGGCATATTAGATTTCAGTAATGGCTAGGCTATGCTTCTGAGACTTGTAATAAAAAGAGAAAGTGAGCTGAAGCCTAGGAATATGCACTATAAACATATCTTTATTCTGGCAGGTAGAAAAGACCACAAGGAAAAAAAAAAGCATTTGAAAACAGTATTTTTAACACATATGTAAGTTCACAGCAGGGTGGTAAAGAATGGAGGCAGGTGACAGAAGTTGGACCAGCTGTTGGGCTACAGTGTAGCTATATTTCAAGATAACGAGCCAGCCATAGCAGAATTACAAACTTCTACTTCGGAAAATACACATCTCACACACCCACATCCACACACTGGTTTTGTGCTTTTTATTCATTGAATTGTTTCCCAACTATTTTCTCTTAATATTTAGCAAGTCTTTTGGCACTTTGGTTTTATTGCACCTGTGTTAAGAGGAAAGACATTTTGGGACCAGCAGTTAGCATAATGGCTATGTCACTGGACTCCCATGTAGTTGACCAGGGTTCAAGTCCCAGACCTGGTGGCTTAAACTCACGGCGGGCTCATGTGCGAGAGGAGAATGGAGGAGAAGGGATTGCGGCATGGCCAT
>NW_006203577.1:2822037-2834969 GCF_000334495.1 Tupaia belangeri chinensis
CCAGGGTTCAAGTCCAAGACCTGGTGGCTTAAACTCACGGCGGGCTCATGTGCGAGAGGAGAATGGAGGAGAAGGGATTGCGGCATGGCCATGCCCCCTGGGGGGGGGTGATTTCTCGCTTTCTGTCTCTCTGTCTCTCTGTCTGTCTGGCGAGCACACGCGCCCTGTAGCAAACACATTTTGTCCACATCTAGGCTAATGCACTGAAGGAAAGCCAAACTCTATAAAAGACATCTCAGTGGAGCAGGAAGTAGTAATCAAATAGGGAACTTCAAGTAGAATGGAATATTCAGGAATACAAAGTTGGAACCCTTGGTTTGGAAAATAATGTTGCTTGAGACTGGCAGGTGGTGTGGGGTTAAATAGTGCCAGACTCCTACATGGCCTACCGTGGTTCGAGTCCTGCACCTGGTGGCTTGCTTTCTCATTTTCTCTCTCTTCTCTCTCTTGCTCTGTCCTTCTCTGGTCACATTAAAATAAATAATTAAAGTTAAATAAAATAGTTATTTTAAGAAAAGAAAAATAATGTGGCTATACAGAAATGAATTGCTAGAAGAGGTACCTGTAACTACTACCATTAAAGACCACTTTTACATTCTCATTAGCTCTTACTAGAATCGCCTGATGTAAGCCCGTATGATTATCTCAGCTGTATAGATTAGGAAATCAAGGCTTCAATGGGTTGAGATAAACCCATCCTGCAACTCTCTTTTCCCTTTGTTGTTTCTACTATATGGCCCTTCGTTCTTGGTAGTTCCAGCTTGGCTGTCTCCCAGGTCAGCAAGGTAATGCCCTTAGCAAGCAACAAAGAAGAATTTGTTAAACTCCAGTCTTCACCTTGACTTAAGTCCAAAAGAGCTCTCTTTGAAGTCATAAATGTTGATTTAATGATTCTATGTCATCTCAAATTCCAATCACTTTTCTTTAGAAAGATTTTTCCTCTAATTGTCTTTTCTGGCACCCTCAGCCAAATTTTTCTTTTGCTGTCTCTGTTTTTAAATATCTCTTCTTTTTTATTTTCTTATATAATAATCAAGGCTTAATTCATCCAATTTGGAAAATACAAAATAGAAGATAAAATTATTCATAATAACTGCCACCACTGTTGCAATATTCTGATAGTACTTTTCTTTGGAGTTTTCCTACATGGGTGTGTCCTGCTCAATTAATTTTCTTGTGTTCTTTTTGTATAAATTTCCTTTTTAATTTAACCTACTAATATAAAAAAATCATTAATTTTTTGCAAACATCAGTGTACTAGACACATAATGTTTCATTATTTATCTACATAAAAATAATTTGAGACATCCCTTTTCTCAAAAATTTAGGTTATTTCTTACTTTTACTTTAGAACATTTTAAATATATACAAAAGCAGAAAAAATATTAGAATGACTCCTCATGTATATCTTACCTGAATTCAACAATTTTCTACCCATGGCCAATCTTGTTTAATTTATTATCTACACCTGCTTCTTCTCCCTCAAGTCCTTGGATTTTTTTGAAGCAAATCCCTATTTATGTCTTTGAAAGAAATGTAAATGAGTAATAGATTTTTGTGTGTATGCTCAGCAACATCTTCCATTTAAAAAAATATTCCCTTGGGGCCAGCAGGTTGGACATAGTGGTTAAGGCTTTGGACTCCCACATGGTCAATCGTGGTTGAAGTTCTGAATCCAGTGGCTTGAAACTCACACCAGGCACATTTGCATGGATGCCAAAGGTCCCAGGGGGAGAATGGAGGAGAAGGGATTGTGGCGTGGCTATCCCCAACTTGGGGGTGATATCTCACTTTCTGTCTCTATGTCTCTTTCTCTCCAGCTAGTGCACATGCCCTATAGCAAATATCTCTCTTAAAATAAATAAATAAATAAAAATTCTCTTAGATTTGACTCTTCAGAAGGGTAGAAATGATGACTGTCATTAAGGCTCTCAATGTACATATTGCTAAAATTTTCCATAAATGTAGAGATTTAGCTACCTTGTTAATCATATGAGTGATTTTTAAAAAAAAGTAGGAATCTTCAGAGCATAAACAATTCACTTTTTTAAATAATTTTTTTTCCTTAAATGATGCAAATGAAATTGCGTCATGTTTTATTTTAGTTTACTTTTGGGCCAGCTGGGGTGTGGTGGTCAAGGTGGTGGGTAGTTCTAGTCCTGACCGAGTGGCTTGAGAAACGTACACTGGGTGCATGTGCTTGCATGCTCAAAATGCGAGAGAACGAGGAGAGGAGATCGTGTTGTGGTTGTCCCTCTCCAGGGGGTGCTTTCTCGCTTGCTCTCTCTCTTTCTTTCTGGTGCACACATGTGCCCTATAATAAAAATATTTTTAAAGAGTCTTTTTAAATTACTAAATTACTAGTTAAGATAAAAATCTTTCATCTTAATCATCCTGTTTCCATATGTGTTAAGAATTTTAGTTTGGTAAATTGGTTTTCTTTGTTTTTCATGTTCCTTGGCCATTTATTTATTGGCATAATGGTATTTTCTTTTAAGGTTATTTTATTTAACTTTATTTATTTATTTATTTATTTTTACATACATACATACATACAAAAGAGGGACAGAGTGAGAGAGAGAGAGAGAGGGAAAGTGAGAAAGCAAGCCACCAGAACCATGGTTGGCCATGTGGGAGTTCAGCGTCCTTAACCACCATGCTACCTGCTGGCCCTGGTATTTTCTTGTTACTATAAAAGCACTGTACTTTTATTTATCAGTTTTTTTCCCACTGATGTTTTTCAATTGGAACCAATCTTTTAGGTTTAGCAGATCATCACTAATCCAATATAATGTATAATTAACATTAGGAATGATTATGTAGTCACAAATAATAAATAACATAATTATATATTCACAAATAATACATTACTATTAAAATTATTAACATTTTTATGTTTCTTTAAACATACAGCTATTTTTTTAACAAATTTATTTTGTGTAGGAGTGAAGAAAGGATCTAAATTGGTTTTTATTAAATAAGTAACCTATTACCTAAATTACATTTAACAAATGATCTGTCTTAGTTATTGATCTCAGATGTACTTCAGTATTTTCTGGGAGGCATGGCCTTCACTGAATGCTACTATGTGATGTTATACTCTATGGGGTTCATAATCATCATAATCTCTAAAGGGCTGGAAAATGAAGCCTGGCACTGTTATTTTTTTTAAAACCTCCTAGAAGATTCTAATGTACAGCTAGGTAGTGATTCAAGCTGACTTCTTATTAAAGTACTAAAATGTATCTTATTTCTGGAATGTTTATGTAGTCTATCAATCTACTTTTCTGTTTTTCAGTATCATTGTGTGTATGTGCGCATTGTGTGTTCATCTTGGTAAAATATTTAGATCTGATACATCCCCTTCAAACTACACTTCGCTTTTTCTTTGGTTTTGCATTTTAGAAATGAGAGCCATCACTGCATTTTGGATGTTACCAGTTCCCTTCCTCATCTTACTGGAACCTTAAGTTTCCGTACACGGCACCTGTAAAATCCCTCTCTGAACTCCTCTTTTCTCAGTCTTTTTACTTACAATTCTCTCTGATATCTGAGAAGACCTACCTAACCATGTGCCCACCCCCTCACTGTTCCTAGAGCGCCTGTCTCTAGCCTGCTACCATTCTTTCACAAGCAATCTCCATTTTGCCTGCTTCTGGAGTTTATTCTCCCAGCCCCTGACCTCTTGTCAGCCTCTGGTCCAGTTGCCTTCCATGCTTCTTTGACATGGCCTCCTCTTCCTCCACTCCCATGACCATATGAGCTCTGGGCTCCCCCTTCCTCTCTCTGGCTGCTCCTTCCTTAGGCTGCCTGTGAGTTTCCTCTGCTGCTGTAAGTCCTCTTCCTTTGTCTAGCCCTTACATATTGGAACTCCATTCATTCTGGACTAGGCCCTCTTCTCTTACCTTTCCTTTCTTTTTGCTTTCCCTTATTCACTTCCAGAACTTTGATTATCACCTAATGACTCTCATATAGTTCCATTCCATGTTTCCCTTATGAATCCTAAGACCTATAAAACTGAATTCTTATTTTTTTAAGCAAAAAAATTGCCAGAAGGTGTGTGTGCTCACCCAAAAGAGACAGAGAAACAGAGAGAGAGAGAGAAAGCGAGAGAAAGCACCCACCAAGAGGGCATGGTCATGCTGCAATCCCTTCTCCTCCATTTCGCCACCCTATTAGGAATTTAGGCACACACTCACAGACACTCAGCATATTTTTCAAGCCTCCATCCAGGTCTAGGTCTTGAACTGCTGTAGGCCATGTGGGGTTTGGATCCCTTAACAACTAGGCCAACCCCCAAATGTTTAAAATTCTCCTTGAAAGTCACATTGATATCTCAAATGAAAATGTCAAAAACAAATGTCTCTTGCATTTTTCTTTTTGGAGAGATTTTTGCTATAGGGTGTGTGCGCTCGCCAGACAGAGAGAGACATAGAGACAGAAAGTGAGAAATCCCCCCCCCACGGGGGATGGTCACACCGCAATCCCTTCTCCTCCATTCTCCTCTTGGGATCTTGGGCACACACGCACACGCGCCCAGTGTGAGTTTAAGCCACTGGGTCCGGGACGCGAACCGCGGTCGACTACGTGGGAGTCCAGCAACATAGCCATTACGCTAATTGCTGGTTCCCAAATGTCTCTTGCTTTTTGGTTGCTCTTCTTTGATTTCTCCTTTTCCTTCCTATCTCCTGCAACCAGTGTCCCATTGGTTCAGTTTCCTGAAGGTCTCTCCAATCTACTATTCTTCTTTATTTTTATTGTCATTACCATAATCCAAGAAATCACTATTAAAGTACACAACTGGTATTCTCATACCCACTTTTATCACCTGCAAGTTATTCAATGGTTACCAAAATAATACTATTTTTCACTTCCAATTTTAAGATAATTATAAACTCAAAAGTAGTTGCAAAAATAATATAGTTCAATGTTCCCATCTTCCAGCTTCCCCAGTGGTAATATGCACGTAACTAGAGAACATTATCTGAATTAGTAAACTGACAGGGCAAAATATAATTAACTAGACTACAGATCCTGCTAGGACTTCAGTTTTTGCATGCACTCATTGTTTTGCTTCTCTCGGTGCATAGTTCTTTGACATTTTATAACATTTGTAAATTCATAACTATCACCATAATCAAGATACAGGATTATCTGTAACCATAAAGGAACTCCCTCAGGCAATCTCTTTATATTTACAACTCCTCCCTGTTCCTTCTGGCATTCAGTGATCTATTCTCTCTCTCTCATTTTGCCATTTTGAAACTTTTATAAATGAAACTATATAGTATGTAACCCTTTAAAATTGGTTTTCCACTTAGTATAATGCCCTTAAGCCCTCTGCAACCATTGAACGTTATCAATAATTTGTTTCTTCTTACTTCTGAGTAGTATTCCAAACAATGTATTTAATTTTTTAAACTTTAAAATTTTTTTTTTAGTTTTTGTTATAGGGCTTATGTGATCACTGGAGAGACACATAGACAGAGAGAGAGGGAAAGTGAGGAAGCACCCCCCCTAAAAAAAAAAAATAAGATCTAGTGTTCTGTTCCACATATAACTATACTTAACAATGATTTATCATATATATTTGATAAAAGTTAGGAGGGAGGATTTTGAATATGCTCTTCTCAACACAGAGTAATAATTAATGTTGGAGGTGATGGATATGCTAATTACTCTGATTTGATCATTACGCATTATATGTATGTACTGAAACACTGGGTCAGCTGGTGATGTGGTGATGAAGGTGGCTGAATCCCACATATCTGACTGTCTGGTAGTAGTCCCAGAACCAAAAGCTTGAAAAACATGCCAAACAAGTATGTGCGTGCATGCCCACAATTCTGAAAGGAGAATTGAGAAGAAATTGAAGCGCAGCTATCACCTCTGGGAGGTGATTTCTCAGTTTTTCTCTCTCTCCTTTTCTTTGTCTCTCTCTGGTGATTCTATGCACTCTGGTAAAAATTTTAAAAAGCAGCATAAGAAGAAAGGCTACCTCGCTCTCAAAAGTAAACATTCTCATAAATATCGAATTTTACACATTCATATTACAGGGAGCCAAGTGGTTCTCTTACTAGTCTTGTGGGTTTTCTGTTTGGAAGGAGTCATGGCAACTGCTTACATTTACCTTATTAAATCTAGAATGTGCGTATTTGTAAACGCATGTCTTCCTTCCTAGAAACTAGTTTGTACATGTCTTTACATATTTTGATACAGAAACTGTAACATTCAATGGTGTGCTGTTAAAGTGTGCTTAGCTTGACTGGATATACCCACACCATTAAATAATATCTACACATTAATCATTAAACTGCGGAGAATGATATGGAGGTTCCTCAAAGACCGTCACATAGAACTACTATATGATCCAGCAATTCCACTCCTGGGTATCTACCCAAAGGACAGGAGAGCACTCAGTCAGAAAAGTGCTTGCACAACTATTTTCACTGCAGCATTATTTATGATTGCTAAGACTTGGAACCAACCCAAATGTCCACAAACTGATGAATGGATTGAAAAATTGTGGCACATATACTCCATGGAATACTACTCAGCCATAAAAAGCAACAAGGACTTGGAATTTGATAGAGAGTGGACAAATATGGAAGATACGTTGTTGAGTGAAGCAAGTCAAGCTATGAAAGAGAAACATTGTATGTCTCCACTTACAATGCCTGTTCTATAATAGAGACTGAAAGACTAGAGAACATAAAAAGTATGAAAAATTGTAATGGACACTAGAGATAAAGTGGAAAGAGGGTGGGAGGGGAAGAGCATAGGAAAGGAAATTTGGGGGAAGAAATGGAGAGATAAGACACAGATGTGTCTTATCTTGTGGGACACAGATAAGTTTTACTATCTGTTGATGAGGATGTGTATAATAGTCTCAACTAGGCTGGACTGAGGTATAAATCATGCTGGGTAAAGTCTCTTCACAATCTAAATGATGTATAACAATTTAATGTACGAGTAATAAAAAAATTATTACAAAAACAAAATCACACAGTTGGGGCCACCAAATAGAATAGCAGTTATGTTGCTGGACTCTCACATGGTTGACTGTGATTCGAGTTCTGGATCCAGTGACTTGAAACACACTAGGTGCCTGTGCATGCATGCCCAAGATCCTGGGAGGAGAATGGAGGAAAAGAGATTGTGGCATGGCTATCCTCCCTGAGGGAGTGATTTCTCATTTTTCTTCTCACTGTCTCCATCTCTCTCTGTGTCTCTCTCTTAAGCACATGCACCCTAAGGTCTAAAAAAAAAAAAAATCACACAGTAAAAAAGATTAACCACTGAACAACTAAGTGAATGGCTTGGAATGAGGCTGGGTGAATGTTTTATGATGCACTGACCAGATTGTAGAAGCAGACTTTTGGTAAAGGTGGACAAATCTGTTAAAATACCTTATACAAAATCATAATGAATGAAAAAAAAATAAAATTCAAGTAGAAGTCAAACATCAAAGCCCCTTTTCTAACCATTACACCATAGGAAAATGTAGGCAGGGTAAGGGTAGGGATAGACACCTATGAAATTCTGGGGCTGTCATGGTAGGGGTAGAGATGCAGGTCAAGGGAGTCTCCATAATCTGAGACCCCTCGCAGGGAGGAGGTGAGGTGGAATAGCTGGTTGAGGGCACTTATTGCTTGGTCTGCCCTTTTCCTGGTATGATTCATTTCTTGCTCTTCTCTGTGGTTCTTTATTGCATTCAGGGAGGATGCAGATTTCCTAGTCTATCAGTTAGGAAGAAAGGGACTGGCAAGGTCACGTGATATGCTTCCTCAGTGAGTTAACAAACCAGAGCCAGAACTTCAGATGCTCACAGTGCTATCACAGCACCAAGTCATGCCGACTCCACTTCCCCCAGCTCCTAGATGGCTCAGTTCTGAACCACGCTGACCCGCTGGCTAAGGAGGGCAGTCAACTCTCAGCTCCTGGCTGTGCAGAACGAGGTGCTTATGTGTCCCCAGAGGTGTCTTTTCATCTTGCCATACATTTGTTATTGTTCACCCAGGATTACAGTCCATGTACAGAATCTTTGCGTGACACGCCCTGTGTGCCACAGCACTGAAGTAAATGGCAGCTGCGTTGATTTCCTGATTGTGAAATCGTCCGTCTCTCTGCATGCTTGGGTCTGAGACTCATTTATCAAAGCATGAGTGTAGTGCACGCCCCCTCCTACAGTCTTCCATAGACTGTCCTAGCTTGGGACCCACCTCTCTGC
Organism: Tupaia belangeri chinensis; assembly: GCF_000334495.1. Taxonomy (NCBI): domain Eukaryota; kingdom Metazoa; phylum Chordata; class Mammalia; order Scandentia; family Tupaiidae; genus Tupaia; species Tupaia belangeri. The sequence continues at coordinate 2,830,268 of NW_006203577.1, forward strand.
CAGCTAGAACAGGCTGGAGGAGTGGCCAGGAAACAAAACAGATCTCATTTACAGAGGAAAACTGCCAAAAGTTTTGTGAAGAGCCAGAACCACTCCTTTAAAAGGAAAAGCCTAGCAGGATGGGTACCAAAAAGGGCAATGGCTGGACCTCAGAAATGCAATGTGGCTGACCACACCAGGAACTAGGTGTTTGAAGAAGGTCCCAAGCAGCATGTTCAGGCATCTTCTGGTGTGTTAATCAGGTAGGAGAACGGAGACACAGATGGATCAGAGGCAATTCATGTTCAGTGTGAGCAGTGGTTGTATGTGGCCTTGGCTTTTCCCTTCTTTTGGGCTGGGGTGACTGGGGATCTGGGGAAATTGTTGTTACTTAGTAATTCCAGGAAGAGAAAATAATCAGCTGGAGGATATCTAATTCAAAATACATTATTTCTGGGCTTTTGAGGTTTTAAAATGGTAGATGGAGGATTATGGAATTGAGAATGTAAAAAAAAAATAGAATGGGGAACCAGCAGTTAGCGTAATGGCTCTGTCGCTGGACTCCCATGTAGTCGACTGTGGTTCGCGTCCCAGACCCGGTGGCTTAAAACTCACGCTGGGCGCGTGTGCGTGCGTGCCCAAGATCCCAAGAGGAGAATGGAGGAGAAGGGATTGCGGCGTGACCATCCCCCCTGGGGGGTGATTTCTCGCTTTCTGTCTCTATGTCTCTCTCTGTCTGTCTGGCGAGCGCACGTGCCCTATAGCAAAAATCTCTCTCTCAAAAAAAAAATAGAATGACAATTACAATAATAAAAACAAACTGTTTGAATTTGTGTAACACATAAAAGGCAATAAAACGTGTTTATCCATGTAATCATATTTAAAATTCAGTGCTGCATGCATTGACTGTGAGCCCTGCAGTTCTTAACTAGATGTTACGCTGGGGCCTGTCTTCCAATTGCTTCGCCCCTCTATGGAATAAATTTTTGTGAGGTTCTGATATACAGATTAGGCTTCCTCATCTCAACTGTACGTCACACAAGTGTCAGGAGTTCCTGGAGACAGGTAAAAATAAGACATAAGAGAAGCTGATAAAGCTCAATCTTATTGTCAAATGATATGTTTAAACAGGCTCAGGGCTCCTAGCACCCTAGAAGAAGCACTTTTTCCTAGTTCAAAGTTCATTCAAGCCCTGGGTCTCCAGGAAGCGAGGGAGGGTGAGGAGCAGAACAACTGCAATCCCTCAGCGTCCCAGAAGCTGGGAGGACGAGGTCACCTCCTCTCCTACTGACCTCTCTCCTTACACTTAGTCCACACCAGGAGCTGTCCCAGGCATAAGGCAAGTTCTATATGCGTCTGCTTCTCTGGGATTAACCAGGATCACCTCCTCAGCATGCCCTTCCAGTCGCTCTGGGTGCTCTCACAGGTTAGGTTCAGTAGAAAGGTGGAGCCTGGGGCACTGACAGATCCAGCATGGGGCCCTAATGCCTAGGCCATTGCTCTGTCCCCGGGACTCCTGGCCCCTTCCTGACCCTCATGCTCACAGTGGAAGTTTACAAGTTCTGGGAACTAGGCCTTTGCACTAAAAATACTTAAATAGATATTGGTTGGGGGATCAGATCCAGGAAAATGAACAAAGAAGACAATCTAAGATTCCATCCATAATCCTGTTAGTACTGGAACAAATTTTGGATTCTACCTTTATCTTCTGAATACATTTCGAAGACAGACATGAAGCTATCATCCATGCTCCTAGAAGAATTTTGGTTTTTTTTAGAGGCTTTTGCTATAGAGCACCTGCACTTGCCAGACAGACAGAGAGAGACATAGAGACAGAAAGCGAGAAATCACCCCCTGGGGGGATGGTCACACCGCAATCCCTTCTCCTCCATTCTCCTCTCGGGATCTTGGGCATGCATGCACATGCGCCCGGCGTGAGTTTTAAGCCACCGGGTCCGGGACGCGAACTGCGGTCGAGTACATGGGAGTCCAGCGACATAGCCATTACACTAACTGCTGGTTCCCAAGAATTTTTTTTTAATTAAGGTTTTTTTTTTGTTGTTGTTGTTGTTGTTATTGATGTTTCTTTTTTGCTGCCATAGGGTGTGTATGCTTGCTGGAGAGAGAAACAGAGAAAGGGAGAGCGAGAGATCACCCCCCAAAGCAGATGGCCACACTGCAATTCCTTCTCCACCATTCTTCTCTCGGGATTTTGAGCACACATGCCCATGCTTCTGGTGTAATTTTCAAGCCACTGGGTCTGGGGCTCAAACTATGTTCAACCATGTGGGAGTCCAGCACCTTAAACACCATGCCATCTACTGGCCCCACTCCTAGGTGACTTTTTAATGTAAATTAATTTATTTATTATTATTTTTTAAAATTTACTATAGGGTACGTGTGCTCACCAGAGAGAGACAGAAAGAGAGAGAAGGAAAGTAAGAAAGCAAGCTGCCAGATTTGGGACTTGAACCACATTTGGCCATGTGAGAGTCCAGTACCTTAACCACCGCACAACCTGCTGCTGGTCTCTCCTAGGTGACTTTTAAGACAGATTCTATTCATCTGTTCTTTCCAAATTTTCGTGTACTTGTCAGTAGAATTTGGCTTCAGTGTGCTATTTTCCATGATTCTTTTGAATTCTGATGTAGTTTCTTCCTGACACTTTTGATCTTGTTCATTTCAATGGCGTCTGATGAAAATTCCAAAAGTATGTGGGAAAATAGAATTCAAGCATGAGATTATTTTGGCACAAAAATATTTTGAAATCATGTATCGTTTTTTTCATAAAATGCATTTTCCATGAACTTTTGGAAGACTCCTTGTCGTTACAACAGTTAAAATAACACTGGGTCTGTAATAAAGGAGCTGGTATGATCCCTTATTCTGCCAATCACTTACGTTTTTTACTTTTCTCTTTTTTTTAACTACAGCTAATTTGTAACTCAATCATGAATTTGTAACTTAATTCCTCAGTTTCTGCTTTTCCTTCTTTGTATGAAAGTGGTGCAAAACCTGGCAGAATGACGTTGCCAATATCCATTTATTAGCTCTGAAAACAGGAAGGACTGCTTATTTTTTTAGGTTATTACACATAAATAATTCTGGAATTCCCTAGATCTGAGAGCAGTTCTCCTCTACCTTACTTACCATTAACTGAATTTTTTTTTGGTATATTTTTTTGTTTGTTTGTTTTATCTAAAGAGCTTAAGGGTAAAGATGAAAGGAGGAGTTGAAGAGAATGCTGAGCAACTAATCAGACTGTCTTTCTGGGAGCTGTTACCACCATATATATTACCCTTCGTACTTTAAGTCTTCCAGTCCTCTGCCCTATAGCCCAAAGCCATTAATCTCTCCTTTAACCCATCTGGCATCATCTGGGAGGGTAGGCCACTTGTCAGTCTGAAAAGAACATGACTAGTAGATCGTTACATGTTGATAAGCAAGTGGTAAGGCTGAGGGTGAGGCTGGCAAAATGGATTTTCACACCCTGCTGGATCAGGGCCAGATGTCAGACTTAGGTCAAGCAGGGAATTTTTCACAACAGGCAGAGGACCAGAGAATGAATCTGATTTTTAAAGTTTTATATGTAGATGTGTTTGGGTAAGAAGAATTTCTGGAAATTCACGATTGTGTCTGTGAGACTGTATTGAGCTAAATGAACAGAAATGTCACTAATAAGAGTTGTGTTATTGTCACATGTAAATCTGTCTTTGTGTGCATTAAAACAGATGTAAGTGCCGCATTACACTTGTGGGCATGTATAAATGTTTGGAGGGTTCATTTTATTACTTCTTTTTTTTTTTTTTGAGAGGTTTTTGCTATAGGGCACGTGCACTCGCCAGACAGACAGAGACAGAGAGATAGAAAGCAAGAAATCACCCCCCAGAGGGGATGGCCATGCCGTGGTCCCTTCTCCTCCATTCTCCTCTTGGGATCTTGGGCATGCATGCACACGCGCCGGCATGAATTTAAGCCACCGGGTCCGGGATTTGAACCGTGGTCAACTACTTGGGAGTCCAGTGACATAGCCATTATGCTAACTGCTGTTCCCAATTGGAGGGTTAATTTTAATATTTAGTTCAATTCTAGTTATAATCACTACCTTCTATGGTCTTCAATTCTAGTTATAATCACTGCCTTCTATGGTCTAAACTTGCAAAAGTTTAGAATGGACTTCACTCCCTATTTTACTCTCCTTCTCTTCCTGTTTGTACTTCTTTCTTCGTGGTGCTTTTTCTCCCTCTGGAGTCGTAGTTCAAGAGAGGGAGCTAGGCCTAGTCTGTATAGCATGCTCTGGTTGATGCTGCATTTCAGGAGGCTGTGACCATTTAATCCTTGGACCCTAAAAAAACCCAGTGCAGTGGCATGTGCCTGTGATCCCAGCTACGGGAGGCTGAGGCAGGAGGACCATGCATTTGCAGCCTGCATTGGCAACATAACGAGGCTTTGTCTTAATGAGCTGGCTGTGTTGGTGCACATCTGTGCTTCTAGCACCTCAGGAGGCTAAGGCAGGAGGATCATGACATGGTTAGATGGTTATATTCTGTCTTAACATTAAGAAAAAGGAGGGGCCAGCAAGGTGGTGTGGTGATTGAGACACTGGACTCTCACATGGTCGACTGTGGTTCAAGTCCCAGACCCCGCAGCCTGAAAATCACAACAAATAAATAGATAAATAAATAAATAAATAAATGTTAGAAAGAAAGAAAGAAAGAAAGAA
>NW_006203577.1:2835039-2835405 GCF_000334495.1 Tupaia belangeri chinensis
AAGAAAGAAAGAAGGAAAGAAAGAAGGAAAGAAAGAAAGAGGGAAGCTAAACCTTGTAACATGCTAAGAAAGTATGGTGCAACTAAGAGAAAAGTTAAGGTATGATAACTGCTAGTGAGGCAATAATGTTGTTTTAAATAGAACTTTGCCTGAAGAAATGTGGCACAGTCAGTGTAGATAGTGTAAACTATAGGTAAGCTATGTACAAACATATTTAGCAACTGTCAGATGTAGTTACCAGAATAAACAATTTCACAACTTAAGTAGACATTGATCCAAAACCCTGAATTTAATTATATTTAGGATAATGCTTTATATACTTAACGATTTTACAGTCTGGCTAAGAGAGGCAGCGTAGCCTATATA
>NW_006203577.1:2835416-2843600 GCF_000334495.1 Tupaia belangeri chinensis
TACATATAATTTAATGCAGTATAAAAACTGCCTAGATGTAATGAAAGAGGACTGAATCTGAATATTGGTCTTATTGTACAGAAATGCTGGCCAGGAGCTGCTGACAGAAATAACCAAGGGTCTGTAAAAATAATTGAAACAATGTATTCCAAATATGAAATTGAGTGACCAAGCCCAGAAAAGCACAAAAACATTTTCTGGGGTGTTCAGAGAATTAGTCCTTTTTATTTATTCTGAGAGCAGGTGACACAGTTATAAATAAGCATAAGGAGTCCTTGCATTGGCTTGGCCCAAGAAGGTGGGATATCTGGAAGCAGGGGGCTTGCAGGTTATAAGTGCGTTTAGAAATTTAAAGGTTAAAAACAGGTCTTTGCTTCCAAAAAAACCTCGAGCCAGCCAAGTAATGCCTGTGTTTTACTTAAACAGAGATAAGAAAGCTTTACGGAATATCATAAAACGCTACATCAGGGAAGGAGGCAGGGGGCGTCCTGTATCACTGGTTCAAGGCGGTCTGCTCTAGCAAGATTAGTGTTTGTGGATTTAACTCCACCAGGCCCCCTAGAAAGTGTCTTAGCACAGGGAAAGCAGTCCGGTTTGTCCTCGGAGCATTTTCCTAACAGTAGGATGGGCTAGAACCTAATCCACGAGGAGTCATTTTCGGGGCTTTTGGCATCAAGGCATTTTTTTGTCTTCTCAAGGCACTTTTTTCAGCTTGAACACAGAGGGGCAGGCGAAGTCATGTGACAATCAGGTATTGATTGCAGGAGGCGGGAGTGAGGTAGGGAGGAATGTTGTTGCTACAAGTGAAAATGAGCATCTTCTGATGTACCTTAAACGTCCTGGACTCGTTGGACACATTTCTTATGCCTGTAGTCAAACTGTCATCACTGGAAAGAGTTTATTGTACAAAGACGTGGAAAGCGATTTACTGAGTGGGCCTTATTGCCCTGTATATTTATCTCCTTGCTGTAAGCACTCAGTTTTACTGTGCTGCGAGTGTTAACAAGCCTAGTCTCTTCACACTATCTGCATAAATAAAAGTGATGGGGACAAGCTGGCTCAGGAAACGCAACCACAATTCATGTTGTATCCAAAGGTGCTCTGTATTAAGTGTGAAATCTTGGTGGTGTGCTGAGACCAGCTTGGATGGACACGTTTTTAACACATTTTTCTTTCTTTCTCTTTCTTTCTTTCTTTCTTTCTCTCTCTCTCTTTCTTTCTTTCTTTCTTTCTCTCTTTTCTTTCTTTCTCTCTTTCTTTCTCTCTTTCTTTCTCTCTTTCTTTCTTCTTTCTTTCTTTCTTTCCTTTCTTTCTTTCCTTTTTGGAGAGGTTTTTGCTATAGGGCACATGTGCTTGCCAGACAGACAGAGAGAGAGAGAGAGACAGAAAGCGAGAAATCACCCCCTAGGGGGGATGGCTACGCCGCAAACCCTTGTCCATTCTCCTTTCAGGATCTTGGGCATACACACGTGCCTGGCATGAGTTTTAAGCCACCGGGACCAGGAAGCGAACTGGGAGTTAGCGACATAGCCATTACACTAATTGCTGGCCCCTTTAACACATTTTTTTTTGAGTGGGAAAGGCTGTGGATCAAAAATAGATGCAATAATAAACACACAAAGACTCACGAGTATAGAAAAGCGAGGATTGGGTGGGCACAGCTTCTCTGATGGTGAAGTTGTGACCAGAATTGGTCTCATGTTTATTTTTTCTGCTCTCCACAGTGGTGCAAAGGTATAAGCATGGGTTTGAGATCTTGGTGGTGCAGCATGGGTTTGAGATACTGGCTTAGTGTGTTTGGACATGTACCCACAGTTGAGTGTGGCCCACCACGAGCAGCCGTGTATGGGGCACGTGTGCACACAGGGCTTTAAATTCTTTCCTTCGGTATGTGTTACTGGGTGTGTAGTTTGGTTTCTGGGCAGAGCTCACAAGTCAGAACTGGCTGCTAACTGCCCCTTCTTTTCCACTTGTGCTACGTAAGAGAGATTGTGCTCACAGAGCTACTACCCAGAGAGCCAAACTCGTTAAACTGGCTGCTCCCTGAATGAAAATAATTACAGCTGATAATAATGTACTGAAAAGGAAGCAAGAAGAAAAGAAAAATAAGAATGAGAACAGCAGTGACAAATTTTCAAATGGACTCTGAATACGCCTAGCTGAGCTAATGTTTTATTTTTATAACCTTCGTTGCTCCACCCTCTCTGGGATCTATTTCTTGTGCCATTGCTAATACCTTCTAAGAGGCCTTGTGAACTGTGGAAACTCTTGAATACTTTCCTCCTTGTCTTTTGAACTTATAAACTAGATGAAATGGATTTTGCTGTCTAACTGCTCATTGACTTTATAGATCCTTTGCTGTGTGCACAAACCCTTGAAGAAGAATTTTCTTCTCTCTGCAATTTTTCTCCTCTGGCTACTCCTCTGTTTACCTGGGTTTCTGTCAACCACGCACACACCTATTTCTCTACTGAGTGGTGAAGAAACTGTTTAACTATCATTGCACGTATAAGCTCGCAGAGCTTTAAGAAGAGTGAAAAAGGGACGAGGCAATGGCTGGGAAACTTCTTTACATACATCTTTCAGACACAGAGAGTACTGCCTCCGTAAGTCACATTGTGGTTATTAGTCTCGATAACAAGACACAACATGTAATGTCATAACAGAAGACAGCTAACGTAACGCATGTATAACATAGTGCCATATCAGCTAGGCAACACTTCTGGTTTTTTATTTTCTGTTTCTGTTTTATCTTTTCATCAAGTCACTGTACTTTATAAAGAAAGTGGCTTTATCATAATAGAAGCAGGGGAGAAACTTGTGAAACAAGGGAAAAAAAAATAAAGCTTGTAGATATATGAAAGACTGGAGAGGGGACCAGCAGTTAGTGTAATGACTATGTCACTAGACTCCCATGTAGTTGAATGTGGTTCGAGTCCTGGACCCGGTGGCTTGAACTCACACCGGGTGCGTGTGCTTGCGTGCCCAAGATCCCGAGAGGAGAATGGAAGAGAAGGTATTGCGGTGTGGCCATCCTCCCTGGGGTGATTTATCACTTTCTGTCTCTTTGTCTCTCTCTTTCAGGCGAGCACACGTGCCCTATAGCAAAAACCTCTCCAAAGAAGTAAAAAAAAAAAAAAAGAAAAAGAAAGAAAGAAAGATGGAAGCCACGAGTCAGAAAGGAAGGAGCAGACTTTAGGAGGTATCATTTGAAATATATGCTGAATATATAGACTTAAAAGTGATGCAAATACTCTTTTGCTAGATAAACAAGACACTAATGATTTTAGTCCAGTCATAGGAGAATTGGGAACTGGATAAATGGAAAAGGGATAGAGTGGAAGAAAGATTTTTATGCCATCCCATTTAACCTTTTTTATTTTTGAACCATATAAACATGTTCTTTTTTTATTTGAAAGAGTGAGAGAAAGAGAATGTGTCTTGGTACTGACATTGCCTTTAATTTTGGTAAGAATCAGTGTCTAGAAAAAATAATAAGTGTCTATATCTGATAAGAACAGAGGAAGCTCCTTGAAGCTTCGAGAGCTGATTCAGTGGGTTTTATGGATAAAAGCTCTCTGTTCATCAGTTGTGAAGGTGCAGATGTTTCAGAGAAAGAAGGCAAATGCATGACTCATCTCTCTTGACATCTTCCCGATAGTCATTGATTCATTGTCTGAATTAACTTTATACAAAAATGAAATTAAATGCTTTGTTTAAAAAATAAGTGATACATAGCTAAATAAAAGCAGACATGCTCAAATACTGTAGGGGAGATAGATCTTGCCCACATAACCCACACCCACATAACTCATGGTCACAATTGTCTTTAGACAGGTGCTGTGAATCTGTACTTGAGCCCACAGTGAAGTCTTTGGTGGGTGGGGAATCTTTAAAATAATTTCAGTAACAATGAGAGGAAAGGACAAGACTGAGGGCTGTGCCTGAGATATAACAGAGAAGGGGAGAATGCCAGGAGGACATGAAAGGGTTTTCCAGCCCGACTATCAGGCAGATTAATAGAGATAAAAGGATGACTGAGAGAGAGTATTGTGCCCTGAATAACTCGTGACTGACCTACAGAGGTTTTTTAAAATTCTGTATGTGTTCTATTTGATTTTTTCCAGAGTCACTCAGCCCTTGGGAATTACTCACCTCTGTGCTTCGTGCATTTCCTGTGGGTCAGCAGAGAAGCCGACCACTCTGTGGCAATGGGAGATGAGAGGGGCATGACACGGATGCTACTGGAATGCAGTCTCAGTGACAAGTTGTGTGGTAAGTACAGATACCAGACATGTCTATCCTCTGATTTTCGGATCATGGAGACAGAAGTCTAGATAGATCTAGATGGAGGATGACTTGATCTCTACTTGAAACAAAGATAGTTGTAATAAAAGAATGAAAATGTGAGGCCATTGTCTGTGAAGAGATGGAGGGTTGATAACCATCAGAGAGCCAAGTGCTGTGTCTTTTCAGTAGGAAAAATGACAGAAGAGGCACAGGGCACTCTTGCTGGGCTAAAAAGCTGGGGCAGTGAGATTTCTGATTAGGGAACGCTCTCAAGAGTGGGTCCATTGAATGTAAGCACAGGAGAAGATGGAAGAGATGATCTTTTCACGTCTGGTGAGCTGAGGATGGGAGGGTAGAGGAAACTGTGTAGACATCAGGTCAGGCTTCTTCTAAATCCTCTTCTCTTCCTGCTTGTTTGCCTACCCAGTTGTACGGGAGCAGCAGTATGAAGTGATCATTGTCCCAACTCTCCTGGTTGGCATCTTCCTCATCCTTCTTGGGGTCATCTTGTGGCTTTTCATCAGAGGACAAAGAGGTCAAGACCGGCGTCCTGCAGTCCGAGGTAAAGATCAAACTTTGAGGCTGAGCAGGGGTTCACGGAAGATAGAGATTAGAAAAACTATAGTCCAGGTGTCAATAGGCCCAAGTCTAGGAGTCTAGGTACCTGTAGTGAGAGACTCATGGGTTCTGTCCTGCGGAGTTGAGAGGGAGAGATGGCTGTTCTAGAGTCATAAGTTGGAACTCAACACATGCTTGTTGACTGAAACAACAGTGCATAAGAGCCACCTCATGTGACCTGTTTCTGTCCTTCTTGTCCTATTGAACTATCAAAATTTTGACAACATGAGTGTCTAAGGACCAAAAAAATGAATTAGTGGTAAAACCCAGGGCTACAGTGAGACCCTCCAAGGATGACATTCTGCCCTATAATGCAATGCATCCCTATTCTTTGTCTCCAGATTATATGATGAAAAGGGATGTCCTTCTTATTAGACTTTGAAGCATTAGATAAGAGATGATGGTGAATTGTTCTGAAGTACCACTGGAGCATAGAATGAAAGAGAGTCAGCTCTCACCTAAAACTAAGAGTAAAACAAAAAAAAAATCAACAGTGATACAACACTTTATAGAAGTCAGTCCTTAGTATCTATCTAAATTCTATGCAAATTCTTATAAAAAATGCTTCACTTTTAAAACTTTTCAAAGTTGCCTAAACTTACTCTTCCTACTTCTACTCATGATATTCTCCTTCAAACCTACTAAAATAAGGCTTATATTCCTATTACACCACCAAAACAACCCTTTCCAAGGTGATTATAAGTCCAGTTACAAATTCTTAGTCTTTATCTTCCTTGACCTGTCAAATGTATTTGAAACAACTTTTCACTTCCTCATTCTTGAAATACCAAAAAAAAAAAAAAGTCTAAAGTCACTTCTTTTTTTTGTTTGTTTTTCTTTTTTCTGGAGAGGTTTTTCGCTATAGGGTACGTGCACTCACCAGACAGACAGGGAGAGACATAGAGACAGAAAGCGAGAAATCACCCCCCAGGGGGGAAGGTCACGCCGCAATCCCTTCTCCTCCATTCTCCTCTCGGGATCTTGGGCACGCACGCACACGTGCCCGGCATGAGTTTTAAGCCACTGGGTCCGGGACGCGAACCGCGGTCGACTATGTGGGAGTCCAGCGACATAGCCATTACACCAACTGCTGGTTCCCTAAAGTCACTTCTTAAATGATACACTTTTCAGTCTTATGGATTCAAATAGTTTTTCTATTCTGATGTGATCTCTGAATTTTAGATTCTTATATTAAACCACTTGCTTTGCAATTTAGATGTAATATAAATCTCATACACAATACATCCAAAGGTCCCAGAATTCTCACAAGTGTCTCTCCTCTCTCCCCACCCTGTAGCTTTCCCTATATTAGTAATTGGCAAGTCCAGACATCTGTCCTTTCAGTCTAAAACCCTGAAGGTATCTTTGACTTCCCTCTTTCTCTCACTGTCCATATCCAATCCATAAGCAAGTCCTATTAACTGTAAAGATAGACCCAAGCCACTCTCACCCCTCATGAATTAGTGAAATGCACTCCTAAGTCTGTCTGCTTTTGCCTCTACCCTTTTATGGTTTATTATCCCCAGAGAAATCAGAATGCTTTTACAAAAGCATAGTAAGACATATCAGTTCTCTGCTTGACACCTCCCAATAGTTTCCTATTTCGCTCTCTAGAATAAAAAGAGACAAAATTTGTCCAATGGTCTGACACGTCTGGGCCCCTCTGGTCTTACCTCATATAACTTCCCAATGACCACTCTCAGCTCCAGCTGCATGGACGTCCTTGCTCTTCCTCAGATAGACCCTGTGTGCTCCTCCCTCAGTCCATCTGTCTTCCTGGTCTCCTTTGCCTATGACTTTCTTCCTTACATCAGATGGTCTGCTTTCTGCTTCCAAGTCATTCTCAAATGTCATTTTGTAAGAAAGGCTTTTCTTAGCCTTCACATATAAAATAGTATTGTGGATCCTTATTCTCCATTTGCTATTTTCCTCAATAGCACTCATTGCTTCCTCCCCCCACCACTAGAAGATAATTGTCAGGTGAATCTGGACTTTGCCTGTTCGTAACATCTAGAATAGTACCTGGAAGGTAGTAGGTGATATTTGTTAAATAAATGAATTATTTAATAATGAATAGAAATTTAATAAGAAAAATGAACATTCTTTTTCAACTAAAGGAAAGTTCTTATTGGTTAAGGAAGAAAGTACCAGAAGACTTTTTGACCAAAACTCAAGGAATATGTAGTAATTTGACTTTTGGGACACCTTGAAAAATGAAGAATAACTCTAGCTTAAAGTTGAATAGTTAGGGCCGGCTGGTGACATAGTAGTTAAGGCACTGGACTCTCACATGGCCAACCATGGTTCGAGTCCTGAACCTGGCAACTTGCTTTCTAACTTTCCCTCTCTTATTTTCTCTTTGGTCAAATTGAAAAGTAATAATGATAAATAAAATTAAATACTTATTTTAAAAAGTTGAATAGTTATTTATAACTTTCCTTCAGTGTTGAAAGCTACTGACTCACTGAAGTGATAGTCCATACTGGCAGTTACCACCACCTTTAGGTATCTGTGGTTTGTGTGCCCCTATTTGAGAACTTCCTTAATAGTCTCTGTACTACACTCATGAGGGAATATTGAATTGTCATTCTGGGGAAGACAGAAAAGTAATGTCGTGACTACCTCCTAGGGTCCGCCTTGAGTTTTCCTAGAAGTAATGGGGATTATTTTAAAGGTTCTACAGTCTAGGTGTTGATATCATTCCTTAGAGAAGCATTTAAACACATTCCTACTTTGGTCAGGGAGAAAACTGCTACAGAAACTCCTTTGGCAGGTTGTTTCAGACTCTTTTCTCGAGTCTCCAGGTTAGGGGAAAGCTGGTTCACATCATCTCTTTGCTTCAGGCACAGCCCCCACGCCTCCATCGAGGGCCCTCAGTGGGGAAGGAGCAGGACATGGAGAAAACGTGTGTGTGCCACTGAAGGAGACATCGGTGGAAAGCTTTCTGCGAGCCACCACACCTGACTTGGCTAAGCTGCAGGTGCCCCGGGAACAAATCTCTGAAGATCTGGAGAAGATCCACAATGGGAGTTGTGGGGCCATCTATCGAGCCAAACTGAATACTGGGGACCCTGCTAAGTCCAAGAGTGTTGTCCTCAAAACGTTAAAAGGTAAAACAAAAAGTTGTGATGTTTCTTTCCCATTTCATTTTTCCACAGTTAGCCCCTTACAGTAAATGTTAACAACCTTTGCAAACATTAAGATGGCAGTCAGCCGGTAACTGTCACATTTGTGGACAGAAGAAGGTGGACGTTTGAGACAGAAATGTTTCCCTTG
>NW_006203577.1:2843729-2920222 GCF_000334495.1 Tupaia belangeri chinensis
TTTCCCTAGCTCATCCTTGCCTAGTGAGGCTGTCAGAACTGATTTTTTCCCCCATATTGGATGTTATTTGAACAGAGATTCTAAGGTTGTTCTTCATTTCTCCTCAGTATTTGCTATCCTTCCCTGATACTGTTTATATCCTTCTCTGATACTTATGACATGGGCCAGTAATGGTAGCTACATGAAATAGAACAAGTTAAAGATAATCAAGAATGTTAATCAAAAGGTTTAGACAGTAATGCTATTTTGATGTGAGCAGAACATTTTCCTAGTCTTAGATTCTGTGTCACCTCTGGTAACAGCTCAGTGGCACTGAGTATCATCATCTTCTCATTGGCCCCCTTTCTATTTACTTTCTATTTAAACTCACTCCCCTCCTGTGGGACCTTGGGTATTATCACCTGAAGCTGCTTCCTGCTCCACACTCCCGTTTTGTTGGTGATCCTCTGCCTGCTCATGTCCTGGCTCTTCTATGTTCCACAGAACCAGCTGGGCTCCAGGAGGTGCAGGATTTCTTAGGGCGGATCCAGTTCTATCAGCATCTGGGGAAACATAGGAACCTGGTACAGCTGGAAGGCTGCTGCACAGAAAGGCTGCCCCTCTACATGGTACTGGAGGATGTGGCTCAGGGAGACCTGCTCAGCTTCCTCTGGACCTGTCGCCGGGTGAGCAGTAGGGAAGAGGTGTTGTCTGTTATTAGTTGTTCACATGTCAATTAATGTGACAGGTGAGAAAATACAGAAACACCATAATAGCATAACAGTAATTTCAGACTACCACCATCCAATAGAACCTTCTATCTTGACAGAAATAGTCTACAATTACTCTGTCTAATGTGGTAGCCACTAGTCGTATGTGACTGCTGAATGAATGAAATGTGGCTGGTGTGACTGAGAACCTGAGTTTTTAATTTTATTTAATTCTACGTAATATAAATTTAAATAGCCACCTGTGGCTAACGGCTGTCATATTGAACAGCACAAGTTTAGAGAATGGAGTTTAGGCTCCACTTTCTACTAGCTATGCGATTTTGAGCAAGTCACCTCTCTGATCTTGACTTTTCTGAATTTTTAGAATGGGAATAATAATAAATTATTATAAAACAAATTAATTTATGTATGTAAAACAGAAATGGCTGGTACATAGTAAGCCCTGAAAATGGTAGCTGTTAAAACAACTTCACTATCATCAGTAATGAACCTGTTTTTGCTTTTGTTACTGTGAAGGGCATTTCCCAGTCTGTCACGTCAGTGTCAGGTCTCACTCAGGGAGGAATTCAGCTAGTACATTTTTGTACCTCCAGCTTATATTCTTTTAAAGTTAAAATGTTCAAAAATTTCCAGACTCAAACAGAAGTCTTTTTTTAAAATTCATAATTCCCCCAATTCTCTATATATCCCTCTTAAAATTCTACTATTTGCTCTTTCTCACTTGCTAATGAGCAAGTTCGATACTGAGCCTCCTCAATATGCTGGTCATTGAACAACTGAATGAGTATGAAAAATGGACCCCTTTAGTGTCTTCACACAGTATTTTAAACCTTTTTAAGGGAGCTATATATAACTTGTCCTGTTCTATAATAACCACGCTAACTTTATATACGTCTCTCTTCTCTCTCTTGTATAGTTAGTGTCCATTCATCTTTCACACACCATGAAAGGCTTTCCCTGTCTCTCTGACTGCATCAGCTTTTTTCCCCATCAGTCCTTTGGTCACTTAGCACTATGTACATTTTCCTCATGGCACTGACATACGTGTAACTACTTATTTATGTATAATTATTTGATTCTGATTCACATGTGTCTGTCACACAATATGCTCCAGAAGTCAGCAGCAATGTTTATTTTGTCCACGGTCCTTTTCTGAGTTTTTAATGTGGAACCTAGCACATTGCAGGCATTCAGTAAAGATGCATTAGGTAAATATGCTAAATTAATCACACACACACACACACACACACACAGCCTCAGAAAAATGGCTGCTTCATTCAGTGGATAGCCTTGTACATACTTGTCTTTCTTACCTGCATGTTTTATTGTTTTTTCTAGGCTAATGAATTATTGTATTTCTCTGTGTATCTGAAAAATTCCTGTATCACTCTTTGACTCTACTTAAACATCTTAGGGCCAGCCTGAGGCCTGGTTGTTAAGGTGGCTGAACGCCACAAGGTCAGCTGTACTGTTTGAGTCCCAGATCTGGCAGCTTGAGAAACATTCCAGGAGGATGTGCATTTGTGCTCAGAATCTTGAAAGGAGGGACATATGGGGGAGAAGGGATTGTGGGACAACCATCCTCCATGGGTAAGAAGGGTGCTTTTTCACTTTCTGAGAAAGACTGGATGTTTCCCCTCCACCCCAGTGAATGCACGCACCTACTGTCAAATTTAGAGGAAAAAAAGTAAAAACTTTACAACTTTAATTTTAAGTGCCACAAGGCAGATGCTGTCCCCAGAGAGAGACAGAGACTTGGGGGGCAGAAGGAAGAACACATCCCCTAGTGGGCATGATCACACCACAGTCTCTCCTCTATTTCTCCATCCTTTTAGGACTCTGGACATGCATGCACATGCACTTAGCATGTTTCTTGAGCTGCCAGGGCTAGGATTTGAACCAGAGCTGGCCATGTGGGATCTAGCTCCCTTAATCACAAGGCTATGGGGCCAACTCACTTTTTAACTTAGTCCCTTTATTTTTATCTATTTTCCTTAGAGATATTATGAAATGCAGAATATCTCTGCCCTACTTGTTTATTGTTTCTTCAAATCTGTTAATGCCACCTTGATAAGATGCTTTTTGTTTCTGTCTTCTTAGGATGTGATGACAATGGATGGTCTTCTCTATGATCTCACAGAAAAACAAGTATATCATATTGGAAAGCAGGTCCTTTTAGCTTTGGTAAGACATGGAAAAGTGACAGCAAATGTGGACATTTTGCTTAGTAGCCTTATATTTGATGCTGTATTTCCCATATTCATATTCCCAAATGGGATATATATGCTTTAAAAGGAAATAGAAGTTAGAAATGCAAGTACTGATAAATTATTTTTAGTCCCTTCTTTATGGAATTATTTTGATCACATACTGTAGGACTGGTAACTACAGGCAGAAATAAATCAACTTAGGATGTACGAAAGGAACAGGAAAAACTTTAAAAGGTTTCTCAGTCTTAAAGGTCAAAAGCCGGGCCCATTTACTCAGTATTCTTACCTCCCCATCTGTCCTAATAACAACATGTAAAAGGGCATTAGGGAGGTTGACTGAGAAGATATGGGAGAGAAACTGAGTGGGTAAAATGCTACGGAAGCAGAGGACGTATACAATGTTATACCTGGAAAACAAGAAAAGCTAGTTCGGAATGTTGTCTGGTTGGAGACTTGCTTTGATACTGACTGTGATAGGAGGTACTCACATTAAAAAAAATAAATAAGTGGCAAGTAGAGGAAGAGGTAATGAGAAGGAACAACAGTGGGGCCACTCCTTTATTTTAAACCAACTTAGATGAGATCATTCTTTCATTTTTTTAAAATTTATTTTTGTATTTATTTTTAAGTTTTTTTTTCTTTCTTTTTTTGTGTCATAGGGTGCATGCACTCACAGGAGAGAGATAGAGAGAGGAAAAGTGAGAAATCATCCCCTGGGGGGATGGCCATGCCACAAACCCTGCTCTTCCATTCTCCTTCTAGGATTTTGGGCACACACGCACACACACGTGGTGTGAGTTTCAAGCCACCAGGTTCTGGACTTGAACCACAGACAACCATGTGGGAGTCCAGTGCCTTAACCACTATGACACCTGCTAACCTCATTATTCTTTTATTTTAAACAAACTTACTTTTACCAGAATTTTTACCAGGAAATATCCAGACTGTTTCTAGATAATTGTGTTTAAAATGGCGTTTACTTTGTGATAATCAGAGCCCTGTGAAGTTACTATTATAAGTATTTAATGTTTTTTTTCATTTCAAGGTGTGAAATATATCAGAGACCTATATGGAATCAGTAAATGTCAGAGAAAAAGAAGTAGTAAGATGAGAAAGAGCAGTAGTTAGAGTTGAAGCTCCTCAGGGTCAGGAGAGAACATGTGAGATTAATGAACGTTATCTATAGTGTCTGGAGGACCTTGCTGGTATGTTCCCTTGATAAAATTAGAGTGTCTAGATAAAGCCCACCTTGTATTCTGAGCCATAAGTGCAGAGATGCCTCATAGGTAAGAACTGACCAAACTGATGCATTCATCAATGTGACATTACTTGTTACAGGGTAGTATCATACTACTCTTTTGTTGCTTTTAACAATCTCATGCTCAGTATATTCTTTAATTCTTCTTATTACAAAATGGTAATTTTTTCTAAAACCTAACTAGAGACAGAAAGCTGCTAGTCACTGTTTCCCTTATCATCAGTGATCCAAAATTATTACCTTACTCTTCAGTTTTTTGGCCCATTATTCTTGTTTGCTGCTTGTAGACCTCAGTCTCTGGCTCATCAGTCAAGTATAGCTTTTTAGTTTCTCCACATTCCTTGAATAGCTTGCTACTAAAGCAAGTGACTCCAGTACATCAATGTCATCAGGTGCCATGGCTCTCAAATGCATGTGAGCCATACTAAAATCACTTTGATACTTAAAAAAAAAAAGTCATTTTTCTTTTATTATGCTAAGGAGCACAAAGAAAGCATCCACCAATGGGGCCTGGTCCTACAACCTTTTTCTGCATCCTGAAAGGATCCTGGGCACATGCATGTGCACTCAGCTGGAGAGGACTTGAACCCTGGTCAGCCATGTGGGGTCCAGCTTCCTCTGTATAGCACTTAACTGCTGCATTATGAGGCCAGCCCACTTAGTTACTTTCTAAAAGTACAGATTACCAGCTATTCATTCCTAGATTTTAATTTAGTAAATTGAGGCTGAAAATCTTATATTCTTAGAAAGCTCTCAGATGGGCCATGTTGCATGGTGGTATGGTGGTTAAGGGGCTGGATTTACACATGGCTGACCACGGTTTGAGTCCTGGACCTGTATGCATGAAAATCATGCCAGGTATGTGTGCATGTGTGTCCAAAATCCTAGGAGAAGAGAGAATGGTGGACTATAGCATGGCCACCCCTCAGGGGATGACTTCTCACTTTCTGTCTGTCTCTCTCTGGCAAGCACAGGTACCCTATGGCAAAAACCTAAAATAAATAAATAAATAAATAAATAAATAAATGCTCTCAGGCAATTCTGATTTGCAGTCTGGCTTGAGAATGGTAGTAGAGTTTGTGTGGTACTTCCTACATATGAATTAAGATAGCTGGGACTAGCACATGTTATAATGATTACATTACAGGACTCCTACAAAGCTGACCGTGGGTTGAGTCCTGGACCCAGTGGCTTGTAACTCACATCAGGCACATGTGAGTGTGTGTCCAAAATCCCAAGAAGAGAATGGAGCAGAAGGGATTGTGGCATGGCTATCTCCCCTGGGGAGTGATTTCTCACTTTCTGCCTGTCTCTCCAGCAAACGCATGCACCCTATAGCAAAAATCCCTCTTAAAAAGAAAAAAAGCTGGTTCTGGTCACTACCACATAATTACTGTGTGGCCTTGTATAATCATTTAGAGTTATATAAAACATAAGGCCCTCATTTACTTCATCCAGTTATTGTAGGTACAAAATGAGAAATCCACCACCCCTCCACCCCCACCCCAGAGGGGATGGCCATGCCACAGTCCCTTCTCCTCCAGTCTCCTTTTGGGATTTTGGGCATGAATACACACCTGCCTGGCATGTTTGAAGCCACAGGGTCTGGAACTTGAACTGTAGTCAATTATGTGGGAGTCCAGCAACATAACCATTATGCCATCTGCTGGTCCCAAGATGTGAAACTTTCTATACATTCATTATGACACTCAATTTTGCTATGTATTTATCACCTCACTCTGAGGAGTACTGCTAGAATCCTGGAGCCCACATTCTTTCTAATGTTTAGCTGAGACCTACTTGAGAGACAATAAAATCAAGCAGACATCAGTGTCTGACCTAGAATAGATTATTACAATTTTAAAATCCATAGTTAATATCATTTGGCTTTTGTTCAGTTTGGTAATCCTAAACACACTGCAAAAATGTCTAAGTCACTAGTATGCTTTGGAAGGGAAATGTCATTATTAATAAGACAAGTTCAGAGTAAAAAATGTTCTATATCCTTTCGAGGATTCCTAGGACTATCTTTCCTTATTTGTGACCCACAGTCATGGCCTCCAATGACTGATCATCTTTATTGACAGGAATTCTTGCAGGAAAAGCATTTGTTCCATGGGGATGTGGCAGCCAGGAATATTGTGATCCAGAGTGACCTCACTGCCAAGCTCTGTGGACTGGGCCTAGCATATGAAATCCACGCCCGAGGGGCCATATCCCCTACCCGAGCTGTACCTCTCAAGTGGCTCGCCCCAGAACGGCTTCTCCTGAGACCTGCTGGCATCAAAGGAGATGTGTATGGTTTGTTCCTGCCCTTTGGATGTCTTCCTTTCATGCTTGGGTGTCCTTCCTGAACACGACCGGGTCTGTTGCCAATTATATCTTCAAATCAAGTCTCCCCTTAGCCCTACTCTCATGCAGAAATGTTACGTGACAGAGTTCATGTCTCGCACCTGGCTACAAACCTTTTAGTTCCTTTTAAGAATTCTTTCTATATTAGATTTTCAGCCTTAATTAGAAAAAAATGAAAACATAAATTAACATGAATATTTGAGAACTTAATCTAATAAAGTCTCTTCTACATGAAGGAGGTGGGTCCACTTAATCAAAAGGCCAGTTAAAGCAGAAATTATTGAAATAACATTTACAAACCTCAAATAATTTAACTTAGAATATATAAATGTACTTTTATTTATCAATCTTTTCAAGGAGGGAAAAGGTTTCTTTGTATAAAGATGGGCCTACAAAATGAAGCTATATGTTATGTTTCTTGTGTAAACAGCATCATTAATGATTTATTTCTGAGTTACACTTGGGAAGATGATTGAAAGTACAGTGAGAAACTTGAAAATAATCACAAAATAATTTGACTGCAGACCTTGTTATCTTTACTGATATTCTGCAGTTGTCTCATCCACACAATTTGACAGAACTTTTTAGCACTATGTATATATTTTAGGTTTTGCTATGGGGTGTGTGCGCTTACCAGAGACCGAGAGAGGGAAAGTGAGAAACCACCCTCCAGGGAGGAAGGTCAGGCCACAGTGCCTGCTTCTCTAGTATCTTATTGGGATTTGGGGCATGCACGGACGAGCACCTGGCCTGCTTTTCAAGCTACCAGGTCCAGGACTTAAAAACTATAGTCATCCATGTGGGATCCAGTGGCTTAGCATCCATGCCACCTGCTGGTCCTGTTTTTTTTTTCTTTTTAATTCTTTCATGAGAGAGATAGAGAGACAGCACCCTTTACAGGGTCTCTCCATACTGTGATCCTTCCCTCAGCCCCCTGGCCAGCGAGGATCACAGGCAAACAAGGGCATGCTCAGCATGTTCAGGTTGATCTGGTGCCCAAACCCGGGCCTCCCATGTGACTGCAGTATCATGTAGTAGCACCCTACTGTCTGTCATTACAGACAGGCCAGCAGCATGTTTTTGTAGAGTATTTTCAAAGTGCTCAACTTAATTTTCAGGGAGATAACATTCCCTGCATTTATATTTAATTAGTTTATGTAATATTTAACTGATTACATAGCTACACATAATTACAGTTACATGTACAGTTAGCACAAGCAGGACTATAAAGAATCACAGCTGACTTTTGCTTATCATATAACTCAACTGCTTACAGAAGTGCACACATGTAAAGTAGAATACCTATTAACCATCAATGTCATAGGCAGCAGAAGAAATTTAGAACATCAGTTAATATGGTGAGTCAGTTAGGAGACGTCCATTGCTGCTTGACTGACATCAGCTTTTTCGTTCAGATAGTGGAATAAGCTTTACTGTAAAGTACTATTCATTAATGATGATATTACAGAATAGTGAACATACAAACTTTCAACAGATATTGCTTAGGCAAATACCTATGCCAACGATGTAGATACCTTGCCCTGTTCATTTCCCCCTAGGTTTGGGCAATTAGAAAATAATGAGAAAACAGTGGATAAGTGATAAGTCTTGCTTGGCCTTGAGCTAGGAATAAAAGCTGGAGTTTCAGCAGAGAAGGATAAAAAGAAAATGATGCAGAAAGAAATTTATGTTTGGGTCAATATGTTTGATTGCATTTACACGCACACACACACACACACACACACACACACCACAGAACAGTAGACATCTATTTATGTGAAATATAGTGGGAAAAAGGGATGGATCCAGCCCTGAAAGAGATTGGAATCTAAGAGGATGAAACAGATACATTCTTATTTTGGAGAGGTTTTTGCTATAGGGCGCGTGCGCTTGCCAGACAGACAGAGACAGACAGAGCGATAGAAAGCGAGAAATCACCCCCCAGGGGGGATGGCCACGCTGCAATCCCTTCTCCTCCATTCTCCTCTCGGGATCTTGGGCACACATGGACACGCGCCTGGCATGAGTTTTAAGCCACCAAGTCCGGGACGTGAACCACGGTTGACTACATGGGAGTCCAGCGACATAGCCATTACGCTAACTGCTGGTCCCGAATCAAATACATTCTAATAACAGTTTTGTTTTGCTTATTTTATCACTCACTCGTGATTCTCCTTCATTGCCTTCTTTATGTGGTTCTTACCGAGGACTTCTGGTATTTAAGCGTGTTTTAGGAAAGGCAGAAATAGAAACGATATTAAGTAGATGGCTTTGTTTCTTTTACAGCTGGTCTTTTGGGATCCTGCTCTATGAGATGGTGACTCTAGGTAAGTATGCTCTCCAGAGACTATGTATGCAGACATGTGAGCACATGTTTATTCAGGTGGTGGATGCTGTATGCTTTGAGAAGGGGTTGCAGCACAGCCTCTGAGTTTGAACTGGGCTCACGTGAAATTCCAGCCTGATTCCTGAGATAGTCTTATATCACACTCCCTACCCCCCATCTTTTACTTAAGCTTCTTTTGCTCTTTTTCTCCCTCCGCCTCCCTCCCCTCTTCCCCCCCACCTGCCCTGCCAAAACATTACCAAATCCAAGGGATGTTTTAAAATCCAAAGGATAATTCCCAGGGTGATTTGATTGAGAAAAATGCAGTGCAGCACTTCCCATGTTATAGGGAGTGCAAAAGAAATCTTAAGTCTTATGTTGCCTTATTTTATTACTTTCCTACATTTGAGATTCCCCTAACCTTGGCTCTTCCCCTCTCCCAAAAAAAACCCTTTTTCCAAAATTCACTGAGCTGTGTATACCCTGCTTTGATCATCCGTGAGCAACTGTACTGTATCTACAATTTTTGATATAGCTATATCCTTTTGGCAGGCAATTAGCCTGAGGGGATGGAGGGCAGAGTTAGTTACAGTTTGCATTTTTTTTTTTTTTTTTTTTTTTAGATTTTTGCTATAGGACATATGTGTACTCACCAGAGACAGAAAGTGAGAAATCACCCCCCAGGGAGGATGGCCACGCTGTAATCCATTTTCTGCCAGTCTCCTCTCAGGATGTGGGCATGCACACGCCCAGCATGTTTTAAGCCTCCAGTTCCAGGACTCAAACCATGGTCAACTACTTGGAATCCAGTGACATAAGCATTACGCCAGCTGCTGGTTCCTACAGTTCACATTTTAGAGGGCTCTAAGGTTCTCTTGCCTTTTCTCATTCTTTCCGTATTGAAAGGAGCACCACCGTACCCTGAAGTCCCACCTACCAGCATCCTACAGCATCTTCAGAGAGGAAAAACCATGAAGAGACCCAGTAGCTGCACACAAACCATGTAAGTGACTTTCAAAGGCCTGCTCTTCTCTTGTTCCAGATCGTTTTTGCTCCTTGTCAATTATGCCTTTTTCAAAGTGACATACATGATATTCAGCTGTCCTTCTGTGTTCATGCACAGCCTTAGACCAAACCCAGACAGTAACATACAGCTGCTGATATGTCATATATGCATGCATATCATGTATAACACACACAACATTGAGGCAATCACTGGGAACTACATTAGAAATCTAGTTCTGATAATGTTTAGTTCCACAGAAAGCTTCTAAAATAGGTAGAAAAAGAATTAAAGCCAATGCAAGTATAGTGGTGCTTTAGTGTCTGTTAGTCTTCTGCCAATCTCCATTTAAATCGCGTCAGGACCAGGAGTTGGTGTAATGGCTATGTGCTGGACTCCCACGTTCAGGTCCCACACCCAGTGACTTAAACTCATGCCAAGCATGTGTGCGTGCGTGCACAAGATCCCGAGAGGAGAATGGAGGAGAAGGGATTGCGGCATGGCCATCCCCTCTGGGGGGTGATTTCTCACTTTCTGTCTCTCTGTCCCTCTTTGTCTTTCTGGCGAGTGCACGCACCCTATAGCAAAAAACTCTGCAAAACAAAACAAAACAAAATATGTGTCATAAAATTCACTGTACCAGAGTTATTCATTGAGAGTGTATCAGCTCTCATATAATATTTAAGTTTGAAAAGTTATCAACTGTTTTCCCAGTTTTCAGAAAGAAACCAACCAGAAGAAGGGAGGGGGTCAGGGATAAGGAAAATTTAGAAAGGTAGAAGGAGGATCCTTTATTTCTGTAGAAAGAGACAGTTGGCAAACCAATGTAGAGACAGAAAATGGAAAATTAAAAATTACACACAGAATTTTATTTCCAATGAAGTTTAAAAAGGGGCTGTTGTAGAATACAAGAAAAAGTTAAGTTATGTATAAGAAGGAAGCAGAGAATATATTGTTTCTATTAGAACTGGTGTTATTTTGTAGGGACCAGCAGTTAGCATAATGGCTATGTCACTAGACTCCCATATAGTCGACCACAGTATGAGTTCCCGACCCGGTGGCTTAAATTCACACTGGGTGCATGTGTGTGCATACCCAGGATCCCCAGAGGAGAATGAAAGAGAAAAGACTACAGAGTAGCCATTCCCCCTGAAGGATGATTCCTTGCTTTCTGTCTCTTTGTCCTTCTGGTGAGCGCACACGCCCTGTAGCAAAAACCTCTCCAAAAAAAGGAGAAAAAGATCAGCAGAGGAAAATGCAGTCAAAATCTACGGAAGCACCCTTGCACCAATTAGGCTGAACTAAATGGTACATAAGGCCAGAGAGTGACATATGACCACCTTCATCAGCTTGAAAATCAACTCTTGTAACACCAATTTTGTGTTCCACTGTGACCACCACTTCTCTTCTGCTCAACATGCAGTATCATGTAAGTCAAGTAACCTATTCCACTGCCAGCTTGCTCTGAAGCTTCTGAGAAAGGAATTGGATCCTATAAAGTGGATCTGAAGGTTCAATGCAGCCGGCAGAGGTGCTCTGGCTATGAACATGGGGATATGTGTATCTCTCTGCATATCAGCACTGGGGTCTCTGGATGCTTGAGCAGCCTACTATTTCTAAATGGGAAACTAGTATAAATTGGTCCCTGCAAGGGATGGAGTTAAAAAAGATTTATTTCTTAATATCTACTTATAGAAAGTATTCACCATCTGCTGTTTACTGGAGGAGTCAAATTAAACAAATTGTGTGATGTTAAATAAGAAAGTTAAAGATAAATCTAAAATAATGCTACTCTCTGCACTGGAGATATTTTTTCCTGTCTGTTGTATTTAGTTATGTTGGTTCAAGTAAAAATGTGAACTTTACACTATTATTATGTGTCCCAAGGGGCCAGAGGCTATCTTTTTCCTTACCTGGCTCAATCGTGATCACCATGCCGGGTTGCAGAGGAAGAGAGCGGGGCATGTCTGGAGTATCATGGACATCCATCCCCAGGTAATGGCCTACATGATGAGGGCAGTATTTCCGAGCAGCCTGCAAAAGACAATTATCACAATATTACTGGAACAAATAACTTTTTTGCTATAGGACATATGTGTACTCACCAGAGACAGAAAGTGAGAAATCACCCCCCAGGGAGGATGGCCACGCTGTAATCCATTTTCTGCCAGTCTCCTCTCAGGATGTGGGCATGCACACGCCCAGCATGTTTTAAGCCTCCAGTTCCAGGACTCAAACCATGGTCAACTACTTGGAATCCAGTGACATAAGCATTACGCCAGCTGCTGGTTCCTACAGTTCACATTTTAGAGGGCTCTAAGGTTCTCTTGCCTTTTCTCATTCTTTCCGTATTGAAAGGAGCACCACCGTACCCTGAAGTCCCACCTACCAGCATCCTACAGCATCTTCAGAGAGGAAAAACCATGAAGAGACCCAGTAGCTGCACACAAACCATGTAAGTGACTTTCAAAGGCCTGCTCTTCTCTTGTTCCAGATCGTTTTTGCTCCTTGTCAATTATGCCTTTTTCAAAGTGACATACATGATATTCAGCTGTCCTTCTGTGTTCATGCACAGCCTTAGACCAAACCCAGACAGTAACATACAGCTGCTGATATGTCATATATGCATGCATATCATGTATAACACACACAACATTGAGGCAATCACTGGGAACTACATTAGAAATCTAGTTCTGATAATGTTTAGTTCCACAGAAAGCTTCTAAAATAGGTAGAAAAAGAATTAAAGCCAATGCAAGTATAGTGGTGCTTTAGTGTCTGTTAGTCTTCTGCCAATCTCCATTTAAATCGCGTCAGGACCAGGAGTTGGTGTAATGGCTATGTGCTGGACTCCCACGTTCAGGTCCCACACCCAGTGACTTAAACTCATGCCAAGCATGTGTGCGTGCGTGCACAAGATCCCGAGAGGAGAATGGAGGAGAAGGGATTGCGGCATGGCCATCCCCTCTGGGGGGTGATTTCTCACTTTCTGTCTCTCTGTCCCTCTTTGTCTTTCTGGCGAGTGCACGCACCCTATAGCAAAAAACTCTGCAAAACAAAACAAAACAAAATATGTGTCATAAAATTCACTGTACCAGAGTTATTCATTGAGAGTGTATCAGCTCTCATATAATATTTAAGTTTGAAAAGTTATCAACTGTTTTCCCAGTTTTCAGAAAGAAACCAACCAGAAGAAGGGAGGGGGTCAGGGATAAGGAAAATTTAGAAAGGTAGAAGGAGGATCCTTTATTTCTGTAGAAAGAGACAGTTGGCAAACCAATGTAGAGACAGAAAATGGAAAATTAAAAATTACACACAGAATTTTATTTCCAATGAAGTTTAAAAAGGGGCTGTTGTAGAATACAAGAAAAAGTTAAGTTATGTATAAGAAGGAAGCAGAGAATATATTGTTTCTATTAGAACTGGTGTTATTTTGTAGGGACCAGCAGTTAGCATAATGGCTATGTCACTAGACTCCCATATAGTCGACCACAGTATGAGTTCCCGACCCGGTGGCTTAAATTCACACTGGGCATGTGGGCATGCGTGTCCAAGATCCTGAGAGGAGAATGGAGGAGAAGGGATTGTGCGTGGCCATCCCCAATGGGGGGGGGGGGTGATTTCTTGCTTTCTGTCTCTCTGTCACTCTCTGTCTTTCTGGCGAACGCATGCGCCCTATAGCAAAAACCTCTCAAAAAAAAAAAAATAAAAGAACATGTTATTTTGTAAATTTTTTAGCACTGAAAGGGTAAATTTCTAGCACCTCATTTTTCCTACCAAAACAATAGTGTATTAAGTACATTATAAAGTTTAAAAAGCTTACTCCTATATATGTACACACTCACAGAGAATATAGTCATGTTGGATGGGTATTCTACAATGAAATTCCTCACAAATGTTTCTCACAGGCTTTCCATTTATAAAAGACTGTCTTTGACAGTGGGGAAACACTTAGCTAGTGAAAACCTGACCAGAAAGAATTTAACATTTTGATGAGGAGATATCTATGTCAACACCAAAATAAACACTAAAATAAAATATGCAGCCATATATGGCAGAATGATTAAAAGCTTGGTCTCATGTTATAGAGCAGTGGTCTGCAACTTTTTTGGTACCAGGGACCAGTTTCATTGGAGACAAATTTTCCCTGGACTGAAGGGAGGAGCTAATTTATGAGAGCATGAGGCCTAGATCCCTCATGTGCACAGTTCACAATAGGGTTTGTGCTCCCATGAGACTCGAATGAGGCGGAGCTCAGGCAGTCATTCCCGTGATAGGGGCACACTGTAAATACAGATGAAGCTTTACTCGCCTGACTGCTGCTCACCTGCTGTGCGGCCTGTTTGCTAACAGGTCACAGACCATGGGGTTGAGGACCTGTTACAGAGTACAAAGGACACATGCTCAGTCCTAGCCCTGTTACTATACTATTAATATACATTATTTATAATATACAATAAATAATGTACAGTGAAAAAATCGTCCATAGCATACTTTTGGAGTTTAAAAATCTAACACATTCCTGTTATAAAAGAGGATCCATTCAGGAGATGATACTGAGACTGATATGAGGAGGAGGGGAAGGAATATCGGTCTATGGAGAAGAATGAGAGGGCAAAGAGAAGATGAAAGAATTGCAGGGATTTTTGTTACGGTTTGTTCCTCATTTGCTTTGTCAAGGAAGTCAGTTTTTGTTTCCCTTCCAGGTATAGTATTATGAAGTCCTGCTGGCGCTGGAATGAGGACAATCGCCCCTCACCTAGAGAGCTATACTTGCGCCTTGAAGCTGCAGCTAAAACCGCAGATGACAAAGCTGTGTTGCAAGTACCAGAGCTGGTGGTGCCTGAACTGTATGCAGCTGTGGCCGGCATCACTGTGGAGAGCCTGTCTTACAACTACAGTGTCCTTTGAAGACATCCAGGCAAAAGCCACTTTCTGGTGATTATATGCTCTTAGAACTACTTCCTCCAAGAACAGAGGACATAAAAGGAGAAATGGGACATGGATCCTCGATCTTGCTCTACACATTTCTTTAGATACCTGAAACGATGCGGGGTGAGGCTCTACATATCATATGCCCTCGAGCTGGGAAATGCTGTCAGTCTCATTTCTGCTGTTCCAGTCCTAAAATCTCTGGGTAGGACTGGTGCACAGAGTCACTGAGGAGGGTTAGAAAGCTGCAATGTTTCTTGGGGAATGGCACAATTAAGCTGGTCCCTCTCACCTCAGGTCCGTTTCCTTCTGAGCCATGTTTTATCTAGACAATGACAAAGTCCAGAGGAATTTGGAATGAAATGAGGAAACAAAAATACAATAAATCAGTGGAGAAAGAAAATTGAAGGTTCTATTTGCTCAGTGTGGACCAAGACCTTTTTCAAAGAGAAGGTGGAAGGACATGAAATTCTTTAGTCCTGGTCCCTTCATGTAGGTTTGGAGGAGAACTATAAAGATGATGTCTAATTTTCCCCTTGGGATAGGAGGAAAATGGCCCTCTTTTATCTAATTTTGAGATAGGTGAACCCTGTTTGGTACTGCTTTTAGTTAGAAGCAGGAGGAGGCATTTCATACTTAAGAACATTCAACATGTTTTGTTCATCAGATTCACTTCCTTGTTCCTGTAAGACTAAGGAGACTAAGCCTAGAGAGTAAAAGCTTAGAAGTAAAAATGTGTGTATATGTCTAATAAATAGTAAATGTGGAAACCAAGCAAGAAAGCTTAGTAGTTTAAATGGTCTTTAATGAAGGCTAGGAAAGAATGTATTCTGATATAGAGGGATTATAGCTTCCAATTCCCCATCATCCATTGATGTACTGTGAAACTTATATCATTAAATTAATATTTATTGAGTGGAAGTAGTTTCTTCTGGTATTTAACAGCCAAAATCTCTACAATATGGAAGATAAAAGGAAATGAAGGACGTTAATGCCAATGCAAAAATTCAAGAGAAAACCTACATTGTCAGAAAAATTTTTTATGTGTAAAAGAGATAATACCTACCTCACAAGGTTGTTGTGAGGATTGTATGTGTTATTTGTTATTGTTATGAGGATATGTATTTGCAAAGTATCTGGCACATAATACGTGCTCAATAAATGTTAGTTTCCTTTCTTCTGCCCTTTCTTTTTCTTTTTTTTAAGAGGTTTTTGCCATAGGGTGCATGTGCTTGCTGGAGAGAAGGACAGAGAGAGAGAGAGAGAAAGCGAGAAATTATCCTCCAGGAAAGATGGCCATGCCGCAATCCCTTTATCCTCCATTTACCTCCTAGGATCTTGGGCACACATGCATGTGCGCTGGTGTGATTTTCTCCACTGGGTCTGGAACTCAAACTGTGGTCAGCCATGTGGGAGTCCAGCAACATAACCACTATGCCACCTGCTTGCCCCTCTTCTGCCCTTTCTTATCTAGGATCTTTCATATTGTTTTAATTTAAAATATACTGGGGCCAAGAAGAGAACCTTGAGTTGTAATACTGCAACAGAGGGTATTGTCTGAAGATGATGGTATGGTACAAGCACCACATGACTAAAAGGATGATCATCATTTTTGTGTGAGCTTTTAGATGATAGAAGTTCCCTACTACTTTAAACTACTGACATTATCATGATGACAGCAATTCTATTGGACATGATTTGTGACTTCAAAGAAACTGTGGACATCTGAGGCTACTGTCAGGGGAAGGGTAATGGCTTTGCACAAAAAGATACAATCCTGTGGAATCCCATTGCTGTCTTTTAGCTATTGATTCAAATCAAATCTACAAAGTATTTATTTATTTGAATATTTAAAAAAATTGAGTGCTAGGGCTCACTGTGCCAAACCCTAAGCTAGGAGTTAGATAGAGCTTTTAAATAGTTTAGAAGAGACATCATCTATCTATTTGTGTGAGATATCTGTTAATTACAAATTGTGTGAAGTGCTATAAAGAAAAAGCATAGGATAGTAGAAGGGAATATAGGGGACTTTAAAAAGTTTGTGGAAAAATGGAATTAAGGTACGAGTTTATTTTGGTGCAAAAACATTTGTTCGAAGTCCATGTATAGTTTTTCATAATACATATTTTCCATGAACTTTTGAAGACCTCCCCCATACAAAATGAAGACTTTGCTAAAGAAATGGCAATTAAACCAAGACCTCAGATACAAATAAGGCAGCAAAGAGTGAGAAGAATTTCCCAGCAGTAGGTCATGCTTGTTAAAACTCAGGTAAGAAAAGTCATGCTTGTTTGAAGAACTGAAGAAGCACATGGAACTGCAGCAGGATGCAATAAAGGGTAAGTGGCACAGAATGAAGTGAAGGATTGCTCTTTCATACTGTATGTTTATATTAGGCTGTCAGAAAAGTCATGACACATTTTTGCATAGAAAAATACATCATAACTTTCCAACAACCTAGTATTTGTTTCAATAGGAAGGAAAAAGAAGATAGCTGGCACTTAAATTTTACCCCTAATTTTATGTTTTTCTTGAAATAGGTCTAGAAAACTGGATAATTTTTACTCTAAGAAAATTGGGGACAAGTCTGTGGCATGGTAGTTAAGGGGGCTGGATTCCACATGGCTAACCACATGGTTCAAGTGGCTTGAGAAATATGCCAGGTACATGTGTATGCCCAGCATCCCAAAAGGACAAGAAGGAATTGTGGCATAACAATCCCTTGTGTAGAGTGCTTTTTATTTTCAATTATTTATTTATTTAATTTTATTTGTTATTAACATTATTATTTTTTAATTTGACCAGGCAGAGAGAGAGAGAGAGAGAGAGAGAGAGAGAAAGGGAAAGTGAGAGAGCAAGCCACGAAGTCCGGGACTCGAATCATGGTCGGCCATGTGGGAATCCAGCGTCCCAACCGCCACGCCACCTGCCTGCTCCGTGTAGAGTACTTTTTCACTCTGTCTCTGGCAAGTGCCCGCTGGCAAACTCAAAAAAAAAAAAGAAAAAAAAATGAATACATCGTCTTTCCCCTTACTTTGGTGTTCTCCCCTCCCCTGCAAAGAAAGGAGAATTATATTTCTGGGGTTATAGTTCTGTCATTTTGACCTGTTGACCAAACTAGGTATTTTCCAGCTAATGAATGGAAGAGAATGAAAATATTTACCATCTAAATTGAGTTCTAATAGATTTTGTTTTATTGTTTGATTGCCTCCTCCCCCAGTCTTATTTTTCCAATCTGTGCTTTATTGTTTAAAAAAATTCCAACAGTTAAGAACTGAGCAAGCACCCGCCTAGATGCAGTGTCTTGAAACTGTACACTTGACAAGATACTTTGACATGGAATAGTCTGAACCGACACTTCTCAAATTATGTTCCTGCAGAATACTAGTGTTTCTCATGCTAGATTTAGATATTCTGTTATTAAAATTGAATAATAGTGGTGTTTTCAACGTTTGTTTTAAAAAGTAAGCCAATGGATAGAATCTTCTTAATCTTAACCTTTTTGCAATAATTTTTAAAAATTGAGGCTGGATGATGGCACAGCAGTGAAATGTGACACTCTGTAAGTCTGACCCACATAGGAAGGCTCTGAGTTTGCGTCCATAGACCTCCCTGAGTACTCCAGGATGTATGTGCCATGATCAGGGCATGACTGAAGCTGGGAGTGGATAGTGATGTCAAACTGTTGGGGTGAGGTTCTCTTTTTCCCTGTCTCTCATCCGTGGAAGAAATAAATAAACTTAATCTTTTTTTTTCTTTTCCATACTCATTTAAATAAACAACCAACAAACACAAAGAAAGACCAGAGGATAGCCTACTACCCTTAACTTAACAAACAGTGTTTTAGGTATGAGTTGGAGGTTATGGTATGTGTTTGAAGAATATAATAAGATACTGGAATAAATTCTTAGATTAAATAATGCAATTAAACATATCATCATATCATGATAATCTAGATATAGCTCCAAGTGTTCACCATATATGAGCATACCTGATTAACAACAGGATGGGAAGTTTGTTGTTTCTACATGATGGTAATTCCCTTATTTAAAAAGTAGTACTACTAAGTGGGAAAAAGATAGATGGCTAAAATCCAGTGCGAACTCTATTACAAGAAAAGGGAAGAGAAGGGTAGGCAGATGGAATAAGGACTGACACAGACTACTACATTCTGCCTTAAAAAAAAAAAAGATATGCTACCCCATCATGTTTTTAGACCATATATTCTTTTTTGTTGTTATTGGAAGAGGGCACATGTATATATACACCAGAGGGAGAAAGAGAGCCAAAGAAAGTACCTTCCTGCTACAACAGGGCTTGGTCATGCCACAATCCCTTTTTCCTCATTTCTGCACCCCATTAGGATTCTGGGTATAGATGCACATGACTGGTGTGTTTTTCAAGCCACTGTGGCCAGGACTCAAAAACGTTGGCCACCTGAGATCCAACTCCCTTTGCACAGAGCTCTACTACTGCACTGTGGGGCTGGTCCAGCCATATGATAGTCTTATTCTTTTTATTTTAAACTTTCCTTCTTTCCTTTTTCTAAAAGAGAGAGAGAGAGAATGAGTGAGGGATCGGATCCCTCCAAGCTCAATGTGCAGAAGTCAGGTCTTGGGATGCAAATCCAGGACCTTCTCACGTGGGTGCAGTTGTCTTATAGCTGTGCCACCATCTTGTCCCAGATATTATTAACTTACTACTTTGCTACATTTAACTGAGGAAGATGGCCCTGACAATTTCTTTTTTTTTGGAGAAGTTTTTGCTAAAAGGCACGTGCGCTCGCCAGAAAGGCCAGAGAGACAGAGAGACAGAAAGCGAGAAATCACCCCCCTGGGGGGGGGCGGTGGCCACGCCACAATCCCTTCTCCTCCATTCTCCTCTCGGGATCTTGGGCACTCACGCACACGCGCCTGGTGTATTGAATTTAAGCCACTGGGTATGGGACTCGAACTGCAGGCGGCTACATGGGAGTCCAGTGACATAGCCACTGTGCCAACTCCTGCCCCCCCCCCCCTTTTTTTTTTTGGCCCTGACAATTTCTATTCTGTAAATACAAAATTCATGCTAATCAAAATTAATTGCTAAAACAGGGGCTGGATGGTGACTTAACAGTAATGCAAATGGGTCCACGTAGGAAAGTACTGGGTTTGCTTCCTGGGGCCACCCTGTATACACCAGTGCTTGGGAGTGCATGAAATCCAGGTTGGCTGTACTTGTTTTTCTCTCTGTCTCTCTCTCATGGAATAAATAAAATTAAAAACAAAAACCATGAGACTACTGTCTTTAATGTTAGTCACAATTTGAGCTTGTTTCTGAAAATTGGAAGTTGGAATTATTTGATCATTTTAAATTAAGTGCAAGAAGGCAAAAAGGTAGGAGGACAAAGAACATAAAAGTGAGCTGAACATGGGGCAGGCAGGTGGTGTGGTGGTTAAAGGCACTACTGGACTCCCACGTATAGTAGACCATGGTTCAAGTCCCAGACCTGGTGGCTTGCTTTCTCATTTTCCCTCTCTCTCTGATCAAACTGAAAAAAAAAATAATAATAAAGTTAAATAAAATAATTCTTTAAAAAAGGTGAAATCAACAGAGGAGACTTTTAGATGCATCAATAGAAAAAAATTAGCAAAACATTTCAAAGATTAAAAAATAGCAATTTTAAGAACCATCTCTGGGTCCAGCAGATGGTGTAATGGTTATGTCACAGGAATCTCATGCAGTCGACCACGGTTAGAGTCCTGAACCTGCTGGTTTAAAACTTACGCCAGGCATGTGTGTGTGTGTGTGTGTGTGGGTGCAAAAAAATCCCAAGAGGAAAATGAGGAGAAGGGATTGCAGTGTGGCCATCCCCCCTGGGGGGTGATTTCTTGCTTTCTACCTCTCTGTCTTTCTGTATATCTGGTGAGGGCACTCTCTAACAAAAATCTCTCAAAGGAAAAAAATGTTAGTGTAAATGAACCAAAATTAGTAATTCACTTCCTTAGTTAGACTGGCCATGTTTCAAGTGTTCAGTAGCCATATGGGACATTTCCACATCACTGATGTGTGACATCTAAGACCACAAAACACAAAAGCTTTATTACTTTGTACTTCTTTTCATGATACACTGGGCACATTTTTGCTTTAAAACATTTAGAGTTAGGTAAACATTATTTCATATTTCACATTAAAAGCAGGGCTATAAAGGATATTCTTGAATTCATAAGTCTTTTTAGGGAATCAAGACAATAATCGGTTCACTTCCAAAAATCTTTGTGTGCTCCATATCCCCTATTTACAGAGTCACAAATTCTTTTATCGATAGCTCGATTTATTTTGGCACATAGATAAACACTGATACATGCACCAAAACCTGAAAATGCATTAGGGAATCTAAAGATATTGAGTGAGGCTTCCATATAAATCAATGTGTGGGTTATAACTGATTTTTTTCAGAGATATCATAGAATATTATGTTCATGTTTCTGTGAATTTATTTTTTAAGTATGGTACCGACTCATCCCCTCTGTCCTGAGACTTTCTAGGATTAAAACTGAAAGTCCCACATCCCAGGAAAAGCCACAGAACTGGACAAACTGGAATGGGTAGTCCTCCTAGTAGAAAGCATAGAGCTTGTGTTTTTCATGTATTTGGAACTGAATAGCTTTTCTACAATAATAACTATATAACTGTTAATATACACTCAAAGTAACCTGGTCTGATCGATCTGCCTTCCCATAGTCATTCCACTTCCATGAACTTCCAGGTCCTACCTATTACTGAATTTTTTTGTCTTCCCCAAACCTGCATTTTCACACCACTGTGCCTTTAGGCAGTTTTCTGCCTCAAAGCTTTTTTATTCCATACAAAATATACAGAGCTACCCATCCAGGTAACACCTCTTCTCACAGCCTTCTCCAATATTCTTTTTTTCCCCAAATTCTCCACACTACAACAGAATACGGCTTCATCTGCTGTCCTGCCAGGTCATTTGCATGCATTCTTTATCATATCAGTGGCTCCGTCTGTGCTGATACCTGCTTTACATGTTTGCTTTCTTTTCTGGACCATAATTGCAAATGGTTCTTTTTGTTACTAGTGTTTAACTTTCTGGCACACAGAAATTGCTTGTTCAAGCTTGTGGTTTTTAAATTTTACATTTTTTTAAAATCTCATTTGATTATTTCAAAAATTCAGTGAGTTTGACAGATCTTATTACTTTCCATCTACTCGGTGGATGTACAAACAGGCTCAGACATAGTGATGACCAAGTAGCAGTGTGGACAGAAGCCTGATAGTAGTAATGTCAGGATTGAATCCCAGATCTTCTGCCATTTTCTACTACAATAAATCCCACAGAGGTTAACTGTCACCAAACAGGATTACGCTTTGTGCTGGTGACAAAAGAGTGATCAATATTTGGAAAGCAGACTATGAAAGCTCACCCCGTCCTTCCAAACCACCTTACACTGCAGCATTCTTTCACTTCTCCAATTTAATTCTGACTGGGAAAAACGTAGACTAACTCATTATATAAATTTAAATCGAGTAAGTCAAATTACCAAAACTCCACCTGTTAATAAAGGTTGACCGTTACGACTCAGTGAATGAAGAAGGGTCTATGTACCTTAGAACTTCCATTAAAAGCATCTCTTTTATACCATGGCTGTCGGGGTTGTTCAGTTTCATGTGCTTTTCAAACCCCCGGCCTCGTCTCTGATGGAGTCCTTCTACTTTCTAATTTCAGGCTTCCAGCTGCCGAACAACTAGCAATCATCTAAACGGGAAAGCCCCCAGTTAGGAATGAAGCGGGAAAAACAGGCCGGTTCTCGCTGGCCGCTCTGATTCTGGACTTGATCTTCACTCCTCGCACCAGGGAAAGTTGAGCACAGCCACACCCACTCGGAAGATGGCGTGAGAACCCACTAGCGAAAAGCAAGAAAGCTAGCAAGCCGGAGCGCTAAATCCATTAAAAACTCTATCATATTCTTTATTAACTCTGCTCTTTGCAAATATCACACTTATATCCTTTACTGATATAATATAATTCACTTAATTTTGAAATGAATGCGCTTCCAATCCCACTAAAGCGAAGGTCTCGTCACTGCGACCCTCCCTTCGGAGCTTCCGGGGCCCTCCATGCTTCCTCCGGAGGGCCTCTGGAGGCGGAAGGGACGCGCCCGCACGTGACGCACTTATCCTGGGCGGCTGACGTCACTCCCGGGCGACAGGCGGCACGTCTGCTGGGCTTTCGGCGGGCTTTTGGCGGGCTTCCAGGGGGCAGTCATGGCTATGGCTAGCGATTTCTACCTGCGCTACTACGTAGGGCACAAGGGCAAGTTTGGACACGAGTTTCTGGAGTTCGAGTTTCGGCCAGACGGTGAGCAAAGGAGGGAAAGTCGGGGAGAGACCGCGGAGGCGGCGAGGCGAGGCGGGTGGGGAGAGCGAGCCTTGAGCCTTGGTGGGCTACAGACTGTACAGGGGCGACTGAGGCCCTTACTTCAGCCGAAAGTAGTGCGAGCTTAAGAATATGGGGTGTGAAAAAAAGAAAATTAATTGCTTTAAATCAACTCAGAAAGCTAATCCTGTGATTATAAACTTACTTCACTAATTAAGAATACTAGAATCCGCGCACTACAGAGACTTTAAAGGTCTCGGAAGTAACGAACTCTTGCTTGAACATTTCTGACACTCCCACCGGTAGTGGTCCAGTGGATTCCTTAAATCTGTCGGTGATCTGTAACGTTCAGCCTACTCGTTCATTCATTTCGTTCATTCAGGCTGTGTGTGTTAAGACCGCTTTGAGGGCCAAGGACCCGACGTACAAACAAATAAGTGTTTCACAGGCTTACATAAAGTGGTTCACCGTAGACTATATTGGGGCAAGGTTAGTTCTACAGGAGAGTCAGGAAAAGCTTCCTGGATGGTGAGACACTTGAGTTATTAATGAGTATTGAAGTGAGAGAGTAGATATTTTCTTGACTTCTGAGGAGAGAAAAGACGTCTAGAGCAGCGTGGGCGGAGGGCTAGGTGAAACTGCTCTCCGTGCAGTGTACTGCAACTCTCTCCTTTTTTGGAGGGGTCGGGGAGAGGTTTTGGCTATAGGGTACATGTGTTCACCAGAAAGACATAGAGAAAATGAGAAATCACCCTCTGGGGAGGATGGCCACGATGCAATCCCTTCTCCTCCATTCTCCTCTTGGGATCTTGGGCACGCTGGCACACACGTCGGGTGTGAATTTAAGCCACCGGGTCCGGGACTTCAACCGAGGTTGACTACATGGGAGTCCAGCATAGACATTTCGACATCCGCCGGTCCCTGCAGGTCTCTCTCTTGGCAGCTCTGATTTTTTAGAGAACTGTCATTGTGTATTGAATTGTCTACTAGCAACAAGGACAGTCAAGCTGTGTAGGTTTTCTTTTTCAAGTGTACATTGTGTGCGGGGAAAATATGCAAATACAAAAATCAACAGTATGATAATGACTAAATGTGTGGTTTTCTTTAAGAGTTGTCTTGGTGAGAGACACAGACGTGTAACTATAAATCAGTGAGGATGTTAAGTGCTATATGCATATTTTGGACTAGGTTCACTGAACACAGAATGAAATAAAAATTAGGGGAGGATCACATATTGGGTAAAGAAGAAAATATCAAGCATTTCAGGCAGAATTCAAGGTAACTGCAAGCCCTGCGTTTATTTAGATTTAAAAAAATTTCATTTTATTTATCATTTTTATTGTTATTTTTAATTTGCTATAGGGCATATGTACTCACCAGAGAGAGACTGAGACAGAGAGAAAGAAAAAGTGAGAAAACAAGCCATCAGGTCTGTGACTCAAAGCATGGTTGACCGAGTGGGAGTACAGAGCTTTAACCACCATGCCACCTGCTGGCTCCTGGAAATTTTAATCATCCTTGCTCTCTTCCTGGCTCTTCTAAATTTAGCGACAGGAATCTAACTTACCTGAATTTAATTGTGCATTCTTTATCTAATAGCACCTCCTTGCCTGTGAATATCCACCTTGCTTTATCACTTAGCCAATCAAATAAATCAAGTACTCCAATGTTACTAGGGAAATTTTGTACTAGAATAGTGGTCCTTATCCATTTTTCTGCCATTATACCATTCCACTTCTGTTATTAATGCTGGGTCACAAGATAGCGATTCCTAAGGGGTACATACCTTTATTTAGGTAACCTGTCATTTTAGAGAATCAGGAGTATGTTATAGCTGTATCTGGGCTCCTGAGAGGAAGCATGCATCAGGAAGTTCAGAAAAGTCATGGTAGCTTAAAATGAAATGTAAATCAGCTGAAAAACTGGGCATCTCTTATCCAGAAGCATCACATAGTTTGTGTACTTCCGAGTCACAGTTCTCAAATATTAGCATTACCATGATTACATGCATGCATTAATTCGAAGGAAAATACAACACTAGAATGTAGTGGGCAGAGTGTAAGAGCTGGAAAAAAATAGATCTGAATCTTGCATGATGTTGGGAAGTTACTTAACTATTTTTTACTATGAATAGATGAGAGAATAAAAGCTACTTCCTAGGACATATAACAAACTTTAAAAGAAATGTTTGCTTATTTTTCAGATTTCGTTTCTAGTTCATGAGATAGCTTAAGAAAATAGGCCTTAAAAATGCCCCACTATATAGACTGAAGGCATTGAATATTAAAAAATTTGGCAAGCTTCAACTTCAGCCAACTTATCAGCAAGTATTTATTGTCTAGCTTTGCTCTTATACTAGGAGGGGGGAATCTTTTTTTTTTTTTTTTTGGAGAGATTTTCACTGTAGGGCGTGTGCGCTCGCCAGACAGACAGAGAGAGACATAGAGACAGAAAGCGAGAAATCACCCCCCAGGGGGGATGGTCACGCCGCAATCCCTTCTCCTCCATTCTCCTCTCGGGATCTTGGGCACGCACGCACACGCGCCCGGCGTGAGTTTTTTAAGCCACCGGGTCCAGGATGTGAACCGCGGTCGACTACATGGGAGTCCAGCGACATAGCCATTACGCTAACTGCTGGTTCCCAGAGGGGGGAATCTTAATAAAAGCATGCAGTACAAAATGGTCATTACCTTCAATATTGCTTACAATGTTATTTCTTTTTTTCTTTTTAATTTTTTTAAGCAATAGTTGCTATTATAGACTGAATTTTTTTTTCCACTCCCCACAGGAAAGCTTAGATATGCCAACAACAGCAATTACAAAAATGATGTCATGATCAGAAAAGAGGTATGTTATTTTTCAATGGTTACTTTTTAATGTTTCCCTGTTTTCATGTCTGTTGAATTTATGAAAGTACGTCTAATGCTATATTGTAGTGTCAATTTATAATTTGAAGAGTTTCCATTTAGATTAGATATAATTGTAGCTTTTTTAACAACAAAAGTAGTATGAATATATTTAATAGTAGTACCATATTTGAATATCTTACTTAATTCATTTTATAATTAACTTTTACTTTTTACTTTCTTCACTATTTGAAACTAGTTAATACTCATGATATAAAACATAAGCATGACTTAAGTGAAAGACTCAAAAGTTAGGACTAGGACAGTATAAAGTGCACTAATCGCAACACACACTTTGTCACTTTTCGTATGTCGTACATTGTCATCATTGACCACCTAGAGGCACTTGAGTCCTCATGATACAGGACAATACAAGGCTTGAAAAGGGGATTAGTGACGAGAAGAGGGAAAAGTCTGTATTAAAGAAAAGGGCGAGAGAGTGAAAAAAAATATTTTATAAGAAGGATGAAGTGTTGGAATCAAGTTTTTCTGACATTCTATTTGAATATGCAGGATTTATAACTCATTGTATTATTTCCTCTGAGTTGTGAGAAGACATGGGTGGGCATTTTGATATTTTATTATGATTTATTTTCAGGCTTATGTACACAAGAGTGTAATGGAAGAACTGAAGAGAATTATTGATGACAGTGAAATTACAAAAGAAGATGATGCTTTGTGGCCTCCTCCTGACAGGGTTGGCCGACAGGTTTGTATTTGATGATTTTTGAATGCATAAATATTAAAAATTGATATTACAATTACTGTGTTCACTCATATTTATTTAGAATGGGTCCTCATTATTTCTTTGGTTTTCCATTAAGTAGGCACCTGGTAAATACTCTTTAATTTTATTTCAGATAGCTTTATACTCTATGCTACCTTCTACTAGTAGTAAAGCAGTCAATGCATAGCTATAAATTTAGACATCCTCTGAATAATCCTGGTAGCTACCTTGGCCAAAGTTAGGATATTTTCACACTGTTATAATTTCTATTATATATTACTCACTTTTTTAAGGAATAAGATAAGTGTTTGCTAAATTCGAGATTTGAAATCTGTAGTGGTGTTGTAAAATTCACATTCTCCAAATTTATAACTTTCAAAATTCTTATTTTCATCCTTATGCCCCAGAAAGAGACTTGATTGGTTTCTTTGTTCAAACTGACAATGCGTTTGCCTCTCATATTCTCTTCAGAATAATTGATGTTTCTCAAAGGGCTTCTGAAGAACTCTGAAGGCCTAATTTCACTCTGTAGAAAGAAAGTTTGGTTTCTGAATTGGGTCTTTTCAACTCTTGGAGAAATGAGACACGACCTCTGGAAGGAAGAAACATTTAATTTCACTTTTGTATATTCCTGAGGATTATACTTTTTATCATCTTCTTTGACTAGAAGAAAATTGGAGAACTCTAACAGATGCTGACACACTATAGCCGTAACTTAACTCTTCTATTTAAAGAAACTTTATTTAGGAAAGAAAAGGTAATAGTTAACAGTATTTATTTTATGTATTATATCACTTTGAAAAAGTAAATTTAGACTTTTGTTTTAAGCACATATACATACGTATTAAAAAACTGAAATAATAGCAACTTTTTATATCTTTTAGACTGAGGGGTAGTTCAGTGTTGGTAGTTCAGTGTTTCATATATCTACTTGATGTTGTATTCTTGGCTTTTGATTAGTAGGAAAGAGTAGATGTGCTCCAGAAATTGCCTGTTGGATCATTAAGTCAAAGATTTTATGATGTTAAAGAATTCTTAGTTAATTCTTCACTATGTGCCATAAATTGCATGTTTATATCTTCTAATTAAATTTATAGCAGAAACTCTGTAAAGGCATTTGTTCATTAATTTAAATTGAAAACTCAATTATAGACATAAATGTTTGTTTGTTTTTGAAAGGTTTTTGCTACAGGGCACATATGCTCGCCAGAAAGACGCAGAGAGACAGAAAGTGAGGAATCACCCCCTGGGGGGTGGCCACGCTGCAGTCTCTTCTTTTCCATTCTTTCTTGGAATCTTGAGCACGCATGCATGTGCATCCGGCGTAATTTTTAAGCCACTGGGTCTGGGACTCGAACCGCGGTCGACTACGTGGGAGCCCAGAGACATAGCCATTATACTAACTGCTGGTCCATAGATATAAGTGTTTTAATTATTGGTTTTAGATTTGTAGATAAACAATGTAGAGAAACATTTGTTCTGGCCCATAGGAAGATCTGTGCTATGTTGTATTTGCTTTATTTTTTTTTTAATTTTTTTTTAAGGTTTTTGTCATAGGGTGCTTGCACTTGCTGGAGAGAGACAGAGAGAAAAAGTTAGAATCACCCCCCTGGGGGGTGGCCATGCCACAGTCCCTTCTCTTCCATCCTCCCCTTGGGATTTTGGGCATACATGGACATATGTCCAACATGATTTTCAAGCTGTTGAGGTAGGTCTTAAACCACAGTTGGCCTAGTTGTAGTCCAGTACCTTCACCAATATACCACCTGCTGGCCCCTGTTTTACTAGTTCTTAATTTAATTGTTTTGTGATGTCAAGAACTTTGTCTTTGAGTTTTATAGTCCTGAAGTCAAATATCAGTGCCATCATTTATTAGTGGTTGTAAATATGAACAAGTGTTTTCTTATGCTTTATGAATTTTAGATTATACATTTGTGAAATAGAATAATAAAGCCTACCATTTAAGATTTTTTTAGGTATTATAAGAATGTTTGCAAATGTTTCTCCAGCAACAAGATCTGACCCATAGTAGGTGCTAAAGTGGTAACTGTTAAGAATATTATTAATTGGGCTAGCAGGTGGCATGGTAGTTAAGGTGGCTGGACTCCCACATGGCTGGCTGTGGTTCTAGTCCCAGACCTGGTAGCTTTCTTTCTCACTTTTCTTCTCTTACTCTCTGTCTCTTTCTGGTCAACTTCAAATTAATAAAAACTAAAATAATGACAATGAATAAAATAACTCTAAAAAAATATACATTTTATTTGTAGGATCATGTAGAAAGAGAAATGTGTCTGTATTTGTTGTATTAAACTATAGGTTTATACTCACTATTTATAGAATGTGTGCTTTGAAGTGATCTCTTTAGTTTATACTGATTTTATAAGAAACATTCTGTGTTTTATAGTGTCTTCAGTATGTCTCTGGGAAGCATTTCTTGGTTGATCCTAAAATTTAGAATAGTGCTTGTGAGCAGTTGGTGAGGTTTTCATTTTAAGGATGTAATGTATATCTAACAGATTAGGTTTCTGTTGTTCTTCCCCTCCCTTATCTTTTATCTATTGAGGGCTAAAAAACTCATAACTAAAATTAAGACCTCTTTGTAGTAAGAATGCAGATCTTTCAGAGATAGACTTTTATATTAACATATTACTTTCTATTTTTTTTTTCCAGGAGCTTGAAATTGTAATTGGAGATGAACACATTTCTTTTACCACATCAAAAATTGGTTCTCTTATTGATGTAAATCAGTCAAAGTAAGTAAGTTAAATCATTGTGGCTAAATGAACATAATTTAATAGAGAGATTTATTTTAGAACCATGGTCAGTTTGTTAACTAAGGTTATTTTAATGGCATCCTATCAGTTTATTATGTAGATGTAATTCCAATTTTTATGTCATTAGACTTAGCTCTCTGTCAGGGTATTTCACTGATGGTCAAAATAATCTTTTTTTTCCAGAGATATTTTCATGATAGGGCATGTGTGATTGCTAGAGACACAGAGACAGAAAGTGAGAAATCACCTCCCAGGGGGGATGACCCATGCTACAATCCCTTCTCCATTCTCCTCTTGGGATTTTGGGCATGCATTCACATATGCCTGGCATGAATTTCAGGCCACTGGGTCAGGACTTGAACCACAGTTGGCCATGTGGGAATCCAGCAATGTAACTATCACACCATCTGCTGGTCCTTTTTTTTTTTTCCTCCCTGGAGAGAAAGTGAGAAATCAATAACCAGGGAGGATGGTTACACCACAGTCCCTTTTCTTTTTAGGGTTTTGGGCACACATGCACTTGCTCAGCATGTTTCTCAAGCTGCCAGGTTCAGAACTTGAATTGCACCTTGTGGGATCCAGTCACTTTAACTGTAGTGCTGCTGGCTGACCCTAATAATTTTTTTTTTTTTTTAAGAGATTTTTGCTATAGGACATGTGTACTCGCTAGAGAGACAGAGAATGAGAAATCATCCCCCATGGAGACGATGGCCACACCACAGTCCTTTCTCCATTCTCCTCTTGGGATTTTGGGCATGCATGTACACAGACCCAGCATGAGTTGTATCTTTTTTTTTGGAGAGGGTTTTGCTATAGGGCGCATGCACTTGTCTGAAAGACAGAGACAGACAGACAGAAAGCGAGAAATCACCCCTACCCCCCTGGGGAGCGGGGGAATGGCCACACTGCAATCCCTTCTCCTCCATTCTCTTCTTGGGATCTTGGGCACGCATGCACACATGCCTGGTGTGAGTTTAAGCCACCGGGTCTGGGACTTGAATCATGGTTGACTACGTGGGGGTCCAGCGACATAGCCATTATGCTAACTGCTGGTCCTCCCAGCATGAGTTTTAA
Source organism: Tupaia belangeri chinensis (assembly GCF_000334495.1). NCBI lineage: Eukaryota > Metazoa > Chordata > Mammalia > Scandentia > Tupaiidae > Tupaia > Tupaia belangeri. The sequence goes on from NW_006203577.1 coordinate 2,874,382, forward strand.
GACACTGGGTCTGGGACTTGAACTGCGGTTGACAACATGGGAGCCCAATGACATAACCGTTATACCATCTGCTAGTCTCCCTAATAATTTCATTTTTGAATATCTGTTTTAGGGAACTATCTTCAAGTATTGGAAAAGCTTTCTTACGCATGAAGATGTTCATTGGAGTATTATTTTATAATGTGAAAATAATCCAAATGTCTAACAAGGAAAATTGTTAATTAAAAATGATCAGTGTTGGGGGCTGGCCAGTGGCATGGTGGTTAAGAATGCTGGACTCCCACATGGCCGACCACAGTTAAGAGTCCCAGACCTGGTGGCTTGCTTTCTCTCTCTAAAATCGCTCTCGCGCGCTCTCTCTCCCTCCCCCCCCCCCCACCCCTTCTCTGGTCAAATGAAAATAAATAAAGTTAGATAAAAGAATTGTTTAAAAAAATTATCAGTGAATTACTATATTTTTAATATTGTAGAAAACAATATAAAAATAAGCACAGGATATGAGTTTAGTTACAGAAAAAAGAAACATTAAAATATAGTTAACTCTGTTAGGGTGGTAGCATTACATTATTAGGAGTATTATTTTTTCTGCTTTATGCATTTTTATGATTTATAGCTATTATTTTCAGAAAAGAAACACTTTATATATGAAAGTGAATACTGCTAAGGAACTTTATATTTTTTCCTTACAAAAAAGAGAGATGTTACTCATCTAGTCTGTTCATTTTAGTTGTCAGTAAAATTCTTCTTTCTTCTAAATTCCGTGAACTTAATTGTCATTAAGTTTTTAAATTTTGTTTTATGTTTGGGATGAATTTATGAAATTATGTTTTATTCTTGCAAGAAAAAAGTAACTTTTACTTTTTTAAATTTTAGGGATCCTGAAGGCCTTCGAGTATTTTACTATTTGGTACAAGACCTGAAATGTTTAGTTTTCAGTCTCATTGGCTTACATTTCAAGATTAAACCAATTTAAAGTGTATGTTTTTGAAACTGTTTGTATATTTAATTAAGGATTGGGTAAGGGAAGGTTTATTTGTCATTTACAATATTGGAATTTGTATGAATGTGAAGCAAACAAAAATCATTTTTGTATGTAAACTGAAAATAAGAAAGTACATAAACAAGCTTACTAGTTATTCTCACTTGGATCTAAGTGGGGTGGGAAGTCCCCAGAAACATGAAATTTTGTAAATATAAATCCCCTTTTGTTGGAATTTTGCCTCAATAAAATACATCAAAGCCTGGATGGAGAGTGGGATTTTTGTTTTCAGGAGATTGTCTCTTGGTTCACTTTAAAGATAAGAGAAATTGTTGGACCAGCAGGTGGACTAGAGGTGAAGGTGACTGGATCCTACATCGCTGACCTTGTATTTGAATCCTTGCCTGCTGGCTTCAAAATCACATGTGTTGTACACCCAAAATCCCGAGAGGAGAACGGAGGAGAAGGGATTGCTGCATGGCCATCTCCTCTGGGAGGTGATTTTTCACTTTCCCTCCCTCTCTGTCTCACTATGGCAAGTGTGCCCTATAGCAAAAACAAAAACAAAACCCCTGAAATTGTGCTACTTGGTATCTCCTTTGGTAAAAGTTTCAGGTAGAAATACATAACCAATTTTCATCCAGTAGGTAATTACAGAAAGTTTACAAAAGCTTCTAGGATTTTGGGGGTTTTGTGTCTGTGTTTTTTTTTTGTTTGGTTTTTTGGAACCACAGACCCCTCAGGGATTATTTATATTTATATTTTTGGTTTGAGCAGTGACTTCCTAAATAATGACAAGAGTGAAGTCAGTACTTGTAGGGACGCCTTTGACTATGCCTTAATTTCTTATTTCACAGTATATGTATTTTGTGTTCATATGAAAACTAGATGAGTTCTCAGCTTTACAAATGCCTTAAAATTTAGAAATATATTTACATACATACAAGCATATATATTTTTTGACTTAATAAGTACAGGTCCCACTCATGTTTTCCAGTCCCTTTAATCTCTTTCTGGTAGACTTTATCTTTCATTACTTTTTATGTTAGTAGCTGTACCCCCTAGTATTTTTTTACTCTTATGAACTCCCACTTTTCAATATTGTGCAGTCCTGGTAGCTATAAGATATTTGCCCCAAGGGCCAGCCAGTACTAACTAGGGAAGAAGAATCTACATTTAATATTTGAAGACTACTGAGTAACTAGACTCTAGAGTACCTCTAATTAACATTTGCAATCATGGAAATGTTCTATTATCATCACAGCCCAATGGTGTAACCACTAGCTTGCATGGCTACTGATTACTTGAGATGACCTAGTGCAACTAAATTTAGAGTGCTGTTTATTTATTTATTTAAATTCTAACATGAAACATTTCAAACACAAAACTGATGAATTGTAAGATGAACACCTACATGACAATCTAGGTTCTGTAACATCTTTTTATTGTCTTATATAAAATCATCTGATTTTTTTCATATAACATGTAATTGGTGCTGATAGAATATGTTTTGTTTTATTTTTGTGTGTTTTAGTTAAGAGAGTGCGTCTGCTTGCCAGAAAGAGGGAGAAGCAGAAAGTACCCTTAATGGGTTGTGGCCATGCCCTAATAATCCCTCTTCCATTTCTATGTCCTGTTGTAATTTGAGGCCAAGCATGTACATGTGCACATGCTTTCAAACCATCAGGGCTGGAATTTGAACTGTGGCCGGTCATGTGGAATCCATCTCCCTTAACTAGTAGGTTATGGGGTAGTGGTATTTAATCTTGGTTAAATGTAGATGGCCACATGTGCTAGTGGCTGTGCTTAGATAGTGGAGCTCTAGAGCATGAATTGGTAGCCTGGTGGCTATGGAGCTGGTCCTTTTCACTGCTCAAAAATGCATGGCCATGGGAACCAGCAGTTAGCGTAATGGCTATGTCGTTGGACTCCCACATAGTCGACCGCAGTTCACGTCCCGGACCCGGTGGCTTAAAACTCACGCCGGGTGCGTCTGCATTCGTGCCCAAGATCCCGAGAGGAGAATGGAGGAGAAGGGATTGCAGCGTGACCATCCCCCCCTGGGGGGTGATTTCTCGCTTTCTGTCTATGTCTCTGTCTGTCTGGCGAGTGCATGCGCCCTATAGCGAAAACCTCTCCAAGAAAAAAAAAAAAAATGGCCATTCTCTTTCAGTTTGCCATGGGAAATCAAAGTCAACCAATTTTTCCTACATTGTGCAAAGCTTACACTGTCACCTTCAGTTCTCTCATAAGAAGGAACATCTTCCTGTATAAGTTGTAGACATTGATGAATATATAGTATAAAATGTTATAATTCTCTCAAAGGTCAACCTCAAGGAGAAAGGAACAATTACTGTTTGAACCTCTGTTTGGCCTATAGTTTTGGATTTTTTTTTCTCAAAACAACCTTTACTCCTTGGCTCCGGTTGAATAAGATGATCCACTCGAGACTGAACAAGGTTGGGGAGAAATAGTCATAATTAAAAAATCTTTTAACATATTAACTTAATTTTTTCCCCATTCTCTAACTTCCCTTTAATGATTTACTTATTTTGCTTTATCCCCACTATCTTCTAAGATTTCTCAGATTCAAACCAAGGTTAAAAAGTTGGTCATTAGAAAACTATGTTGTCTATGATTTTCTTATACCTTATTTGAACTTGCTCTTGATTATAAGGAGCTTGTTCACGATTGTTATTAGAAATTTAATACTGTACAGCATACTGTTGGATTGTTGATAAAGTCATGATGCATTTTTTGTATAGGAAAACATGTCATGACTTTTCTGACAATCTAATACGTATGAACCTAGATTTTTGCTGTACTTATGTCAGCTGACACATTTCTTATCTTCTCATGTAATAAAGGACCACTTGCAATAGTCAAACTTGTTTTCACATGTGGGTTTTACTCATCTTTCCTTTTCCCTTTCCTTGTGGTGGTATGTCACCTATACAGCATCTAGCCAAAGCATAGTGGCTTAAAGGAGCCAGATCCCACACGAATGACCATGGTTTGAATCCTGGCCCTGGCAGCTCGAGAAACCTGCTGGGTGGGTGTCCCTGCATACCCCAAATTCCAATACCATGGAGAAATGTAAGAGAAGGGAGTGCAACATGATCATGCTCCATGGAGAGTGTTTTCTTCCTTTTTCTGTATGTCTCTGGTGAGGCCACACAACCTTTGGTAATTAAAAATAGAACAACGGGACCAGCAGTTGGCATAATGGCTATGTTGCTGGATTCCCCTGTAGTCAACTGCGGTTCAGGTCCCACACCTGGTGGCTAAAACTCACGCCAGGTACATGGGCTTGCATACCCAAGATCCACAGAGGAGAATGGAGGAGAAGGGATTGCGGTGTGGCCATCCCCCCTGGGGGTTTGATTTCTTGCTTTCTGTCTCTCTGTTCCTCTCTCTCCTTCAGGTGAGCACAGGTACCCTGTAGCAAAAAACCTCTGAAAAAAAGAAAAAAAAAAAAGAAAAGAAAAGAAAAAGAAAAACAGATACAGTGTAGCAAGGAATGAGAAGGATCTGTATGATCTGCCATACCCTACCTATTTTATTTTCTAATATTAATTTAATTTTGAGTTTCCAGGTTCTGTGTCTGATTTTTGGAGTTGTAAGTGCATGGGCCAGCAGGTGGCGTAGTGGTTATGGTACTAGACTCCCACGTGGCCAACTATAGTTTAAGTCCCAAACTCAGTGGCTTGAAACTTATGCTGGGCACATGTATGTGCATGCCCAAAATTCCTAGAAGATAATGGAGAAGGGATTGTGGCATGATCTTTCCCCTGGGGGTTGATTTCTCACTTTTTGTGTCTCTATCCCTCTGGTGAGTGCATGTACCCTATAGCAAAAAGCTCTCAAAAAACAAAAACGAAAACAGACAAGTATTTCATCAATATCTGGCTGAGTTGTATTCTTGTGGACTTTTAAAATATAAATGATAACATTATTTTATATATCCTATTATTAGATTACTTCTTGATTTGAAATGTGTAAACCTGTAAATATGGATTATGCTGTAAGTTCAACCCCTGCTCCACATATTATTTTTTAGAAAAGTTATTTATTAGAGTAGAAAATGCTGAATGGGTTTACCAACCGATGCATTGATTCATAATTTTCAATGACCTTTCTAGAACACCAGAACAATTCATGCACAATATAAAAAGAATAAATAAAATGAAAAAGATGTACCAAGCAGTGTTTTTTTTTTTTTTTCTCCTTTTTTGGAGAGGTTTTTGCTATAGGGCGCATGCGCTCGCCAGACAGACAGAGACATAGAGACAGAAAGTGAGAAATCACCCCCCAGGGGGGATGGTCATGCCACAATTCCTTCTCCATTCTCCTCTCGGGATCTTGGGCATGCACTCACATGCACCCTGCGTGAGTTTTAAGCCACTGGGTCCGGGACATGAACCGCGGTCAACTATGTGGGAGTCCAGTGACATAGCTATTATGCTAACTGCTGGTTCCCCCAAGCAGTGTTTTGAAGAAAGCTGGTATAGCAATATTAGTACAGTGATAGGAAGGAACAATTCATTCTGATAGTGTGCCAGGAAGAAATAACTATGATAACCATGGCATAATGGTTACATCACTGGACCCTCATGTAGTGGACCTTGGTTTGAGTCCCAGACCTAGAACCTTGACACTCATGCCAGGCATGTGTATGTGTGTGCGTGTGTGTCCAAATTCCCAAGAAGAGAGTGAAGGAGAAGGGGTTGTGGCGTGGCAGCCCCCTGGGGGGGGGGCGTGATTTCTTGCTTTCTGTCTCTTTGGCTCTCCAGCGAGTGTATGTGCCCTATAGCAAAAGTCTCTCAAAACAACAAAACAGCCTAGAAAAATATAAAGGAAAAAGTCACATCTCACACTCACCCTCCACCATCCACTCTCCCCCCTTTACAATGTAGCATTTACATTCATCCTTTCTGCCATTGCATTTTCTAGTCTCTCAATCTGCTGTAGCATTCAATACAAACTGAGGGGATATGTAATACAATGTCTATCTTTCAAAGTCTAACTCACTTCACTCATGTTCTTGCAATTGTAAATAATGCTACAATAAACATGGATATGCAAATGTCTTTCCTATGAGTGTTTTCCTATCCTTGGGTGAGTACCAAGAAGAGGGATTACTAGGTCACATAGAAATTCTATTTGTAGGTTTTTGAAAACCCACCATATTGTTTTCCACAGAAGTTGGACTAATTTACATTCCCACCAGCAGTGTAAGAGTTCCCTTTTCACCATGGCCTCACCAACACTTGTTGTTCTTTAATTTTTTGAACCTAGTCATTCTTACTGGAGTTAAACAGCATCTCATTGTGGTTTTAAGGTGCATTTCCCTTATGACAAGAGACTTTAAACCCTTTTTCCTATGCCTCTCGGCCATCTGCAGGTTTTCCTTAGAGAGTTGTCTTTTCAATGCATTTGCCTGTTTTTAAATTGAATTATTCATTTTTTAATGGGTGAGTTGCCCATAAAAAAAAGAAATTACAGAAATATCAGAAAAACAATTCAGAATATTTATTATAACTAAATTCAGTGAGAGGCAGAAACCAAATGTGAGAAGCAGAAACCAAATTTAGAAAATAAAAACACATGAATTTAATGTAAGAAGATTCTCTCCAAGGCACATCATAACCAAACCGATAAAAAAAAATCATGGACAAAGACATTCTAAAGTGACAAAAGAGATATATCAGATTACTTTAATCCCCTTTTGGGGGACCAACAGGTGGTGTGGTGGTTAAGTAGCTGGACACTCCCACATGACCAACCAGAGTTCAAGTCCTAGACCTGGTGGCTTGCTTTCTCACTTTCTCTCTCTCTCTCTGTCTCTTTTTGGTTCAATTAAAATAAAATGAATGAATAAAAAAAAAAAGAGTTATCCCTGTCAGACTAATGATAGACCTATCAATGGAAACAATGCAGGCAAGAAAAAAAATGGAAAACACATTAAGAACTCTCGAGGAAAAACAATTTGAGCCAAGAATCCTATACCCGGCAAGATTATCTTTCAAATGGAAAGGAGAAATAAAATTCTTCCCAGATAAACAAAAGCTGAAAGAATTAATCAAATTTAGGTCAGCCCTTTAGGAAATATTTAACGGAACACTACACCTGGAAAACTAAAGACAGATAAATAGAAACAAGAGAACACAAAACAAGTATAAAAAGTAAAAAGAGTAAATGACAGGACTAAGTCCACAAATAATCCTGAATGTTAATGGAATAGATTCTCCAACTAAAAGATACAGATTGGCTCAATAGATGAAAAACTGGTATGCTCTATATGTTGTTTACAGGGAACATACCTCATTGACAAAGATACATATAGACTGAAAGTGATGGGCTGGAAAAAGTCGTTTCATGCAAACAGAAATGAAAATTAAGTGCAGAAGTTGCAATATTGACATCAGATAAAATAGACTTTAGGATAAAAAAGCATAAGAAGAGACCAAGAAGGACATTACAAAGTTCTAAAAGGATTAATTTATCATACCAATCATTAACATTTATGCACCGAAGGCCAGAACAACCAAATATGCAAAAGAAAGACTACCATACACTAATTTTGGAGATTTCAACACCCCACTGTCATGACTGGACAGATCATCTAGACAAAAAATAATGACACAAATTAGTTGATATCATAAATCAAATGTACTTAACATATAAAGTATAAACTATATACAAATGAAACAATCTATTCTTGACTGGCTTTCAAACTACTAAATAATTTAAGATTGAAATCAAAAGATTTATTGATACTAATTACAGTGTACACACTACTATTCATAACTTTTGGGATAGAGCAAAAGCAATCAAAAGAGAGAGTTTATAGTGATTAGTGCTCATAAAAAACTATAGAAATGAAGCAAATAATTTAAGGAACAGGAAAATCAGCAATAAACCTCCCCCCCAAGAAATGGAAGGAGAAGAAAAAATAGTAGCTAAGAGCTGAAATAAATCAAATAGAGAATAAAAGAACTATACAAAACTATCAATGAAATGAAAAGCTGGTTATTTGAGAAGATAAACAAAATTGATTAGCTAGACTAATCAAGAGAAACAGAGAAGGGAACCATTTACCCAAAATTAGTAACGAAGCTGACACTATTACAACCAATAAATTTGAAACAAAAAATTATAAGAATACTGTGAGCAACTATATGTGAACAAACTAGAAATCCTAGATGAGATGGACAAGGTTCTGGTCAACTATGTTACCTAGGTAACTATTTTACCTAGCATTTTTATACACCAATGATGAACAGACAGAATTGAAGAAAACAATCCCATTTGCAATAGATTCAAAGCAAATAAGATACGTAGGAATAAATCTAACCAAAGAGATGAAAGACCTCTACAAGGAAAACTATGAAAAACTGTAAAAGAAATTGAGTATAAACACATAAAAAAAATGGAAAGACAGCGTGTGGTCTTGGTTTGGAAGAATTAATATAACCGAAATGTCAGTCCTACCCAAGTTAATGTACATATTCTGTGCAATTCTGACCCTATTACCTGAGATATTCTTCACAGAATTTTTTTTAATTACAAAGTTTGTCTGGAATCAAAAAGGACCTCAGATTGCCAAGGCAATACTGTACAAAAACAAAGAAACAAAAACAAACAAAAAATGAGACATTTCACTGCCTAATTTAAAAATATATATTACAAAGCAGTGATAATCAAAACATCAAGGTATTGGCACAAAAATAGACATGTAGATGAAAGAGAAAAAAAATAGAGAATACACATATAAACCCCAAATCACAGTCAACCAATCTTTGGTAAAGACTAAAACAATGCAGTGGAGAAAAGAAAGTATTTTTAGCAATAATACTGGAAGTACTGGATACTCATTTGAAAAAAAATGAAACTAGACCCCTATCTCTCAGCATTATCTAGAATTAACTAAAAATGGATGAAATATTTAAATATAAAGCCTCTAACTCTGAAACTATTAGAAAACATAGCAGAAACTTTTGAAGACATTAGAGTAGACAAAGATTTCTTAAATAAGACTTCTCAAAGCAATAGTTCCTAAAATAGACAAATGGGATTACATCAAGCTAAAAAACTTCTTCACAGCAAAGGAAACGATAATTAGAGTGAAAAAACAACCCTCAGAATGGGAGAAAATATTTACAATTTACTCCTAAGGCAGGGATTGATATTTAGAATATATAGAGAATACAATTATTTATATAATTGGATTCCTGTCATTAATATTATGATTTAAAAATCTAAATATTGATTAAAAATGAAAGTGAATGATTTGAGGGAGAGTGCAGAGTCTACCTTGTCAGATATTCCAAATGGTGAAAAGTAAAGCTGGAGAACTATTGCTCAAAATCTCTGGTATCTACATTGGTCCATTTCTCTAAAATGTGTGATGTGGTAGGGAGAACACTGATTGAATAGGCAAAAGTCTTAATTGTGGATTAATACTTAACTACAATATTTTCCCTTTAAACCTGTGACTGGACTTTATCCCTTAGTGGCACAGAGTCCCAAAAACCATCTGAAATTCTTTTTGTTTGCCACTGTTTTATATGCTTAATTAATTCCTTGGATTTCATTTATTTATTTAGTTCCTGTGATTTCATTTGATTACTTAGAAACTGAAGGAAGGATGCTGACTGTTTGACTGATTACTGGAGGTTCTATTGAGATGACAGAGTATTTTATATCTAGAACATTAGAATGGCTCTTATTATAGATAAAATGGGGTCATTAGAATCAAACTAGAGGTTTTTGTTTTTTGCTGTAAGAGCCAGGAAATTTTGGTGCAATTCAGTGGCATATAAGTTAGGCATTAGGACAAATAAGCAAGGAAGTGAACCCTGGCCAAGTGAGGTTATTCTTCCCAATAAAGTAATCCAGACCATCTTTCCCTGTGAACTAATGGTTTTCCAGACATCCTTTACTTCAGTCTAGGACAGGAAGAACTGCATGTTGATGTGACATAAGACACTGGGGTTTGAAAGTGTGACCAAAAGTTTAAAGGTGTGACTTACAAGCTGCGTGCTAAGCTTCTAGCTGACAGTATCATCACAAAGGAATGGGTAAAATATGTGGTTACCCAAATAAAAAAGGCCTTTGCAGCAAAGCAGCTAGAAAATAAATACTTCCTATTTTTGTATGTGTAGGAGGAACTTCAAAAGCATGTGGGAAAAATGGAATTAAAGTACAAGTGTACTTTGGTGCAGTCTTTTTTTTCTTTTAATCCATACTTAGTTTTTTCATAATACACATTTTCTGTGAACTTGTTGATGTCATCACCTAAGTGTGTATTTTGCACAAGAGTGAATTTGGCAAAGTAAAAGAATACTTAAACACTTTTCAAATTTCTCATCTTTCATTAATGGCGGTTGTGATAAATTTTAGTACTTCCACTTTTGTGCTTCTTCAATGTCAGTAATTTCAATTAATCCTGTCTGAAGCTACTGTTACCATCTTACCTGAATTGTTTCCTTATTTAAAGAATAAATTTACCTTTGTCAGAAATTCAGGGCTAGTAATAGAAAGTAGAGCTCAGAGGGGGCAGCTGTACAACTGGGCTTTCCAAATATTACTGTCATTACTGCCTGTTTAAAACTACTCTCCTCTTTAATCACTTTGTTCATCAAATGCACTTATTGGCATTGTTCTCCATTGAAGGGATACTGTTTGAAATGAATGAGATAGATAGGGTCCTCACCCACACACATGTTATGTTATGGTGGAGACAGATGCTATGTAAGAAGAGTAAAAAAGTATGTCTTGCCTGGTCTCCATTCTGAGAGTGGTTCACCTCTCCCCACCTATTAGGGTGTAAATCAAAACAGAAAGAAGTGGCAACATCACCAGGATCTCCATGGGACAGTAAGATCCGAGGCCACAGGACAATTTTTCTTGGAAAGTAGTGGTGCCATATGTTCCAGGTCTTAAATTGTGTTAATGTTCCATCTCCACCCCATTCTTCCAAACACATGCGCTCTGAGTCTGTTGTGGTGAGATGGACACCTTACTTAGCATGTCAAGACTTCTGAATTTCATCCCTGGCACTTCCACTATTTATATAAACTTAGGAAAGAAAAGCAAACAAAAGACATTTACTTATTGTAGAGTCTAAGAAATCCTGTCTGCGGTACAAATTTCACTCAATTCTTTTGAGCCTATGAAGTTGTTGACATTTTTGTTGAACATGTGAGACTTGAAGATTTTGAGTGACTTCAAATTTTTACAATAAGTAAAGATTTAAATTATTTTTATTTTTTATTTTTTAAAAGAGTTTTGTTATAGGGCATGTGCACTCACCAGAGAGACAGAAACTGAGAAATCACCTTCCAGGGAGATGGCCACACAGCAATTCCTTCTCCTCCATTCTCTTGGGATCTTGGGTACACATGCCTGGTGTGAGTTTTAAGCTGTTGGGTCTGGAAGTTGAACTGCAGTGGTTGACATGGTAGTTTATCAATGTAAACATTATGCCATTTGCTGGTCCCAGGATCTTATTTTATTTTAAAAGAGGTTTTTGCTATAGGGAGCACGTACTTGCTAGAAAGACAGTGAGAGAGATAGAGAAACAGAAAGCAAGAAATCTTCCCCCCCCGCCAACCCCCGAAGGGGGATGGCCACGCTGCAATCCCTTCTCTTCTATTCTCTTCTTGGGTTGTTGGGCACACATGCACACATACCCGGTATGAGTTTAAGTCACTGGGTCCAGAACTTGACGCACAGTTGGCTACATAGGAGTCCAGTGACATAATCGTTACACCATCTGATGGCCCACCAGGATTTTAATTTTTAACTTAAAAAAAATAATATTTCACACTTAATGAGAGCCTACTACGTATATGCCAGGCTCTGGTTAGATGCTTTATGTACCTTATCTCTTTTAGTCCTTGCAGCAACCTTGGATGGCAAATAGCATTACCATTGTACTGTGGTAAACCTGAGGCTTAGAAGTGAAGTGATTCACACATTGTAGGGGCTGGGGACTTGTATTTCAAATCATGTTTGCCTGGCTCCAGAGATCATGCTTGTGACTAAAGCTGTGTTGAAAATATAGGCCTTTCTCGGGAACCAGCAGATAGCGTAATGGCTATGTCGCTGGACTCCATGTAGTCAACCGTGGTTCACGTCCCGGACCCGGTGGCTTAAAACTCACGCTGGGTGCGTATGCGTGTGTGCCCAAGATCCCAAGAGGAGAATGGAGGAGAAGGGATTGCATCGTGACCATCACCCCTGGGGGGTGATTTCTCGCTTTCTGTCTCTGTGTCTCTCTCTGTCTGTCTGGCGAGCGCACGCACCCTATAGTGAAAAAAAAATCCTCTCCTAAAAAACCAAAAAAAACGAAAATATAGGCCCTTCTCTAGTCTTGTCACATAATAGTCAAGAGAGTCATATCCCACATGACTGATAGTGGTCTGAATTTCAGCCCTGGTGCCTTGAAAAACATGCCAGGATCAGGTGTATGTGTGTACCCCAAATCCCAAAAGGTTGGAGTGGTGGATGAGGACATCATGGTATGATCATGGCCCATTGAGGGGTGCTTTCTCCCTCCCCTCTCTCTCTCTGCTGAACACACATGGCCTCTAGCAAATTATAAAAATAAATGAATAGATAAGAGTTGGTCAGTAACAGAAATAGGCCAGTTGAGGACCAAACAACAGACAGCATAATCTAGATAGATCCCAGTGGCTAGAATATGCAGCAGACTGGATCTGTGAGGTGATGTGGAGGAAAGGTGGGTGGCATGTGTGAACCAGAGCAAGGAGACCTTCTGAAAAAAAGACAGTTTAGGGGTTGCTAGAGGTTGGTAAGAGAAGAATAAACTAGGAATTTGATTAGAACCTGGTGAAATAGGAGTTTAATTTATCTCTAAATAGTCAATTTCCCTTTCTGTTTTCTGTATCACTCACTCTCTCCACAAATCTTTACTAATCACTTTCATCCCATGTGAAGAACAAGTTGAATTGGTTACATAGAACTGTAGTTGGAGGTTAAAAAGGCCTGCATTAAATAAAATTGAACTTAATAAGAGATTTGTCTATTTGGCATGATTTGGTTTTTATTAGTAGACTTATAAAAATAAATTTCCGTTTATTTTCAATATATTTGAAAATATGAGACCTTGTTAGAACATTGTAGAGGCAGCTATTTGAAGTAAGATTTGTGGGCAAAGCTCACATCGAAAAATAATTTGTCATTATCCCTTCTTTTCTTTTTTTCCTTTTCTTTTTTTGCAGATGTTTTTGCTCTAGGGCGTGTGTGCTCACCAGAAAGAGACAGAAAGACAGAAAGCAAGAAATCACCCCCCTTTCCCTTTCTCTATTTCTCTCTGGAGAATGCACACAACCTCTGGCAGGAAAAAAAAATGCAGGCAAGTATTTTTTATAGTAGCAAAAAATTAGAGACAACCTAAATGTCCAACAATAGGGGGTTACCTAAAAAAAAATTGGGTATATCTATGTGGGTAATAACTATATATGTTTATTTTTTTTATTTTTTGGGGAGGTTTTTGCTATAGGGCACGTGCGCTCACCAGACAGACAGAGAGAGAGACAGAGAGACAGAAAGCAAGAAATCACCCCCCAGGGTGGATGGCCATGCCACAATCCCTTCACCATTCTCCTCTTGGGATCTTGGGCACGCACACACATGTGCCTGGCGTGAGTTTTAAGCCACTGGGTCTGGGACTTGAACCGTGGTCAACTACATGGGAGTCCTGCGACATAGGCATTATGCTAACTGCTGGTCCCAATGGTTTAAAAATTACATTTTAGGTGAATATTTTTAAAAGGAGGAAATGCTTATTATTGATCTAAAACACTTTGTTTGGAATGTAACTATTTTTTCCCCAAAGGGTGCAAAAGGTAGTTTATTAAGTAAAAGTGAAAGTACACTTTTAAGAGGTAGGGATAGGCCTGAGCAGACAGAGAGAGTGGCTCAAAGGCCACATTCAATTATAATATAATAAGCATTAATCAAAAATGAAATAACCCTTTTCAAATAGTGTCATATAAAAGAAAGTTTTTTGTTTTTACCAGAGGGCAAATGTGTTCATCAGAGAGACAGAAAGAAAGCTTTCAGGATTTTGGATACTCACGCATGAACACCCAGCATGTTTCTCAAACCACTGAGTCTAGGACTTGAACCATGAAGTCAGCCATGTGGAATATAGCTCCCTAACCACCATACAACCAGCTGAACCAAGAGTAAGTTTTTAATAGACTGTTACTTAAACTAAGGGGTCAAGAATTTAGTCATGGCACATTCTGTATATATGTATATATGCATCGTTACACATGGATGTTTTAGTTATCTCTTTTAAGTATGTTAGTTTTTTTTTGGTTAAAGATTTTGGTCCTGTTTTGTTTGTTTGTTTGTTTGTTTGTTTTTTTCCCTCAAAGGTTTGTTTATCTGTTGAGTCCTTCAGTATTGACTTTGAACATTATTTTGCAAAGAGTACTAAGCTGTTTGTTAGTCAAAATGCAGGAAGAGACATCTCATGACCATCTTTCTTTCCCCGTCAACACCCACTCTCATCATTCAGTTTCCTTTTATCACTTTGGTCAAGAGGAGGGGCAGACAATTTTGAGCCGGGGTATTATTCAGAGGCATTTCATTTCTGCCTTTCATCTTATAGACCCTGAGGAACCCAAGACTGGAGAGGCCAACTTCCCCCTTATTTCGGCATCAGTTTTCTCCACCGGCATCACCACATGGCACAGATTCAGGTAACATTTGCTTTAAGTCCTTGAATCTTTCTACCTGATTATCCTACTAGTCCTACTTCTCCTAGAATGTGGTATTTAATTAAAAATCAGATGGCATGAGAATGAGATAGGATAGCATTCTTCTGATAGTGTTGGAGCTGCATTCACTATGAAGGATGTGAAAACTGTAGTTGAGTACTCATGGAAAGTTAACTCCTTCGCAATATGCTATGATTTTTGCTTTGAGTTATCAAAATAAAGAAGAGGGATTTGAGGAGTTAATGACTTCTTTACTTGGGCTTAATGATTTCCATCTTATTTTATCAATCTTCAAGGATTTATAAAAGGAGACTATAATAGATTCTAAAATACACTCCTTTTTTTCCATTAGAAAATAAGGGGAAATGTGAATAATTCAATTTTGTAAGATAAAAATTGTTTCTTAGATATCAGTTCATAATAATTAATGTAAGTGGCAAGATAAATCTAAATTATTTACTATTTAATAATTCTTTCTATATTGATGCCTATTCTAGATTGGCTCCTTCTTGGGCATTAACTTATGACTGGCTATTAACAAATTTGTATTTTCACATAGGCTTCTCTGGCAACATCATACACTGGATGATTTTTACAACATTTTAATGTATGTGGAATTTTTTGAAATTAGAAATACAGGTGTTTGACCTTCAACCTAAGAGATATTTTTTTTCAGCACATTTTGCACAGGGCACTGGATTCCAGTTAATGTTAGCCAGTCTGCAATATTAACACTCAAATAATTATTTTTCTGATGACATATGGGATTCACTTTGGTAACACTGTGGTAGCGTCAGGAGTAATTGAAAAAATTGTAAGAACTTTTCCAATATTTATATGAATTTAAAAATAACTTTTTCTAAAAAGCCAGAATATATATTTCTTTAGAATGTGGAATTTTTGTTTTTTTGAATTGATAGTTTAAAAGTGTTTTAGTGATTGGAAGTGGTACTGATTTTGCCTTACATTTGTTATATGTATGTTGAACATTTCGAGCAAATTTGCTGTGTGGTTAGGACAATAATCTATTGGTAGATTTAAAAAGTTCTTTCGATATTTTGAAATAATCATGACAGTGACCACTAGGAGTATGACTTTAATGGAAATGTCAAATGTTTTCCATTTCTTAAATAAATTGGGTTCAGTCTACATGCTCGAGATACTCAAAGGAGTTAATAAGCATATACCCTCAGACACAGGCTGATACATACCTACTTCTCAGAATCAAATCCTGGTATGCTTCTGTAGGCTGACATTTTAATTGTTCTTTGGAGAGAAATCTCCCTGTTACAAGGTATTCGTGCAAAACATGTTTCTCTTCTTCCTCTAAAGATGAGTGACCAGGAAGTGGCTTATTCAACTTTGCGATTTCTTCAATCTCCTTCAGCGTCACAGAATAGATCAAGGCCTAGAAAAACTAATGATAAAGGTATATGATCTAAGCATCTAAGTTCATATGTTCTAAGCATCTAAGTTCACTTGTCAAATTTTTGACTTTTTATTAAAAATTTCTGTCTGTACTTCTGAATCTCAGCTGGCAAAAAGAAATCATAATGGAGTCGATTCATGGAACAGAAGTCTTTTTCAGAAAAAAGTATGAGAATGTAGAAATTAATAAATTCTCTTGAATTAGAGAAACTAATAGAATGTTTCTGTTGAAATCTGGTCAGGAATTTGTATGGTCTTTAAAAGTGAAAGACAGACTAGAGTCTCAAGAAAGCATGGTATTTCCTAGAGAAATAAAAGTATTAGAGAATGTTTAAATAAATAAAAAATATTTGTTAAAACCTTTTTTTAGTTGTTTTAAATTTTGCTGAAGGAGGGACCAGCAGATGGAATAATGGTTACGTGGCTGGACTCCCATGTAGTGGACTGTGGTTCAAGTCCTAGACCTGGAGGCTTAAAACTCATGGTGGGCACATGTATGTACATGCCCAAAGACTGGAGAAGAGAATGGAGAAGGGATTGTGGTGTGACCACTCCCCCTGGGGGTTGATTTCTCACTTTCTGTCTCTCTGGCGAGTGCACATGTCCCGTAGCAAAAATCTCTCTCTCTAAAAAATATTTTTCTGAAGGATGTGTGCATTTACTGGAGAGAGAGAGAGAGGAAGAAAGAGAGTGAGAAAGTAAGTACCATCCATGGGGAATAGTCAGGTCACAACCCCTTCTCCATCTCTTCCTTCTTTTGGGATTTTGGGCTTGCACGTGCACATATCTGGCATGTTTCTCAAACTGCAGAGTCTGAGACTTGAATTACATGGTAGGCCCTGTAGGACCCAGCTGCCTTAAGCACCATCCATAGGCTTCCCGATTGTACCAAAATATTTTTTATTCAGAAAAGAGATATTTTAGGCATTGTAAATACTTATTAAACATTGATGGCTGGGACCAGCAGATGGTGTAATGGTCACATTGCTGGACTCCCACGTGGTCAACTGCCATTTGAGTTCCAGACCCTATGATTTAAAACTAACTCCAGGCGCATGTGTGTGCATGCCCAAGATCCCGAGAGGAGAATGGAGGAGAAGGGACTGTGATGTGGTCATCCCCCGGAGGATGATTTCTCACTTTTTGTCTCTCTGTATCTCTCTGTCTCTCCGGCGAGCACATGTGCTTTATAGCAAAAATCTTTCTTTCAAAAACAAACAAACGAACAAACATTAATGGCAATGGAGCAGGAAAAATGTATGAATCATAGGAAGATTCTATTTTAAAAATTTGTTGTGTGTACAACAGAGAGAGAGAAAGAGAGAGCGAGCGAGAGCACTCCCCAGTGGGACATGGTTACATTACAATTCCTTCTCCTCTATTTTCCATTTTGTGGGGTTTAGGGGAGCACACACACACACGTGGCTTATTTTTCAAGTCACTGAGGCAGGAATTTGAACCACATTCAGCCATGTGGTATCCAGCTCCCTTAACTACCAGGCCATGGAACCAGTCCCAAATTTCGATTTTTAAATTATCTCCCTTCTCCCTTTCAAATATTTTCATAATTCACTTTAAATTGAGAATAACTTCTACTGCTTTCATTTAGTGATATCATAGATACAACTTGCAGATATAGAGGACCGCCAAGGCAAAGGGATGTGAGAGAAAATAGAGGTCTAGAGAAAAACAGAATTGATAAAGAAAGAAGGAAAGAAAAAAGAAAGAAAAAGAAAAGGAAACCAGGAAGTTAATTTCTAGGAACTCCTTTAGGGATGGAGCCCAATCCTATTTGCAACCACATTTGTAGCTTCAGAAAATCCATTACTTACTTGTTACTGATTTCTCAAGGATATTGACTGCTTCTTCTTCATGATTAGTTGCAATGACAGGAAGGTGAAAGTTGGTCGACTGGCATTCTGCTACATGTGTTGTGTCTATTGACATTGGTGCTTTTTGTAAGGGATATGCTGGGGGGGATGTGTTTTCAAGAAGTTCAAGGAAAATGTGTATTATAAAAAACCATGCATCGTTTTCAAAAATTTTTTACCCTTAAATAAACTCATACTTTAATTCCATTTCTCATGAAATTTTTGAAGTCCCCTTATATTTTCAAAATTCCATAGGATTGTTTTTGTATGGTAGGATTTCAACAGCATGTGTCAGTCAGAAATCTGAAACTTTAAAGCTGTAATATAAGTTATGAATTGAAATAAATTTATATATTTTTGTAAAATTTTTGGAAAAGATTTTTCCTTTTTGCCAAATAGTGTCCCAGGTTAAGCTTACTAGTGGTCCAGGTCTTTTCCCTAATACTTCTTTTTTTTTCTTTTTTCTTTTAAGAGTTTTCAATGCCATGGCATCACATTGCAGTGACTCTTGGGGTCCTCTGTCTACTTTTGTTGATAACAGTCACAGTGTTGGCAACAATGAGTGAGTAATTGAAATACAGCCTCTGAGTTTGAGTAATGATGGTAACCATTAGCGGTACAGCTATCAACCATGTGTTATTTATTGTTTCCTTTTAAAAATTAGGAAATATCCCTGGACTTTGTTGGTGATTGTTTCCTGGACATCTCACAGTGTCACTTTCATATCACTTCCTTAGTCCTTTGACTCTGATGCTCAGAGGAGCTGCCATAGTATAGTGTATGCTAATATTCCTTCTGATAGAAATTTCAGTAATTTTCTTCCACCTGAGGTTAGATCATTGTGTATCTGAGATAAACATTCTTTGAGAAAAAGTTCTTCAAGAGAAATAGTAGCTCTCTCTTGATGTTTTTCTAACCATATAATGACAAAAACATTTACTAAAAAGAATAAATTGTTATATACATGTAAGATGATTTTAAATTCAAATTTTCTCTTTTATTTGAATTTCTTGACATCTTTAAAGAAAATTACACGTGTTATACTTAGATAAAAAACCACACAACTGGGGCCAGTGGGTGGTATGGTGGTTAAGGTGCTGGACTCCCACATAGCTGATCATGGTTCCAGTCCTAGACCAGGTGGCTTAAAAGTATACTGGGTACATGTACATGCATGCCCAGAATCCTAGGAGGAGAATGGAGGAGAAGGGATTGTGGTGTGGCCATGCCCTTTTTGGGGGTGAAGAGGCAGTGATTTCTTACTTTCCCTCTCTTTGTCTCTCTGGTGAGCACATGTGCCCTATGGGAAAAACAAAAAGAAAAAATTACCTTTTAAAAAATAGATAGCTGCATCTTTCTCTCTTTTCCCCTATAGATATTCCATCTATACTGGTAATAATTGTGCTATATCTCTTAGTTTCTTAGTTCAGGTTTTCATACTCAGAAGATTGTTGATAAAAGTTGACTAGCTGATTTTCATGTTAGTATTTGTTTCTAAATGATTTGCTAATTGTTAAAAAGAACAAAACAGGGCTCAGTTGCAGTGTGTGTACTGCTAAGATGCTGCTACTTGCAGGCTGAGGTCACATGGGACGCCCATATTTGATTCCTTGCTCAATCTAAATGTAGGGTGTGAAATGTAGGGTGTGAAATGTAGGGTGTGATGATGCCTGTCTACAGTCCCCACTAACAGGGAGGCTGGGGCAGGAGGATTGTGACATGGTAATACCCTGTCAAAAATCCTTCCTTTCGTCTCATGACCAAAGAAAAAAAGAAAAAAGAAAAAAGAAATAAAAAAAAGACAGGAAGGAAGGAAGAAACAAGAAAGAAAGGAATGGAAAAAGAAAAAAGGATTATGAAAATGAACTAAAGTGAAAGGTGAGGTGTTACCATTATAATTTTATTCAGACATCTTATTTAGCCTAGTTACTAATAGTGAATAATTTTATTTTTCCATTTCTATGGTCAGTTCATTGAAGTGTTACTTTCTATACATCAAATTGCTAGTTAAAGAAATTATATGGGTTGGTTGTCAAAGTGAGACTTTTTCCTCATCTTAAATTGAATCGTGATACTTGTTTGATTATTGTGCATACTTATTATGTCTATGCTATTCATTTTAGTTTTTCAGTGTATTCGAGAAAAGCATCAACAGCAGGAAATTATAGGAAATCTCACTCAAAGGTACCACATTATACAAAATGACAACTACTTAAAGGAGCAACTTTTGACAAATAAGACTTTAGAAGATGACATTCTCAAAACTGAAACTTTTCAGCAGACAAACAGACTGTGCCCATTCTTTACAAAAAAGAACAGATGTCATGGGAAAAATGAAGTCTTTTCGATGGCTTTACAAGATATAGGTATGAAGGAAATGTAGAATGAAAGGTTACATGCTTTCATATTATTTCTCTCCCAACTCCCCAGCAGCTTTGAAACCCAATAAAAAAGATTTATGATATATATTAGTGATCCGTCAGCCTACCATACAACTCTCCATTTGTGCCTCTTAAATATGAGGTGGGTGTTTGGCTTTTCTTTTTTCAGATATGGGATTAGCATCCCACGGGTCATGTTTGGATCATAGAGCTCTGTAATTTCCGAAACTCAGCGGCAGTATGTCAGCTTCCTGAAAACCTGATCATTTCAGACTGGTGAACAAATCAGACTCCCATTTGTTACTGATATAGAATATGGAGGCTGTCAGTAGAAATATATTTAGACTAAAATGGGCACAAGGGCTTTTACTGAATGTTGTTGTAAAGGTGATTGTGTGTGTCAGTGTGTGTATGCATATGCACGTATGCATTTTCATTCAGGCTTAGCTTTAGATATTTATTATGTATGATCAATATATAGTCCCTGAAATACATGTCCAAGATTTGTTATGGAGTTGATGTGTGTGCAACTCTGTCTGTAATCATAGCATTACAAACACCTGAAAGGGGCTCGCTTCATAGCCTAGTGGCTAAAGGAACTGGATCCCACATGGCTGACTGTGGTTTGGACAGCTTGAAAAATAAGACTGGTGTGTGTATATGTATACCACAAATCTTGACAAAATAAAAGAGGAGGAAGAAGAAGAAATTGTGATGTGACTATGCCCTAGCTGGTTGGGGGAGAGATTTTTCTCTCTTTCTGTCTGTTTCTGTCTCTCTAGAGTGCATGTATCCTCTGGCAATTAAAATAAAAAAATACACATACACATACTAAAAAACCCACACCCAAGAAATAAAAGCTTAAATTTTATACAGTAAACTCTATTGTCTTGTACAATAATAAAATAAATTAGTTAATAAATTAATAATCTAATTAAAATAAATTAGTTATTTGTTTAAGACTCAGGGCTTAAAAAAAGCTTTTGCATATTTAGCCTTACTTAGATATAGTTGTTAATATAGTTTACTATTTCTATTATTAAAAGAGCAACAATATTTTTTAAAAGTTGGCATATTAAAATATATGAGGAAAATTAAATGTTTCAAGAACTATTTACCTTATTTAGAAGTCATTCCAAAATCTTTTTGAAAAATATAATTTAGGTGGGACCAGTAATGTCTATGTCGCTGGACTCCCATGTAGTTGACCACGGGTGGATTCCTGGACCCTGTGGGTTAAACTCACGCCAGACATGTGTGCATATGTGCCCAAGATCCCGAGAGGAGAATGGAGGAGAAGGGATTGTGGTGTGGCCAGTCCCCTGGAGGTGAGTTCTCACTTTCTGACTCTCTTGTCATGCTCTGTATTTCTGTTGAGGCACATACCCTATAGCAAAAATCTCATATATATATATATATACACACAAATATATAAAATTTAAGTTTTAGTTATTAAACATTTTTTTTGAGAGATTTTTGCTATAGAACTGTATGTGCTTGCTGGAGAGAGAGGGAGAGAGACAGAAAGTGAGAAATCACCCCTTGGGGGAATGGCAATGCCTCTATCCTTTCTCCATTCTCCTCTTGGGATTTTGGACTTGTACACACATGTACCCAGTGTGAGTTTCAAGCCTCCAGGTCTGAGACTTGAACTGCATCAGCCATGTGGGAATCTACCACCTTAACCACTATGCCACCTACTATCCCCATAATTTTATTATTTTTAAAATCACTGTATTGAGATGTTACTAATATACAGATAACTACAGATGTTTAATATATTCAGTTTGATGAGTTGGTTATATGCATAAATCTGTGAAACCACCACCACAGTCAGGGTAATAGACCTATCTGTCACCTCCAAAACTTGTTTTTTAGAGAGGTTTTTGCTATAGAGCACATGCATTCACCAGACAGACAGAGAGGCAGAGAGACAGGAAGTGAAAAATCACCCCCCAGGGAGGATGGCCAAGCCGCGATCCCTTCTCCTTCATTCTCCTCTCGGGATCTTGGGCATGCATGCACATGCTCCCGGCATGAGTTTTAAGCCACCAGGTCCGGGATGCGAACCATGGTCGACTACATGGGAGTCCAGCGACATAGCCATTATGCTACCTGCTGGTTCCAGCCTCCAAAACTTTCCTCATTTTCCTTTGTTTATTTTTGTGTGGTGAGGATATTAATGTGAGACCTATCTTCTTCAGTTTTTAAGTGTACAGTGTGTTGTTGACTCTAGGCACTAAGCTATACAGCAGATCACTAGAGCTTATTCATCTTGCATAACTAAAACCTGATACCCATTTAACAATATAACCCCTCATTTTCACTTCCTTCTGACCCTTTGAAATCACCGTCCTACTCTCTGAGTAGAATCATATCCCTGTAGAATAAGTATTTTTAGACACCTCATATATGTGGAATCATGGAATTTGTCCTTCTGTGACTTATTTCACTAGCAAAGTGTTTTTGAAGTTCATCCATATAATTGTATATGGCAAAATTTACTTCTTTTTAAAGGCTTAATAATATTCCATTGTATGTGTATGCCATAATTTCTTTATCCATTCACCCATCAATGGACATTTAGATTATTTTCGTATCTTGTTTATTGTAAATAATGCTGCTGTGAACGTGGGAGTGTGGATGTCTCTTGGCATTCCAGAATCCTGATGAACCTCATATTATCATTTATTGATAGCTATTAAGATCTTATTTAGTTATGGAGGGAGGATAAATATATTGCTCTGATTAACAGAATATCAAATGACAAGAGCTTAATGATCCACTTTATATGTTGTAGGCAAATTCTATGAAGATCACTGGTCCTGTTGTGGAGTGGACTGTTACTATTTTATCACAGAAAATAAAAACTGGAAGAAATGTAAACAGACATGCCAAAGTTACAAATCATCCCTTTTGAAGATAGATGATAAAGATGAACAGGTATCATTGACACTTAATTCACTTTTATTCTCTTGAACTCTGCCTCTTACCCTTGGACCCAAGATATGGAGGACATGTGGGAGTACAGAAAGAAGAACCATCAGCTCTTTTTGTTCCATGTCTGTTGTGTGAGCCAAAATTGTATAGTTAAATCTCCCAGGAGACCTCTTGCCCACTAACAAGCATATGATCCTATTACTTACTAAGTATTTAGTTCATGTTATCTATTATGATAGTCACTGTCATAAAGGGTGCAGTTGGGTCTTTGCCATATTTTCTCTTTCTGAGGAGTTGGCAGTAGAACTATTTGCAGACAATAAGTCTTTTCCTTGATGAAGTACTTAACCATTTGGTAAATTGCAGCCTGGATCCATCAGTTATTTATTCTTATAAGGTGGCACCTAAAAACCAGGAGTTACCATCAGGAACCCAAGAGCCAAACTGCCTGGGATCAAATCTAGCTATGCCACTTACTAGCTGGGTAACCTTCAGTAAATTACTTAACATTTTGGGGCCAATCTGCAGAATGGAGATAATAATGAAGAACATATGGCCAGTCTATGGCCTGGTGATTAAGGCAACTGGATCCCACATGGCCAACCATGCAGTTCAAGTCATAGACCCTGGGCTTGAAAAACACACTGGGCACATGTGTGTACATACCCCAAAGTCTGAAAAGATGGAGAAATGGAGGAGAAGGGATCGTGGTGTGACCACATCACAATAGAGGTTGTCTTCCCCCTTTCTTTTTTTCTCTCAGTCTCTCTTGCAAGTGCATGCTCTCTCTGACAAGTTAAAAAGAAATGAAAGAAATGACCATTTCAGAAATTAGCCTCATTTTCATTTTTATCATATACACAGGTAACATTTATTTGATTAATATAGTCTTACACATTTTATCAAATGTGTATCTTTAAAAATAATTGTAATAAGAGAAAATATAGTGAAAACTATTAAAATTATCTTTAAAATTTATTATCAATAAAAATTATACAGATACACAAAATGTGTTTTTATAAGGCAATTTTGCAAAAATCAACCTGAAATCTCTATTATTTAGGAAAACAACAAAAAATTTATATTGAATCTAATAAATGTTTAAAATTGTAACAAAATTTTATGACATCAAGTTATAAATTTATTTTCTATGTTTAATGTAGTACAACAGTTATATTTAGGCCTATATTTTAAAATATATTTAGTCATTTAATCAATTGGATGTTACAAAATATGTCACTTTGATATATTTCATTTTTGGTAAAGTCAAAATACTTTCCCCTTTCTTTCATCTCATCCAACTATTGAATGACAGCAAGGCTTTCTCTTATGAGGCTGAGGCTTATAATACAAAATCCCCATATGTATATTTTTTATAGTACATTTGCCTTGAAGATTCTTTACTTCACTTAAAATTTGTAATAATCATTTTTTTGAGAGGTTTTTGCTATAGGGTGCGTGTGCTCACCAGACAGATAGAGAGAGACATAAGAGACAGAAAGCGAGAAATCACCCCCCCCCCCAAGGGGGGATGATCCCACCGCAATCCCTTCTCCTCCATTCTCCTCTTGGGTTCTTGGGCATGCACGCACACGTGCCCGGTGTGAGTTTTAAGCCACCAGGTCCGGGACGCAAACTGCAGTCGACTACGTGGGAGTCCAGCGACATAGCCATTACGCTAACTGCTGGTTCCCAAAATTTGTAATAATCATTTTTTCACATCCTTAAATATCCTTCTGGAGAGTGATTTTTGAGTAATTTCACAGTGCCATAATTATTTAAGAAATCTCCTATTGCTAGATATTTAGATTTTAAATTTGGCCATATTTAAAATAATCTGAAATTGACAGCACTTTTTAACATAAATAAATAATCTAGTAAAGGAGAATTACTTTGGAAAATGAAAATTCAGGGATTGAGAGGAGAGAATATTTTTTAGCAAGCAAGATAAAGAATGATCTGAAGGGTAGTGGGGCACTGACCATAGGAACAGCTGCTGTCTTTGCCTACCCTTCTGTTCTTTCTAATATATGAAAACTTAGTCACATAATGCATTTTGTTTTCTTTATAGGAGTTTGTTCAGTCCCAGATTTATAAAAGGAATTACTGGATTGGATTATCATATGATGAAGTGGAAAGTAAATGGAAGTGGATTGCTGATGATACTTCTGGACTGTAAGTTTCTGTTATGCATTCAGATCTAATATTGGTGTGGTCGAAAGAGTTGTGTCTAAAAAAAATCTCTTATTCCACATAGATTACCTATTTTCTATTTTTTTTTGTTTTTTAAAAATTTATTTATTATCATCATAATCTTGTTTATATTACATTGAATCACATATACTTTATAGTGTATTACATTTCTTTTTCCAGAAGAAATACCATGCATATCAGTCAATACAGAGACATTAAAATCCCAATTTCATTATCCAACATCTTTTCATTGTTTTTCCTGATCATTATTATTATTTCAATTTTTTTCTTTTGGAGAGGTTTTTGCTATAGGGCGCCTGCACTCGCCAGACAGACAGAGAGAGACAGAGAGATAGAAAGCGAGAAATCCCCCCCCCCCCAGGGAGGATGGCCACGCCACAATCCCTTCTCCTCCATTCTCCTCTCGGGATCTTGGACACGCATACACATGTGCCTGGCGTGAGTTTAAGCCACCGGGTCTGGGACTTGAACTGCGGTCGATTACATGGGAATCCAGTGACATAGCCATTACGCTAACTGCTGGTCCTGGTATATGTATATGTATATATATGTGTATATATATATATTAGTGTTGCTATAGAGTGCATGAACTTGTCTGAGAGATAGAGAGAGGGAAAGTGAGAAATAATCTTCTGGGGGATATGGCCTTACTATACCCCATTCTCCATTTTTCTCTCAGGATTTTGGGCATGTATGCACCTGTACCTTATGTCATTTCAAACTGCCTGGTCTGGGGCTTGACCCATGGTCAGCCATGTGGGATCCAGCTGACTTAACCTTTATACCACCCGCTGTATCATTAGTCATGTCTTAAAGCTTTCATTTCTTGAAATATATGACACATATTTATTTTATAGCTGTTATCTAATAATTCTAATATTTGAAGTTTTGAAGTCTAAGCTCTTGCTTCTGCTAACTTTTGTTCATGGTGCCATAGTTTTGGTAGTGTTTAGTCACTTTATTTTCCTTCTTTTGAGCTGCTGTGGAAATTATTTGAGGTTGCGATGAAGGTGGCTTTACCAAATATAATTTGCTGTTGTTAGATGCTTTGGGACACTGTGAGTCTGGCCCACTTTTAATCCTAAATTTGGGCCCTGAATGTACTGCAGTTCTGGGTGGCAAACCTACCAAAGATGTCATGTAGGAAATCATCTTGATGTAATTGTGTCCTCTGAGCATCATCCTCAGTCTAACTACCCAAAGGTCACAGAACAGACTGGCTCACAGGCCAAATTAAGATGTTCAAATCACATGGCTACTAAGTCAAGTTAAAATCCATAACATGATGTAAAGGTAAAGAGGTAGGATTGGTTGTTATACCTAGGATAAGGTGTAATCCAGTAAGGATCCCCTGAACCCCGGGTTACATTCTCCATATGGTCTGACTCCCTCAGCTGCGTACCTATTCCTGCGTGATGGTGGGATTATTCTTTTTTCTTCTACTTAAGTCCAAGGCTCAAGACTTTTCTAGAGTGATCTATACTTAAAAAAAAATCCCCTTAGCATGTCAGCATTAAATAGTTTGTATTCTATTTCAAATCTTCTTCTGGAATGGAGTTCATTATTCAGCTCCGTATACATTCAATACAGAGACAGCACTTCATTTACCCTTTTAATAACCTTTATTTAAATTTCAGCCTGAATATAAATATGATTCTTGATAGATTATGAACTTATTCAAGAAGATTTAAAATATTTTATATAGCATTTAAAAAGTTTATTTATGAGCCAGCAGGTGGTGTGGTGTTAGGATGCTAAATTCTCACAGGGCCGACTGAAATTCGAGTCTTGGAACCAGCAGCTTGAAAATCACAACAAATAAATACATACATAAATAAATAAATGTTAAAAACCTAAATAAAAAAACTTTTTTATTTCATAAATGAGAGAGCTAGAAAGACTGAGGCAGAGACAGAAATACAGCATGCATGACAGAGTTTGATGCTCTGATCCACCCTAGCTTCAATCATACTGGATCACGGGAATGCTTGTACCCACTGTACACAGGGTGGTCTCCACACAGGAACGGGTAGGCTTTCCATGCTTGTCTGCCTCACAGAATGTGTGTTTGACCTCTGTGATGCCATCTGGTCTTCTACTCAGCATTTTGATTTGTTTTCAACAGAAGAAAGTCTTCTACTTCATCATTTTTCTAAAATGGTGAGGTCCTGATTGAGATATTTTTCAACTGATGAAATAAATAAACTTTTTTCTTTTTTTGGAGAGGTTTTTGCGCGTGTGCTCGCCAGACAGACAGAGAGAGACAGAGAGATAGAAAGTGAGAAATCACCCCCCAGGGGAGATGGCCACGCCACAATCCCTTCTCCTCCATTTTCCTCTCAGGATCTTGGGCATGCACGCACACGCACCTGGTGTGAGTTTAAGCCATGGGGTCTGGGACTCGAACCGCAGTCAACTACATGGGAGTCCAGCAACATGGCAATTATACCAACTGCTGGTTCCATAAATAAATTTTTATTTATTTTTTGAACATTTATTTATTTGTTTGCTTAGATATTATTCATAGCTAACAACCATTAGTCATATGATGGGAGTGGAAAGAAAACAAACAAAAACATCAATCAACATCTTTATCTCTGATTATATTCCAACTCTACTTTTTTCTTTTGAAAATATGGCATATGTAGGCTAGCAGGTGCTGTGGTTAAGGTGGTTGGATTCCACATAACTGGCTGCACAGTTCAAGTCCCAGACCCAGTGGTTTGAAAATATTGCCAGCTGCATGCGAATGTGTGCCCCCAATCTCAAGAGGAGAATGGAGGAGTAGAAGAGTTTGCAGTGTAGCCATTCCCCCAATGGGAGGAGGGGTTAGTTCTCGCATTCCCTCTCTCTCTCTCTCTTTTGCTCTCTTCCTCTCTTTCTGTTTCTGTCGCTCTTTGGTAAGCACACATCTTCTGTAGCAAATACTAAATGTATATATATATATGTGTGTGTGTATATATATATATACATATACATATATACATAAGCACATGAGATGTGGATATCTCTGTCATAAAAATTCAATTCTTCTCCTTATTAATTTCTCACTTTTACTGAAAAATTAGTGTAAGAAAACAGGTTAGGTATATCATAATTCCATAGCATTGTTGCAAAGTAATTTTGCCTTCTGACCAAAAAATGACAGTGAGAACAAAAATGGGAGGTTGTAGGTGGCATCAAGATGCCATGATTCTGTTTTACGATGTAAGAGCAAAGAAAATCTTTCAGTTATAAACTCACGGTTAACATTTTCTTTTTGCAGATCTTTAGGCAACAGGATTAAAAAAAAATCTTGATTTAGGTTTTCGTAAACTTCAGAATTAAACAGTTGACCTCGTATGCTTTCTGTTCTGCAGTAATTTTACAGTAATGAACCTGCGTTCTGGGAGAGGAGAGTGTGGATTTTTAACCTCCACAAGAATATCAACAATTGATTGCTCTATGACCTATGGTTGTATCTGCGAAAAGAGAATTGATTCTGTCTTCTCCACTTCAAAGTGAACTTAGAAGAAGAGGTGAAAATGGAATGTCGTCATTTTTTTTTTGTTTCCTGTAATAATTTGTGATTATTACAAATAAGTGTTTTTAACTGTAGGACTTAGTCCATTATGGACACAGATAGAGTTGAGCTGGAAGAAGAAAATGTTCTTTTGGACTATGATGAGATGCCATATTTCTTCCTGGAGCAGAGGGAGATTTTATCTTTGGAGGGCACTAACTCCTTTCTTTAGTGTCCTTAGTAATTATTCTCTCTTTCTTTGACCCACATCCAGAACTAATGAAAGAATCCTGACAAATAGCCTGGGCCTTTCCCTTATCAATAGAATAAATCACTTTAATACTCTCTGACTTTAATAGTGCAATTAAAAGCTAGAATATAATTATATATTTTTTCTTCTCATTCAGAAGCTTACCTCACTTTTTTTTAAAAAAAATATCTTTCTCTAAAATGTAATTTCAAACTTGCTGCATAGTTGCAAAAATAGTGCAAGGAACTCTCATACAAGTTTTAATCATAGTTATTAGTTATTAATATTTTGCTTTATCTGTTTAATTGTTCTCTCTCTCTTAATCCTTATTGCTCTATTTGATAATAAATGGAGGATATCATGTCCTTTTGTATAAATACTTTCCTGGAATGAGGACTTTGTCTTAAATAATCACACTACAATGATCAAAATTAGGGAATTTTGTATTGGTACACCATTTCATCTAATCTAAAATTCATGTTCAAATTTTGTTAGTTGTCCTGATAATGTCATCATGGTATTTTACATACATGTTCAAGATAATGTAATGCATTTAGTTGTGAGCTCTTTGATCTCCTTTAATCTGGAACAGTTCTTCAGACTTTCGTCATCTTTTTTGATCCTGATATTTAAAAAATCAACTTTATTGAGCTATACTTTATACATAATAAAAGACACCTATTTTGAATAATAAGAAATGTGGGTTTAAACAAATATGTGTATCTCTGAAACACGGACATTTCTATCACCTCCCAAAGTTCCTTTTTACACCTTTCCACACACCTGGACCCAGGCAACCAATAATATGCTTTATTTATTTATTTATTTATTTATTTATTTTTCTGGAGAGGTTTTTGCTATAGGGATGATTTCTCATTTTCTGTCTCGCTGTCTCTCTGTCTTTCTGGCAAGGACACGAGGACACTCGCCGTATAGCAAAAAGCTCTCCAAAAAAAAAAAAAAAAAAAAAAGGAGACAGAGACCCAGAAGGGAAAGCCATGTGAAGACAGAGGCAGAAACTGAAGTTATGCACCTGCAAGCTTAGGAACACCCAGGACTGTCTGCAGCCACCAGAAGCCAGGACAGAGGCATGGAACAGATTCTCTCCCTCAGAGCTCCAGAAAGAACCAATCATGCCAACACTTGGACTTCACACTTCAGGCATCTAGAACAGTGAGAAAATAAGCTTCTGGCTTTTTTTGTTTGTTTTTAACAGTTTTGCTATAGAGTGTGTGTGCTTGCTGGAGATACACAGAGAGACAGAGTGTCAGAAAGTGAGAACCCCCCACCCTGCAATCCCTTCTCCTCCATTCTCCTCTTGGACTTTTGCGCACATACACACACCTGGTGTTTTCAAGCCACTGGGTCTAGGATCCCAACCGTGGTTGGCTCCTGGGAGTCCAGCACCTTAACCACTACTCCAAGTGCTGGCTCTCCTAGCTTCTGTTTATTAAAGCCACCATGTCTGTGGTACTTTATTTACAGTGACCCTTGGAATTTAATAATGTAGAGCTGGTCTGGGGCCCCCACACTTACATTTTTTTAAAAGATGACAGGTGACACCAATATTGTTGGTATCGTACTAGAAGTCCTGCTGTAAGTTCAAAAGCTTTAAAAATTAATGTTTAATCTACATTGGACTGAATCATTCCAGACATCTTAAAAGAAAAAAAAGTCCAATTTGCTTTATCTACATATCTCTTCTAAGCCTGGATGCTGTTTGCTACTATCTCTGTGAATTTGTTTTCCATAATAGGACCCCTTAGAAGCTTTGCTCTTCTTTTTCCTAACATTTAAAAAAATTAATCTTTTAATATTTATGTAATTACAAATTCACATGTAGTTATGGGGATAATTGTGGATTTTTTATAGCCCTGGTTAAAAATTGTGTTCTTACAATTGACATTACAGTATACAATGTTTTGCTATGCTACAGAACAGGGTGGTTTTAGATGAAAAACAAAGCAAAAAAAGACAAAACAAAACAGGAAAGCCTTGTGATTTGTGGTTAAAAATTTAACAGAATATAAATGTCTTATGTAACCATAGTTACAGCTTGTCAGCCCACCCTTTCTCTGATAGCTCTGCTTTTGTTTATTCTGACCTGTTGTTCCACTTTTTTCTGATCATAGTAGGAAGAGAGCCTCTTTGAAATGATAACATCTTACAGTTTTGTGCCCTTCAATTCAAAGACTTCTCTATCACTGACACTCACATCCTCCAAGCCCACAGAAACCCACAGGTGGTAGGAAACTTTGATATGAACTGCTTACAAACGTATTTCAAAGGTAGTCTTGTAAATTAAGAAGATAAGTCTACTCAAATGTAATTTTTATTAGTTACTAGTTTTTAAATTTTTAAACGTATTTCTTTCATGAGAGTGAGAGACAGAGAGACAGCACTCCTGATGGGTCTTAATGCTGCAATTCACTCCCACCTTGAGCCAGCCCCTGAGCCATGGGCAGACATGTGCCCAGAGTACTCAGGAGAGGTCTCTGTAAGTAAACCTGGAACCTTTAACACTCAGCTTCATGGAGCCTCCCACATTACTGCTGCACCGTCATCCAGCCCCTCACAATCACCTCTGTTGTATGTGATGTATGAATTACAATTTTTTAAAACTATTATGGAAGGAGCACTTCTTTCTCCAAATCATATATTATTATGTTTCTTTGCTTCCAGAAATGACTAAGATGGATATTTACATATTGCTGAAATCTCGTGACAAAAGGAAGAAATATAATTCAGAATCTTTGACAAGAAATGTGTTTATGGCAAGCATCTATTATCATAGAATCACAGAATTATAAATTAATGAGTTTTTTTTTATATATATATATACTGTTCAAATTGGCCAGGAGCTTGTGATCCTTCTGCATTAGCCTCCTGAATAGCTAAAATTACATGCATGAGTGTGTCACTGCACCCCATAAGATTTGTTAAGTTCTGAACAGGATCTTGTATATCCAATGATCGAATGAATCTGTGAATTTCCCTTTATAATTCCCTTGCCAAGTATTTACTTCCTATCTTTGAACATCTCTAGGGAAATGTAAATCCTTTTTCTTTTTTCACCAAACCAATCAATCATGGATAATTGCTGCTAGAATATTTTTCTTTATTCAGAATAAAAATACTTTTTCCTGTATCTGATATGTGCAAATCCTATTTATAAGCCCTTAAATGGTGAAGAAGTAATTTTCATAACATCCCCAATGACTTCTGAGACTGAGTCCAACAGCTCAGAGCAAGAGGTCGTCTTCTCTGCCCGGCTTTACAAATAAGCTACAAAGCAGAAAATGCAGTAAAATCTTCTTGCTTGGTTTGACAGAGTCAATTTTTGTCTATGACTCAAGACCGTTATTTAAGAAAACAATACTGATGTCAGTGTTTGGGCCTCAGCATCATTCTTTTAATTCTCTTTTGATTACCCTTCTCAATAATCCTAATGAATATTTCATGCTGGGGCTTGTCTCTTCCCTCAACAGATGGCCATACCAGTGGAAGAACGGAAAGAAACTCTCGTCTTTATAGCTTTGAGAAGCTTCAGGAAACACCTTGTATATAAATGTTTGACTTATAATTATTTTTGTTTTAGCAGTTATAGCAGTTTCAAAAATGAAGATGAAACCACATATTGTAATTTATAGTGAATGATGTTAGAAAAAAGGACTTAGAACAAGCATGACTCATATCAGTCCACTTTAGTGAACTTTTTAATGCCCCTGACGTGTGTGCACGAGAGAGAGAGAGAGAGAGAGAGAGAGAGAGAGAGAGAGGAAGGAAGCCCTCTCAATGGGACTGACTGCTCATGCTACAGTTCTTTTTCTTCCAATTCCCATTTGACTGGGATCCTGAACACTTATGCACATGCCCAGCATGGAAACTGCTGCAGTCAGAATTTAGAATCCTGGTTAGCCTTGAGGGATCTGGTTTTAACTACTGTGCCAAGGGACTGACCCTAACAATTTATTAAATGTTAAAATGTTATACATTAGCTATTTACTTTTTATTTTTTAGAGGTTTTTGTTATAGGGCATGTGCGCTCACCAGACAGAGAGAGACAGAGAGACAGAAAGCGAGAAATCAACCCCCGGGGGGATGGCCACACTGCAATCCCTTCTCCTCCATTCTCCTCTTGGTATCTTTGGCACGCATGCACATGCGCCCATCATGAGTTTAAGCCACTGGGTCCAGGACTTGAACCGTGGTCGACGACATGGGAGTCCAACGACATAGCCATTACGCCAACTGCTGGTCCCTCACCATTTACTTTTAAATAATGTAGGAAATTATTATGTACATGTGTAAATATATGTATGCACGTGTGTGTGTGTGTGTGTGTATGTGTGTGTACACACCCATGTGCATGCCCGTTAGGCGACTTGGGGCAGAGACTGCAATGTTTGATAAAAATATTTTTTTCAACTTGTCGTTTTTAGTGCTTTTATTGGGGGGCAGTATTCTACATCATGCTGCTGCCATGAAGCATAATTCTATGCTTCTGTAGTTTAATTTTGACTTACATAGTTAATATTCGTTGTTGCGAATATTCTGTTGCAATAATACTTCAAATTTATATATGAATTTCTTTCATCTGATTTATCATCCCAATATGCTCTTGCTTTAATATAACCACAAATTGTTTACCTGTAGGTCAATTATGTTCCAGTTTTCCAGTGACACTTAGAGGATTCTGTGTTTTATTGTTGTTTACTGTAATGTTCTCATCTACTAGCCTAAAAATTCCTCAGGAATACATATTATGCTGAACACGTATCTTGGTGCTTTTGAGAGCTAAAAACATCAGTTTGGAAGGAGGTCAGGGGAGTAGAGAGAGTCAGAAGATGAAGACAATGAGGTGGTTGGAAGCCAGATAAGGAAATACTTTTGACAGTTTATCTTAGTCCAAAGGGAAATCATGAAAAGCTTTTAATCGAGGAGAGAGAGGGTAAAAGTGGAATTTTAAGATGCTAGTCTGACTGCAGTGTGGAGGTTGTATTTGGTAAGGACGAGTGGATACATTTCACTGTAAAAAATCTGTGGTGTATGAATCCCATACTACAAGACAAGTAGGGAATGGCAGCTAGTATGCTAAATACTTTAAAAAAACCCACTCAAATAAATCCGTGACTATAAAGTGGCCCCTTCTGAAGGACTCTCATTTAAATGAAATGGCAAAAGAGTAATCACAGCTATTTGCCCACTCCTGTCCTATGAGCCTTAGCACCAAGCTTTTGGACAATAATGTCATTATTCTCTTGTAAGAGTCAAGGGTCTTTGGAATTTAGCTGATTTCATATCTTGAAGGTGGAAAAATTAAGATTAAACCAAGAGTATCTTACTGTTATCATCAAATAAAGAAATATTTAAGACAAAGAACAGAAGACTCAACTTGAAAGGGCTCTTTTTGGCCAAGTTGTGAGTTTGAGCATTAATAGCAACAATAATAATAAATTAATTGAAGTACATTAGCTTTTTATAAGGTCATGTATTCATAATGATGCTTAGAGAAAAGTTTATAAAGATAGATAGTTGTAATAAGGAAAAAGGAATACAGTAGGTTATATTTTTAGATGCATGTTTGTAAGTTAGTAGTAATATTTTATTAAGTGTGTTAATATATTTAAATCACTTTGTTTTCTCTTTTTAAATATACATATGTTTATAAGGAGATATTTTTAACTATGTAAGTAAACAAAGGAAAATACTAGAAATTATAAATCAGATAGACCAGAAAAAAACAGAACCCAAAACAGGGTCATCATATACAATAAGAAAGTAGCAAGAAGGAAGATAAATTGAATATAGTGTTTTAAAATAATTATTTAGTTAAATGTCTTTAAAAGGGAGCAAACTATTAAACTTTGATTTTTTTTTCCTAAGACTTAAAATTTCCAAATGACCCTTAAATTTAAATAATTCAATAACACACACATAACTTGTAAAATGCTAACAGATAAAGTCAATATATAATAGTGATAGACTAATACATAATAAAATGTGCATTAAGTGAGACTTAAAAATATATCATTTCATGATGACATTATTAAGTTATAAAAATCCAAAGCCTATGTGAAAGGTGAGAATTTGAAATGTCTTATTTTGGGGGCCAGGAGTGGTTAAGATGCTGGACTCCCATATGGCTTACCACGGCTCCTGACCTGGTGGCTTGAAACTCATGGCAGGCACATACATGTGCGTGTGCCAAAAGTACGGAGAGGAGAATGAAGGAGAAGGGATTGTGTCATGGCCATTCCTCCAACCCCTGCCAGGCAGATGATTTTTCACCGTCTTGCCCTCTGTCTTTCTCTCCGGCAAGAGTGCACATGCCCTATAGCAAAAAAATCTCTCAAAAAAGAAAAAAAAAAAACTTTTTGTAACAAATAAAGTTTAACTTCAAAACAAAAACTAACTTAATGTCCTGCAGCTTGAGTTAAATCACCATGGGAAAAGGAAGCGGCTCTCGAATTTTGACTAAAAGTCAGTTGTTTAGTCAAATATATCCTAAAATACTTTGCTTTTTGGTTTAGGGAGATCATTATAAGACAAGAAAGGTATAAAAGAATATATTAATGGAACTGAGTGAAGGTATCAAGTATTATTTCTTAGTGATGAATAAACAATTACAGAATTAACCAAACACTGATGTTTGAAAAAGGCTACTATAGTAAAAGATAGGATTAAGTATAAGAATAGGTTTTGTAATAATTTTATTTATGTATGTTTACTACTTAAGGTGTTGGGGGTGTTCAAAAGAGTTAGTTAAATTAAATATTTAATTTAAATTTATATAAAATTTCATTTGAATAATTATTTTGAAATAAATGTTTATATGTTTGAGTAGTTATTAATATTTTTTTTTGAAGAGGTTTTTGCTATAGGGCGCATGTGCTCGCCAGACAGAAAAGAGACTGAGAGACAGAAAGCGAGAAATCACTCCCCACGGGGGATGGCCATGCCGCAATCCCTTCTCCTCCATTCTCCTCTTGGGATCTTGGGCATGGCATGCACACTGGCCAGAGTTTTTTAAGCCACCGGGTCCGGGACATGAACCACGGAAGACTATATGGGAGTCCAGCAACATAGCCATTACACTAACTGCTGGTCCCAGAAGTTTTCAAAAATTTTTAAGGGTTTTTGCCATAGGGAGTATGTGCTCACAGAAGAGAGATGGAGAGAGAGACAGTGAGAGGGAAGAGAGAAATCACCCCCTGGGAGGATGACCATACCACAATCCCCTCTCCTCCATTCTTCTCCTGGGATTTTGGGCATGCATACACATGTGCCTGGTGTGATTTTCAAGCCACCAGGTCTAGAACTTGAGCTGTGGTCTGCCATGTGGGAGTCCAGTGCCTTAACCACCATGCCACCTTCTGGGCCCTCAAATTGCTTTTAGTATATTAGTTAGGTATGTGTGTGTCCCATGACTTATTTCACACTTTTTATGGTCAGGAATCTAGGCTTGACTTAGCTGACTGACTTGGACTTGGGGTTTCTCATAAGGCTATTGGATTGTGAATGAGAGCTATAGTCACATGAAAGCTCAACTAGGGGTGAATCCACTTACATGCTGCTGGCTGACCCAGGTCCTCATTAGCTGTTGACAAGAGACATCAATTCCTTGCCACGTGGGCCTCTCAGGGCTCTTTACATTATGACAGTTTGTTTCCTGTGGGGGAAGGGGACAACGGAGAGACAAAGAGATAGAGAGAGCGACCAGGTTACAAACTCACTGCTGGGGAGAGGATTACACAATGCATGAGTACCGAGAGGTGGGATGATGGTTAGGGACATTTTATAGGCTGTCAACTGCAATGAAATATTTTACATTTTATAAAATAAGGATGACACAAATTGTTCCATTTGGAAAAACAAAGTTTGCAAAGCAAAACCATTTACAAATGTAGTTTGTAATGATCAGTTTGCTTTCATGTATTCTCATAAAACTATGA
Source organism: Tupaia belangeri chinensis (assembly GCF_000334495.1). Lineage (NCBI taxonomy): Eukaryota > Metazoa > Chordata > Mammalia > Scandentia > Tupaiidae > Tupaia > Tupaia belangeri. The sequence continues at coordinate 2,911,662 of NW_006203577.1, forward strand.
AGTTCTTGAGGTCATTCAGGAAGACTTCATCTCTGTATTCAGCACTAAGTAAAAAAGCCACTATTTGGGTGATGTTCCAGAAATTCCGGTTGAATAGATGGATTAATAATTGTCACTTAGCACAGTTTATAAGCTTTATTCTATTGATTACTGAGAACTTTTAGAAATTCAGATATCAATAATGCTTTCTGAAAACGTATAAGACGTCCTATTTGTTGTTGCTGTCCTTTTACAAATTTAATTTTCCTTACTACAGATTCCGAAGGACTTTTTCACTTCTGATTTTGTAATTTTGTGCTATGGCCACCAGATGGCATCACCACATAAGTGAAACTTTAGTCAAGCTGGTATGTTTAAAAAAAGTCTTGCTAGTCAGAATAAAGTAAGTATATTTTCATAAACTGCTATTGGAAATGTCAGTAGACAGAGTGCACATAATTTTAGTAAGAAATATAACTAGCCTCAAACATGTTAGTGTGTTTTGAGTCAACACTTCTAGAAATCCATCTTCAGAAATAATAAATATGGACAAAAAGATACACACTTAGATTTTCTCTTAGCATTATTTGAATTTCCAAATGCCAGGTAAAACTCTTGCGTCCACGGGACCAGCAGTTAGCGTAATGGCTGGCGCTGGGCTCCCCTGTAGTCGACTGCGGGTTGCATCCTGGACCCCGTGGCTTTAATTCACGCCGGGCGCGTGTGCATATGTGCCCAGGATCCCGAGAGGAGAATGGAGGAGAAGGGATTGCGGCGTGGCCATCCCCTCTGGGAGGGGGGGGGTGATTTCTCGCTTTCTATCCCTCTGTCTCTCTCTGTCTTTCTGGTGAGCGCACCCGCCCAATAAGAAAAAATCTCTCCAAAAAAAAGAAAAAAAAAATCTTGTGTCCAACAACAGTGGAAGGATTAAGTATATATAATGCGATCACACAATTGAAAAACATAAACATTTTAAAATGACTTTTTTGAAGTATTCAATGATATAAGAAAGATTTTTGAAATAATATTAACTAAAAACCGCGTGTAGGGGTCAGCAGATGGCGAAGCAATTACATCACTGGACTCCCACATGGTTGACCATGGTTTGAATCCTGGACCCTGTGACCTGAAACTCACACTTGGCACCAGTAGGTAGGTGATCAAGATCTGGGGAGGAGAATAGAGAAGGGATTTGAGGCATGGCCATGGCCCTGGTGGGTGATTTCTCACTTTCCCTCTCATCGTCTCTGTCTCTCTCTGGAGAGCACTTGTGCATTAAGGCAAAAAGCTCTATAAAACAAACAAACAAACAAAAACTGTGTTGTAAAATAATACCGACACTATGTACTATAGAAAATATAGAAACATACAGATAAAATTATATATGGAGATTTTAAGATTTTTTTCTCATAGTTCTCATTGCTTCTGTTGCCAGACACATGTATGGACCCAACCTGACTCTGTCACACAGTAAGCCAATTTCTGAGAACAAATTTGCCTCAAGGAAAGCTTTATCATGGAAGATATCAATTTGGAGAGCACTTGAGTCTGACTCTCAAAGTACTGTCCCCATGACAGGGGCGAGCAGGGCTTTTAAAGGCGGGACAGAAATGTGACTACACGAGGGTCTTGGAGGAATCCAGGGTCTTTCCGGAAAAGTTCCTGTGATGTCATCTTTAACAGAGGGTGCTCTTTCCTTGGTACCAGGCAGTCCTGAAGAGGGTCTGGAGAGAGATGTTATCATCAGGTTTGTTCTTGGTAAAGAACTCAGGAGAAAGGCTTTTCAGGGCATCTGGATTTCCTCAGCTTTTAACTACAGGCTACTCATGATTGTGTCTTGCAAAGGTTAAATAGATGAGGCGGTCACACTACCTTATCTATTGGGAACCATAGTCACACAGCGGAGAAAGCATTGATTAGTCAGGAGAGAGAGCATGAACTTATTTTATTGTTCAAATTAAATCGCCTGGACTTTGGGGCATAATTTTTTTTTCTTAACCTGGTAAATATTATATTTAAGACTTTAAAAAAAGAAAACTATTTTTACTGTTCAGAGGCTCATGTCACTTCTATTTTCAACAATGATGTTTGTTATTAATAAAAAGAAATCAAATTGAGCACAATGGAGCAAGAGCCTAAATGTTTTTAGTACTTATTATATTTTAAAATTCTTTTTCTTGGGACCAGCAGTTGGCATAATGGCTGTCGCTGGACTCCCACGTAGTCGACCGCAGTTCTCATCCTGAACCTGGTGGCTTAAAACTCACGCTGGGTGCGTGTGCGTGCGTGCCCAAGATCCCCAGAGGAGAATGGAGGAGAAGGGATTGTGGCATGGCCATCCCCGCTGGGGGGTGATTTCTCGCTTTCTGTCTGTCTCTGTTTCTCTCTGTCTGTCTGGCGAGTGCATGCACCCTATAGCAAAAACCTCTCCAAAACAAACAAAAAATTCTTTTTCTTTTGTTCTATTAAACCATGAAAACATTCATTTATATAATGATTATTTATCTAGTGTTTTTTATATGCCATATACCACAATGGATAATTCAAAAGTAAGACACAGTTTCTGTCTTTACTTAACAAATGGTCAACTCAGATATTATATATGTAGATTTTGTATATGCTGTTGAAGGGCCAGAGTGACTCCATTTCTTTTGGGATGACTCCATTTTGTTAAACCCATCTTACTGAGAATCAGCACCATTTCAAGGAGGTGAGCCAGTCACGTGGAAAAAAGTCATGAGAACATCACCCCACCAGGACTGACCAATGAGAGAAACAAAGGAAATACCAGAAACCTAAAGTAACTTTTTTGCCCAAACTTAACGGCTTAATAATCAATCAACCAGAGACAGCTACACTCCCTGTAATCTACAGCTAAAGTGTAGCCACCTGAGTACATTCCTCAGCACCTCTCGACCTGACCCCCCCCCCCCAACAGCCAAATAAAAACCCAGCCCAACTAATGCAGGGCTCTCAACTCTGACCAGCTGTGCTGGTGAGATTGCGAGTCCTGGCTCAAGCCTGAATAAAAGCGACCCTCGTCTGCTTACAGTGGAATTGGCTCCTTGTGGTCTTGGGAATTTGCGACCGGGGTACAATACTGCTTTGGATAATAATATGACAGACATAATGATAAAGACTAATAATGGTAAAATAAATTGTTTTATTCCATTTCATAGTATTAACTCTCCCAACTGGAACTCTTCTATAATATTTCATTTATGTCTGTGACATGAAATTTATAACTATTTTTCAATGCTTAAAGATTTCTGAAAGCAAACATGACACATTAGTATAAAATATTTACCTTATCTCTCTCTTGGCTACAAGTATCTCTCTGTTGGAAAAGATATTATCTTCCTGTAAGAAAAGGATTATTGATGCTGTTCTTAAGGTAGACTGACATGGAACACTGTAACACAAAAAAACTTTGATTTTTTTTTGGGCTTTGGATTGTGAGGCTGAGATGATTTTTAAAATATAAATATTCACCAGACTTCCCCTCTTCTCTCAAACTCTGTTTTAGCACAGAGTGTATTAAAGAGGAGGAAGAGCATGTACAGAGTTTTTCTTGGAAAGAAATTACCTTTGGAAGTGAGATAGTTTTCCTATTTCTAGAAGCAGATAGTTGAAGTAGTAAGGACAGAAAACAAGAAATGGAAAATTATTTGTTGACAATAACACATATGTTGATGTGCTTGATTGAGCCAATATACAGTGTATTCTCAATGGAAAAATCTCATTTTGTATGCTATAATGATGTACAGTGAATGAATGTAAATAAATAAAGAAAAAAATGTAAAAATAAAAAATTAAAAAAAAAAAAAAAGAGTTCTGTTCCCTGAAGCCAGTTAAGGTATCCATTGTATTGTTAGAGTTTTGCACTGTGGACTTCAGGCTGTGTTAGGGAGCGTTAAAAATCTCTCTTTCTAAAAAGAATGAAAAAATTTATGCTGAGGGCCTGGCCTAGGGCCCTTAGCTTGCTAAATGCTGAAGTAATCCTGGCTGAGCAATCAGCTTGAGAGCTGAAAGGTCATTGGAAATGCTTTCAGTGGTGACATGAGAATAAATGCTTTGTTTAGGCTGCAAAGTGGTGCTAAAGCTCTCTTCTCATTCCCCACAGAACTCCAGAAAACTTTCAGTCTGCCTACTTCCAGTCTTGTACTAGCTACTTCCTCTATCTTCATTCATTTCCTGGCATCACTGGGAGCTCATACTGGCCATCTGGAAGCAGAAGTCTAGCTTGTTCCAGTTTTGCCCTGTGTCTCATAATTGAATTTTGTGTATGATATACCTTGAATGTAAAAAACAAAGTGATTTTATGGAAAGATCTTTTTCTTTTGACATTTAACAAAACTTCTTTGTTTGTTTGTTTGTTTGCCAGAGGGCACATGCGTGACTTTGTGAGACAGAAAGAGAGAGAAAGAGAGAGAGAGAGAGAGAGAAAGAGAGAGAGAGCTGTCACATTGCAATCTTTTCCCCTCCATTTCTCCATCTCATCGAGATTTTGGGTGCACACACATGTTTCTCAAGCTTTGGTCTGGGATTTGAACTGTGGTTGGCCATGTGGGATCTGATTCCCTATGTATCATGCTTAACTACTGCATTTTAAGGGCAGCCCAAAATATTTTCTGGTATTAATTACAGGAAGGATGTATTTACAGTAGGATGAAAATGAACACATAATTCACTCTCTTAATCCTTAAGTATGTAAGTATTAAAATTAATACATAAATACATAGATGTGTATCAATTCAATGTCTTTTTCTCTTTTTTTGAGTCATTAATATCTATTTCTTTATGTATCAAATGAAGATAGTAATCCTACTATCCAGTTTGTTGAGGATTAGGTGAAGTGATAGATGTTGAACGGCAGCATCAACAAAAAACTCTCAAAGCCTCACGAAACTGTATTTGGCATATGAATGCCATACATGTTGGTTTGAATCAGGTAGTAAATAATTATATATAACTGATAGCACAAAGAATTAGTCCATTACCATTTTCGAAGAGAACCAATAATAAAAGGAATCAATTATTTTCCTACTTTTAGTAAATAAACCCCCAAGTACTTTTTACCAAAATATAGAATTTAATGTAAAGTCTCCAATAATTGGAAGAAATTGTGAAAATTACTAAAAACCACAAAAACAAAACAGGTCATGGGACCAAACACTATATTTTCAATAACTGGACACTTTAATACAATATCATATTCTCATCTGAATGTTTATTATGGAAAAACATACCCAAGAATTCATACCCATGATGTCCAACTTAAAGAATGCCGAGTCGAGTATTTAAAAGTAAATCTTGAATCAATGCTATTATATGTAAAAAATTAACCTTTTGCCTTGATCTTAGACTGTGGATAAAAGGAAAAAGAGAGGAGGTCTCCATATGAGTCATCCAGCCTCACACAGTGAAATGCTCTTTGCCTCGGACCTGTAGCATGCATGAAGTGAGCTTCTTGAGTGTGAGACTTCCTGTGTGGTTTCAGCTCAATTAACCAAGGTTGCTCCAGCTACTATTCTTTCTCTGGTGGGCTAGATATGGTGTTAACCTCTCAGGAAGCATGTAGGTCTATTTTTATATTTATTTTTATTTTCACAGAGCTTTTGTAGTATCTCTTAACTAGACTTGCAGTTCTTATGACAATGGAGTGTTTAGTTGGCACAAATACCAGACGATCCAGAACATATTCATGTGTTATTTAGTTGTATTTTATATTTTATTCTTCATTGGAATATGTTGTAACAATACAGTATCAAATGATGGCATTCTCTGAATTTTAATCGATGGTTGGTCAGTGAAAATGGGCCAGGTATTAGTAAGCAGTTGAATGGGCATGAAAAAATGCCAATGTAAGCCCTCTAAATGGAGATGCCATTGGGCTGTACCCCTGGAAGGTGTTCAAAACTCTGTCTCTAGCTAAGTTATGAATCGATCCTTCTTGGGCACTGTGCCTACTCTTGGTATTATTATCATCAGGTAATGCTCTATTAACCTAGACCTGAAGATGATCTTTAGATACCAAAAACTGGGATAAGAGAAGAAACATAAATATAAGTCATTCTGTTTTTTTCCTATAAAAATGTAAAGAAGTCCTGTCTTCCGTGACAACATAAATGAACCGAGAAGACATTATGCTAAGTGAAATAAGCTAGACAAAGAAAGCCAAATAGTGTATGATCTCACATTTATATATAGAATTTTAAAAACGTTGATCACATAGCGAGAGTAAAATGGTGATTTCTAGGTGATTAGGGAGTAAGAGAAAGGGAGATATTGCTCAAATGCTAAAAACTTTCAGTTAGAAGATCAGTAGGTTCTGGATGCCTAGTGTATGGTGACTGTAGTTAATAATAATTTACTGTGTACTTCAAGTTTTCTTTTTTTTTGGAGAGGTTTTGCTATAGGGTGTGTGTGCTCACCAGGAAGACAGAGAGAGACAGAGAGACAGAAAGCATGAAATCACCCCCCAGGGGGGATGGCCACGCCGCAATTCCTTTTCCTCCGTTCTCCTCTTGGAATCTTGGGCACGCATGCACACGAGCCCGGCGTGAGTTTAAGCCACTGGGTCTGGGACTTGAACCACAGTCAGCTACATGGGAGTCCAGCGACATAGCCATTATGCTAACTGCTGGTCCCATGTACTTCAAGTTTTCTGAGGGAATAGAGGTTGAGTGTTCTCACCACATACACACACACACACACACACACACACACACACACACTGGTAACTAGGTGAGTTGATGAATATGTTAGGTTAAATGTGGTAATCAGTTCATAATGCTTATGTCTATCAAAACATCGTACTGTATACCTTAAATATATACCAATTTTATTTACCAAAAATATCTCAGTAAAGCTGGAAAAGAAAGTGTGATACTACATATATGATTCAGCATATTACTATTTTGTATCTAGGCTTAGAGTTTTATATTCAATTACATTCATACTTCTGAACTATAGCCAACTTCTGGTTGACTTATTTACCTTTTAATTTCTCATTTTTTTATTTAGCCCACCCAGCGTTTAATATTAGGGATTCTTCACGGCTGTGACTCATTTGCTTCTAGAACTGGCACCAGCAGAATTTCAACTTCAGTTTGCACCAGAATCACCCAGAGAGCTTGATAAACCACAAATTGTTGAGTTTGTTTACACCACAGAAACAGAGTTTCTGATAATGAATTCTGAGGTGGGCTCTGAGAACTCACATTTTTAAAGCTTATTTTACTTATTTATTTTATGAGAGGGAGAGAGAGACAGAGAGAGAGAGTGAGTCATTTTCCATGCCTTGATCCACCCTGTCTCAGCTGGCCTGGGATCACCAGCACTCACATATGCACAGGTGCTCAGGGAGATCCTGGGATATGAACCTCATACATTTTCCATGAGTGTCCAGTAGCTACTGCTGCACAACTACCTGTCCCCAAGAATCTGCATTTTTATAGTTCCCAGTGGATGCTTATACTGCTGGTACTGGGACCACACTTGCAGAACTTCTGTTCTGGTTTATTTTCAGTTGCTTCACGATAAGAGTAGTAATTATGCTTACCAATACCCTTTGGTCAGTTTGAGAATTTCTTCCTTATAATTGTTTTCTGTGGCAGAAAAACAAGTGTGACTTGTCTCCCAAGTCTCAGTTGGTCTTTCTTTCTCAGAGCTATGTTTTTCGATTAAATGTTTTTTCCATGCTGTCATCTTCTTTCTTCCTCATGAAAGTTCACCCTCTCCCTTTGTATTGGTGATTGAAGGTCCTCGCTGTCCCCGCTGAGGTGGAAATGAACAAAAATCCAGTTCAGTTTTGTTCTGGTCAAGGGACATGACCGTTCTTTTGTGACTCAGAACTCTACACGAGGTGTCTCCTACTTTCTCCTGAGGGGAGCTTACAAGTGTACAAAATGCTGAGCTGGCGACAGCTCAGAGGAAATGTGTGATCCAGGACACTCTGGCTGTTTCCTGCATCTGGTTCAGTAACTGAGCTTTTACTTCAGACTTAGAGCACTTTCTCTATAAATTGGTTTCAGGATTGTCCCTGCTTTCAAAAGGAAGAATGCTCTGGAGTGAGTGAGAGGAAGGGGAAACTCTGATAATAAGAAAACAACCAGAGTAATAGCCTTAGAATTTCATCTCTCTCTGTGTCAATTCATATATACACTTGTTCATTCGTGAGTTCTTTTATTCAGCAAGTAGATACTGAGTCTGTCTTCTGCAAATGCTAACTATCACTTTTTAAAAGTGATGACTCCCTCTCCCATGTACTATTTTCTAATTAAATTAAGATGGTCATACATTTAAATATAGATGAACTGTATATATGAATATTAAACATACTTAAATATGTGCTGGTTGAATATGTATATATGGAGTATGTTTTAGGTTTTATCTTTTTTTTTTTTTTCTTTTCTTTTTTTTTTTTTTGGAGAGATTTTCACTGTAGGGCGCGTGTGCTCGCCAGACAGACAGAGAGAGACATAGAGACAGAAAGCGAGAAATCACCCCCCAGGGGGGATGGTCACACCGCAATCCCTTCTCCTCCATTCTCCTCTCGGGATCTTGGGCACGCACGCACA